>NW_027526422.1:99825779-100338279 GCF_048455015.1 Haemaphysalis longicornis
GCTTGGTAACAATACAGCCATTCGTAATTAACCGCACTTATTTTGGAACATTATGCTGGAAGTTTAAAAATCAGCACCACGTGTTAACATACCCTGTGTAACGGTTTTCCGCAAATTATGAGATTTACCACGTTGTTGCAGCTGGGTCATGTTCGGCCATTATCAATAGGTTCTGTCTATTATCGAGGGCGAAAGATTACCCCAAGGTTCTAACTATTCAACGCCGTACTACAACTAATACTGCGTAGAGTAACTCCGAGAATGAGATGACAAATATGAAAAAAAACTGCAATAACATGTATTTGACAAACTTACTATTCAGTAGATGGAATTTACAGGGACATGAAGCGGTATTGTGCAGTGTGGTTTACAGACTGATCTAACGACACAACAAATCTCGGTTTTCTGCGAATAAACTCTTGTTTGTGTGGAGTACATTCAAGGGCATTCCCAGAAGCAGCATTATAAATCCATTTCCGAAATTTCTTTTCTTTATATCAAGATCGGTTGGCGAAAGCCATTGTTATATTCTAGCTGGAGGCTTTTGTCATGGCCGATTGCTGCAGCTAGCAGCTGCGGCCATTGTTGGCTCGATACAACTTCGGTAGTTGGGGTAAGCCATTGTTGGGGTAATATCGGTTGGGGTAAGCCATTGTTATAATCTAGTTGGAGGCTTTTGCCATGGCTAATTGCTGCAGTTAGCAGCTGCGGCCATTGTTGTCTCGATAGAACTTCGGTAGTTGGGGTAAGCCATTTTTGGGGTAAGATCGGTTGGGGTTAGCCATTCTTATAATCTAGTTGGAGGCTTTTGCCACGGCCGATTGCTGCAGTTAGCTGCTGCGGTCATTGTTGTCTCGATAGAATATCGGTTGTGTGGTTGGGTGCGCCTATAACCTGATCGGTATAATGTGATATGTGCTCAAAATATTTGTCGTCTTTGGCTACGTGACACTATATATACAAGTTTCAGTCTCCGAGGTTGGAGGCATGTGCAGATTTATTCTTGTATCGACTTCGCAATACCTAGGCCTCGTTTGGGGATCAAATACTTCATGCTGGTAATAAATATTTACCGGATCCCTCGTCGTGCGCAGCCTATAAATTTTTTTTTGAAATATTCCCCTTTCTGGGATTTACTGACACGTACGCGCGATTTATAAAGTTTGAATGGCCCTTAAGACATGTGTAACTTTGCGCTTCGCGCAATATTCTTGGCTTCTGCGAAACAACAGGTGTATATAGTATAACACCGGCCGACTTTTGTTCCCCAAGCCTGATCATTTTGTGTCTTCAGCAAGCGAATCCATGATTAAATTTCCAATGAAGACGTGGGCAGGCTGACCCACAAAATGCATCTCTATATATTTAACGTCTTGACTGCCTGGACTTTGCATAATTTTTATGGCCGTCCCAGATTTTTTGATCCACTGCGTGAGTCACGATGACCGAATGTTACGCCACACTAAGTTGTGTCCTCCTGAGTGGGGTATACACAATGGGTTTTTTCTATTGTCGAAAGAAATGTTGGCTCTGCTTATTGTTTGGTCAAGGTGTAAAACTACACACGGCTCTCTCTACTAGCTTTCCGCATGCGAACACTAGAAGTTTGAGCTCCACTACGGAAGTTTTCGCCCCTACCGCGGCACAACTGGCTGCCCTCTTTAACTGTCGCTCACTGAACCAAAAGATTCCCGTTTATGCTTTGGGTAAATAAAGCGGAAAAAAATTAAATTGCACATTTCATCAATAAATGTAAAACACCCATAACAACACTTTTTCATGTCTTCTTCAAGAATTGGCTTTCTTTTTCTGAAAAAAGCGCAGCCCGTAGTCTATTAATGCTGGACGTAACCAAAATACCCTAGCTCTTACAAAAGAAAGAAGCAGCCAACTTTTCGTTCGAATATTTCTGTTCCGTACGCAGTCCCGTAACTTGTGTTCCCAAACCAGTAGGTTCCATTTGAATAATTATTTATTTAGTAAATAATTAGTATTATTTATTTATTTATTTATTTGTATTACCCTCAGGGTCTGAGGGCGTTACAGAGGGGAATGGGAAACAGACAATAATACAGATACAAGCAGCGAAACTACAACAATAAACATTATAAATAACAGCTTGTTAGGAAAACAGGTTGGTTATGGCTTAACCAAAAGCAATCTCATTGCCGATTTCAGCTATGGACCGAGGAAGGCTATTCTGACTTGCACAAGTACTGGGGACAAAGGAATCCTGAAACATGTCTTTGCGACACGATTGGACATAAACCTTGATGGTCGTTCCGGGACGACGTGTAAGATGGACTGGACGATAGCCTGTTTCCGAAGATTCTGATGTTGAACTGTTTACTGCGCATGCTAACCTATGCAGTCCTAAAGTCATGATTTTAAAAAGGCCTCTTTGGCGTTTTGGCTGTTTAGATGCAAACTGTATTTTTATGTATATTACGCTCAGCGTATCATGTTTGCTTCTCCTCTAAATTTTTTGTATTTGCCCCATGCCGTTGCACAGCTGCGTTATGCCACTATGTGTATACGTGGTACAAACGATGTATCTGGAAAATGAAGTGGCATCGTGATCATCCCGTTTGTTTATGAGAACCCGGCTGGAATTCTGAAACAATACAATTATCCAGTTGGCGTCGGGCCTGAAGGAAGCAAAAAAATGCGCGAGGCAATTACATAGGCCAAATTGTTGCGGATACGAAAGGATTGCCGCTTCCCCTGGTGCGTCATAACAAATCAAATTCCGCGCGCTAAATTAGCATTGCGTTCTTTTCTTGGTAGCCTATTAATCCAATAAAATTCGTCCAGTCTTATCTTTGCTGTGGTATCTCAAGAGTAGCAAGTGTGTCACGTACCCGTCATTATTCGTGCCTCGGCTTGGTTCCCTCAGCGGGCTGCCTTTAATCAGCTGAAGGCTTCGGGATTGTGAAATTTTGTTGCCATTATTTGCACACAACGCAGGGGTTTTCCCTTCATTGAGCATATTATTCCATGTCAAACCTACGCAACAATAGCGGTGGTGATGATTGCGTGTCGCCTAACTGAAAACAACTCTACCTCCTCTGTTAATGTGCTATGCACAAGCTTCGGGGGGCTCCAAGACATAAAAAAAGTGGACACTTGATGAGGCATCTGGGAGGTTTGATGTCATATTTTGGTGAAAATAATGCATATCGGAGTGTACAGTGACCGAACAAGATCTCCAATTGTTTGGAGAAAAAGCGCAGTGAGCACAAAATTTGTAAAGCCGAGGTGTTCTGTAGTTGAAAAGTTGCTCCATTAGTTCACCCTATAAAGTAATCATTCAGAGGTTCGTGAAGGCGAAGAAGGAGAGCCTCAAATGACGACAAAGACCAACACGTCAATCATGGTGCCGGAAGAATCTGTTGTACCTACTGCACAAGATAGCTAGCTGACTCCGTATACAAACAAATAATGCAACTCGTTTCAGGCAAAAAACTAACTTTAACTTATACTTACTGTTGCATACGAGCGACAAATTAATGGGTCATACTGTTACTTATTTGTATGTTAGTGAGTACTTAGACTTGTTCTCTTGGTTGAAATTCGACCCCTCTTACATGAATATTTTAATGCGGATTCGATACACCTTCAACATGTTCGGTTTTCGCATTGTTGTATGTAGAACCTCTACTTCCCTCTCGTTACACGTGAAGACATACAATTATGGAAAGTTAGAATGGAGGCGGAAGAGCGATACGGTTGAATTGGTTGCGGAACTTTGGAGTCTTCAACGACGCTGTGACACGTCGACGTCTTTTACTGAACATGTATCCTCTTGACCAGCTATACAATAAAACCACTTATTTTCCACCCCCTAGTTCAAATGTCCAACAACGTGTAGACTGTTTTTTTATCCCCACTCGCCAGTTGCTCGCACGATATCAGAATGGACTAGTGTGCCCCCAATCACCTTGACGTCTCGCTGTCTGTAGCCCATCAACATCTTGAAATGAAGCTTGTTTCTTTGTGTCGGGATTCTATCTTTAACTATTGTATACTGTTGCTTTTTGCTTGCGCGCGTTGTAAGCAATTTTATTGTGTGTTTATTCCTGGCCTCAATCAGTATTTCAGTAAACGTGAATAATAAATTAATTGATACGCAAATGAAAATACACGCGTGTGTGTGTGGGGGAGTTGTTTGAGTGCGAAATGCCTAACGTGTCATGTTTCCTTGCGCTTGTTCGAAGGCAAGTGAAGATTATTCGTATTTACCCGCTGTTCCTCTGGTAGGTTCTTGTTTATCGCGAGGCCCTTTAGATGAAAAGTGGTTAATCGCTGAAAGGTGTAGCAGATTTACCGTGTCTAGAGCAAGCATCCTTTAAAAAAATAGCTGGGTTTTTCTGGTTAATCAATAAAGCGATAGGATAACGCTGTTCGGAAGACAAAATACCTGTGACATTTCAGGGTAGTCCCCGCAGCCTACCCACTAGCAGTTATGAGAGCTTGAGCGCCTCCCAACTTACTCTAAATAACAAAACGCTTCCCACAAAATATTCGTAACATCGACAGTTTGCGTAACATTCTACGAGCACCTGTAATTACATTAACGAGTCCGCCCCAGGGATTGGTCAGGGCATACGTTGTGCTCTCTGCCTCCCATTTCTATGCTTCAAGTAAAAAAATCTGCAAAAAATTACAGCGGTGATTTAGCACCCTCTAAGAAAAATGTGAATTGCGAATGTCCCGTTGGACCTTCTCTTAAACTGCAGCTGAAATTTCTTTTGAAGGCTCCTCTTGCTGTCGTAGGGCTCCTCTTAGACCTTCATCCACGGCCGCTTCGTGCCTACGACGGTTACGATGAGTTCAGTTTCCAGCTGCTTATGTTTTTTCCGCTATGGCATACTTTCTCGCCCTTGAATTCCTAGGGCCTGCTGCGTACTCACTCATAGCGAAGTGGAAAAAGCTTAGCTCACCCTGCGACATACAGAACACGCGTCTAGTACTTTCCGCGGCCCGTCACCCATTCTCAGAACCCTTCCCTTTCGCGGCTGTTAGCTTTTTCCAGAGGGTGATCCTGGCACCCACCATTAATTTCCGATTACCTTTTTCCTGCGGGTGAATACGGCGCACACAATGTTTTACGTACCACAGCTTTTAAACACTGTAGGGACGCAGCCCCTACGTCCGCCTGCGGAGGGTGATTACAGTGCAGTGAGTGGAAGTCGAATACCGATAGTGGCGTCAGTGCGTCATGAGCACGTGCGCGCGTGTGCGATGAAGAGTGAGCGGCAATGAACACGTGTAGTGCGATAAAACCCGGAACATGGGAACAACCAACCGAGTGGCTTAAAAGCGGCGCTCACAAGGGCAGCGGGGAGCGCGCCTCCCAAATTGCTTTCTTTGTTGTTTTAGTTTTGGTTTTCCAGGAACAAACCGGTGATTTGTTCTCTTGCGGATCGGCGTTACATCGCCGGGCTGGTTCGGCCTCGCGAACCATTTACGCTCGAAGGGGGTTCCTTCAGCACGTAGTCCTTCTTGGGCTACTGAACGCAGAACTTTGGTCGGTCTGTATGTCTGTTTGTCTGCCTGCCACTCGATTCAGTCGCCAGGCCAAAGTGATGCACGAGTTGAACCAGTTATTTATATACCCACAACAAATCTTAAGCATCTAGGTCTGGTAATAGTGTTTATACTTGTCAACATAGTTGGAGCAAAAACACAGTAGAGAGATTTGAGGAGCAAAACGAATACACAAGTAATAGTTTTAGTGTTCCGTTATGAAAAATAAGATGAACGCTTGATTTTTGGGATAGTAAATTAAATACTACATCCACTGTAGAAAAAAATTACGCCGTCTCCTGCTGTCGCCCGCGCAACTAAACTTAAAGCTCCCGGCGCCACCCCAAGTTGTTCAACAGTAACGAAAGATTCCAGTAGATGACGCGTTGATCGCGTGTGAAGAATGGGACGTTCTATCCAGCCAACAACCACTAAGGGTTGTGATGTCACCGCCAAAAGTCACGTGACAGAGAGGTTTCGTCGCTTCTTTTATAATTAAAGCTATTGCTTTGTGCTTTTGTTTTCCTGGTACGGTCGATTCGGCGTTCGGCCTCTGAGTCGGTTTCTCTCAACGTAGAAGCTATGCCTGTGATAACGTTGTCGGGGCCGGTTACCGCATGGACAGCGATTACTACAGGCAGCCTTGTGATGCGGACTTCCAAAAGCAAGTGCCTCACTTTTACACCGCCCAATTTGTGAACAGCGTGAATTTTAAAACAAAACGGCCGCAAGTTGTAAAACAAAACAAAACAAAATGTCAAAACAAAACAGCACGAAGACATGTACAGTTTGACAGGTGCACGTTTCGCAGGGCGGATTGCTACAGCAAGTGGTGAGCCAGCCTGCAGCCGTGACTGCCTTACCTGGCCAAATTACACCCTGTTATGGCACAAGACGAGGGCACTAACAGATGAGCCATGTGCACTGACGCTGTACTTTGGTGCCCCTTTATTTCTGGAACACTCCCAGCTAATAGACATAACGGAGTTCGTAAAGCAGAGCAAAGAAGGGAAGTTCATCCTGTTGTGAGTGGTCGTAGCTGTGTACTGACTTTTACGGCGAGCCTCTCTTGGCCAAAACACCTTCTCCTATGGTGTCATGCACCCGCGACAACTGTTTCTCATGCTCATTTCGTGCTGCACAAAAACAGCCATTCCACTGACGGAAGAAACAGTCATTACCGCAAGCCTGAGCAATTCAGATGTCAAAGATCACAGCTGTACTCATTCAATCGGCAATGCAATTGATTTGGAACTCCAATTTGTAGGTTGTGCTGTCAAAACTGTAAATGCTCTACAACACATGGTCACACGTGTACACTAGTTCAATCAGCCACTGAAGCACTAGAACAGGAATATGCTTTGAGTCTGCCACCATATTCATGCTCATAGTTTGAGATTTCTATGCAGTGGTTGCAAGAACATAGCCTGAATGTTGGTCATCACTTCGCCAGCCGCATTTTCCGCCCGCCTTAACTAAATCTATGCCAAGTCACTGCCTTCTGGACATGTCACTTTTTTGGCTCAAAAATGTCTGTCCTGTGATTTGCTGATGCAACTGCTCCCTTCCTTGAAATGTTTCCGGGAGAAGGAAGTTCCCTTCCAAATTCTTGTGGGGGGTCACCCTCACACTTTTGCAATCTGGCCTTAAAGGGCCCATGCAGTATGATCTAGGTTGCTGCCCATGGCTAGCCCTCATGGCTGAGGAGGATGCTGATCACCTACCGTGGAGCCAAGATAATTTGTGGCAGCATGTCCTGTGGAGGTGCTCTACTGCTTGATGACCTGTGCGACTTAGACTGCAGAACGCACCGCTTGTAGTCCGTCCGTTGCTGCTATCAATAATCATTACTCTTTCCTTCTTACCCTCTCTTCCTACCATTTTCTCTCCATCAGATTCTTTGTCTCCTGCCTGCGAAAAAAGAAAAAAAGGCAAGAGCACAGAAAAACTTGGACCCTAAACGGTGTTCAACTGAAGTCGTTCAGCAAAAAAAACAACAACAAAAAAACAAAAAAAAAAACAGTGCAGTTTTTCGATTTATTAATAGTCTTGGATTCCCCGCAATCTCCCCGAAAAGATATCTTGCTTTCGTAGCTCTCATGCATTCCTGTGGTTTCGAGAATCGTCAGAGAAACCGTGGACTATCTGCAGTTAATATGAGACTGTAGAGCCCGACCAGCGTGTTACGCAAGTGAGTCAACTTGAAGCGTATATGTAAAACTACAAATATTTATTTGTCGCTTAAATTTTTCCTTATTAAATAAAAGTGACGAAGTCTGCTTTTAGGAAGGTGTGCCTCTTTCAGTAGATGTAGGCGGAAAAAGATTGCTCAAGGTCTACTGAGGTTCGCCGACCGTACTTTACCTGCGGAGCGCTCAATATACTTAAACTTGAAATTTCAGAATGTTTGCTGCTCAGAACCTGATACAGTTGTTTTAGAACATGAAATCCAGGAATGCCATCGAGGAAAGATTTAAGTTCGAGGCACTTCCTCTGTCTGGAACCACTCCAGGGATGGTAGCAAACTTTCTTGCTCCTTCTAAACAAGCTGGAATTCTGACTGCAGAGCGCTGCCGAAGTATGAAGTTGTAAATGCTTTCTGCCAGATGTGTGTACTAAGCACACGAATGTGCCAAGTGACGTTCCATGTATAGCGTGTTGACATATTGGCTGCGATGCTCTGATCGGCTACAGCGATGTTAGTACCAGAAAAGTGTGTGAAGGCTGTCTGCTACCTCAGCCGACCTTTCCAGGACGTCCTTGAAGACACAAATGCACCTTAGAGATTGCACCCGTCCCTGGAGCTATTGGTTCGTTCCAGCTAAAAAAATTGAGGAGTAACCACCTCTTACAGAACTGGATGACCAGCGAAGCTGTTGGTAATGATACGATTCAGTAACTGTATACAGGGTAACAATATTAGACAGCACAGAAGGGTCTGCAACTAATCGTTAGAACTAGGTTGCGAAACGTCCTGGAAAGTTACCCTGCACAACCGCCGTCACAACCAGATTACTGGTAAGGTGCTGAGCTGCTCGGTCCATAACTCCGTCACCGTTCCGTCTTCGTGCTACAAGCATACCTCGGCAAAGTTGGCGCGGCTGACTCAAACTCACTCACAATTTTTTTTTCGAATCACCACTCACTCAAAGTCACACTCAATGCTGAGCAGCACATCTGCGCTCACTCGAACTCAAACTCACATTGAGCGCAAAACTCAGAACTCACTCGGACTCAAAACTCAAAATGTACTCAGAACTCAAAATGTACTCAAGCTCAAAATGTAATCGAAACTCAAAATGTACTGAAACTCAAAATATACTCAAACTCAATATGGACTCAAAACTCAAAATGTACTCAAATTCAAAATGTACTCAAAACTCAAAATGTACTCAAAACTCAAAATGTGCTCAAACTCAAAATGGACTCAAAACTCAAAATGTACTCAAAACTCAAAATGAATTCAGAACTCAAAATGGGCTGAGAACTCAAAATGAATTCAAAACTCAGATGGCCTCACAACTCTCTCATGCTAGGAAATAATTCGGGGTCCGATGGACTCTGATTTCATTAGCAGTCAGTGTTTTCAAATTCACGCGTGGTAAAAATATTACGGGTGCAAATTCGTGAGCTCAAACTCTTGCATTCGTCACGACATGACACCGTAGCTCCTGTGAGGTCGGAAACAATTTTCGTTGCAGATTTAATACAGCTATACCTGCTGCCCATGAAGAGTAGCGCTGGTTGGAAGGATACGAAACTCTTGATGTAGGCTCCGTGTTCGTGTTTATGACAGAGGCGGTCCAGGCTCGATGGTGTGCTGGGTCCCCAGGTCGAAACATGCAAGATTGGGTGAGGGGACGTGCGTTCACTGCTCCGTTCATTTATGTCGAAGCTGTTTAGGGTTACGGTTCCGTGCATTCTTGCTCTGCATCCTGAAAAAAAAACGCCTTGTGTCAAAACGAACTGTCCCCGCGAATCTCTGAAGCGCGAGGCGTTCATCGATATACCTTTGCTGTTTTATTGCGTAGAATTCTTTGCCGAGTACACCCATCCCCCTATCCCCGCCATCATCTTGTAACGCTCTGCATACACACAAAAATGCAGATATCACGGAAGTTCAACCTGTAATCATTATAAAAGCGTAAATGTAGAGAATTGATAAAAATAAATATTAAAAATCTAAAAAAGAAATAGGAAAAATATCGGAAATGGCGAACCGTGTAACACGGGAGGCATAGATCGTCTCAGATTGGGTAAAAATGCAGAGAGGTGTGGCGCTAAAGAATGTCGGGTATCAAATTGAGGGTCTCGAGGAGGGAAATCTTGCGGGACAAACAAAAAAGTGCCTCGTTGTTTGCTGAGGCTATTAGTTTTTATTAGCATTTGCTAGATGGGATGAGCTCTCGTAGCTCGGAAAAACACCAAGCTGTCGTTGTAAGCAATGACCGCCACCGTACCCAGCTGTTAACTTCCAGCATGCACGCGTGTGTGAGTGTGTGTGTGTGTGTTTGGGAGAGTGTGTGAGTGAGAGAGTGTGAGAGAGAGAGAGTGAGCGAGAGAGAGTGAGAGAGAGTAAGTGAGAGAGTGTGAGACAGAGTGAGAGAGTGAGAGTAAGAGAGTGAGAGAGTGAGGGAGTGTGAGAGTGAGAGAGTGTGAGAGTGTGTGAGAGTGAGAGAGAGTGTGTGAGAGTGTGTGGGAGTGAGAAAGAGTGTGAGAGTGAGAGAGTGAGAGACTGAGAGTGAGTGAGAGAGTGAGAGTGAGTGAGAGAGTGAGTGAGAGTGAGAGAGAGTGTGAGAGTGAGAGCGTGAGAGTGAGAGTGTGAGAGAGTGTGAGTTTGAGTGTGAGAGTGAGAGTGTGTGAGAGTGAGAGTGTGAGCGAGTGAGAGTGTGAGAGAGAGAGTGAGGGTGTGAGATTGAGAGAGTGAGAGAGTGTGAGAGTGTGAGATTGATACAGTGAGAGAGTGAGAGTGTGAGAGTGATAGTGAGAGTGTGAGAGTGAGAGTGAGTGTGTGAGAGTGTGAGTGTGAGAGTGAGAATGAGAGTGTTAGTGAAAGTGAGAGTGTGAGTGAGAGTGAGTGTGTGAGAGTGTGAGTGTGAGAGTGAGAGTGAGAGTGTGAGTGAAAGTGAGAGTGTGAGTGAGAGTGAGAGTGAGTGTGAGTGTGAGTGGGAGTGAGAGTAAGAGTGTGAGTGAGAGTAAGAGTGAGAGTGAGAGTTAGAGTGTGAGTGTGAGTTAGAGTGTGAGTGAGAGTTAGTGTGGGTGGAGTGAGAGTAAGAGTGAGAATGAGAGTGAGTGTGAGTGTGAGTAAGAGTAAGAGTGTGAGTGTGAGTGTGAGTGAGAGTGAGAGTGAGAGTGTGAGAGAGTGAGAGAGTGAGAGTGTGAGTGAGTGTGAGTGAGTGAGAGTGAGTGAGAGTGAGAGAGAGTGAGAGAGTGTGAGTGAGTGTGAGTGAGTGAGAGTGAGTGAGAGTGTGAGTGAGAGTGTGAGTGAGAGTGTGGGTGAGTGTGAGAGTGAGTGTGAGAGTGAGAGTGTGAGTGAGAGTGAGAGTGAGAGTGTGAGTGAGAGTGTGAGTGTGAGTGAAAGCGTGAGTGAGTGTGAGAGTGTGAGAGCGTGTGAGTGTGATGGTGAGTGAGAGTGTGAGTGAGAGTGTGAGTGAGAGTGAGAGTGAGAGTGAGAGTGTGAGTGCGAGTGAGAGTGTGAGTGTGAGTGAGTGAATGTGAGTGAGTGAGTGTGAGTGAGTGAGTGAGCGTGGGAGTGTGAGTGTGTACCTTTTGCTATATACCTTTTGCTATATCCTCATAATTATAACCAGAAAGCATTTTTATATCTGTCCCACGTGATCCCCCTCGACGAGACCTTTAATTTCATACCCCACACAACCTAGCAGGCTCATATGGAATACAGTCAAAATAACCATGACTCTCATGACTGTAACCAGGACGCATTATTTAAGTGTTCGACGTGATTCCCCTAACTGGAGCCTTGAATTTGACGCCCCACATGCTTCAGCGGCCTCACCTTGAATTTAACCCAATCTATGACTCATAATGACTATCTCATGATTCGAACTACGAAGCCTTTTTTTATTTGTACCACGTATTCCCCTCTTCAAGACCGTAAATTTGATACCCTACACTCTTTAGCGGAGTCACTTCAAATTTTACCCCAATATAAGACTCGCCATGACAATCTCATGGTTATAACCAGGAAGCATTTCTGTATTTCTCCCACGTGACTCCGCTCATCAAGACCATTAATTTGATACCCACCACATCCTAGCGGAATCAATTTGAATGTTAAACCAATCAATGACTAACCATGACTATCTCATGATATAGCCCTACCACATTTTTGTCCCACGTGATTTCCCTTATCGAAACCTTCAATTTGATGGCCCGGACACCCAGTGGCATCATTGTGAATTTTAACCTAATATATGACCCATTTTGACTATGTCATGATAATAATCAGGAAGCACGTGATTACCCTCATCGAGACCTTTAATTTGATATGCCACACGCCCTAGCGTCATGAACTTGAATTTTAACCTAATCTATGACTTACCATGACTACGTCATGATATATCCATAACGCATTTTCGTCCCGAATGATTCCCCACATCGAGACCTTCAATTTGGTTCCCCACATGCCCTCGCAGCGTCATTTTGAATTTTAACCCTATCTATGACTCATTGACTACAATCAGGAAGCATTTTTTTATTTACCCCGCGTGATTCCGTTAATCCGGACCTTTCATTTTATACCTTACACGCCTTAGCCTCATCAGTTTCACTTTTTACCCAATCTAATGTGGTCATTATTCTGTCTTAAGGGGCGCTGCACAGTCAATTCAGCTAATTCATTTGAAACAGAAGAATGGACAGCCCCCGCCCCCATTTCCCCCTGGCTCTCACCTCTTCCTTTGCGACCCCTAGTATATCAAGCCGTTAACAGTAGCAGGCGAACAACCAGCACGCCAGCGCCGCCGTGTGCTTTCCCACCACCCTTTCCCACGCTCTTAGTGGATCCGTCAGGAGGAAAAGTTAAGGCAACCCTTTTTTATGACTTCACCAGTCAATTATCACTCACGCGCCCAGCCGCGAAAATTAGGTATAGAGCAAGTGCTGTTGGCCATGAAAATTCAACAAGAAACTAAAAAAAATCAGACACCCCCTCCCTCACAACCGATCATGCAGATCGCGATTGGTACTTTACCCGCAGGTAACCTGAATTCCGAGCCCACAGTGACGCATGAAACTTAACAGCCAACCATAGCTTCCTGCTAGGCTACTCATATGTACTGAAACTCAAAATGGACTCAAAACTCATATGTACTCAGAACTCAAAATGTACTCAAAACTCAATATGTACTCAAACTCAAAATGGACTGAAACTCAAATTTGTACCCAGAACTCAAAATGGACTCAAACTCAAAATGTACTCAGAACTCAAAATGGACTCAGAATTCACTAGGTCTCAGGCGTACTCAAATTCAATCGGACTCAAACTCAGTCGGGATCACTCGGCTCAAACTCACTCAAGCTCAAACTCACCATGCCACACTAGCCTCGCGCTCACTCAAACTCAAACTCACGCGTGAGTTTGAGTCCAAATGAATCTGAGTGAGTGGACTCATGAGTAAGTTCGCCGACCTCTGGCTACAAGTGATTTCCTGCTGGTGGTCTCACCATGATCAGTGGCTGGCTGTGCAGGGGTTCACAGCTAGTGTTACAGACATTCACATCGGAGTTTCCCGCGAACTGCATGTGCCCTTGAGGGGCACGTGATCGGCTGTTCGCGTGATTCTCTTTGCTTGTCTTTTAATTGACTTAGCAATTCGTGTGGTACACCAGCAAAAATTTTTGCTGTAAATCTGTGGATACAGACCAAAGAAAGAACGTATAACCAATGAGCTCGTGCGCAAAGAAAAGACCTCAAACCGAGTCAGTGGTGACATTAGAAGTGGAACAAACCAAATAAACATTCAAACCTTTCATAGAGCAACGAAGTGACACGTCGCAGATTACATACCGAAGGCGAGAAAAAAATGACACAACTTCAGGAATGTGGGATGTGATACTGACGCATTTTAAGGGTCCTCGGTTTTCGGTAATTTTTTTTATCTAGGCATTTTAACTCACGTTCACTTTTTGTCCGCACACAGACTACATGAGAATTCTCAACCAATGAGAGGCTAAAAGTTTTCCAATAAAAACCTTAAGTGCAGCAGCCTTGTAAACATAAGTTGCCACATCTGTGTACAGCAGCCAAACTAAAGTGCCATGGGTTTCGCAATCGTGCAATACCTTAACGGCCGAGTTCAGAAACTAGGCGATAGTCTAAATACTTGTTTTTTTCTCACTTCTAGCATTTCAAGAGAAATTTTGTTCACCGTTCGCCATCAAGCTTTCAATTACAAAATAAGAACCTACTCTTCCGGTTGCATCTGTTGTGTTCAGTATCATTTATATGTATGATTCACCGAGTCCTGACATTTCTCGGTTGTGAACAGCTGAAGTTCTTATTGTACATAATAGCAGGCCTAGGCTCTGAAGAGTAGACTCTGAGGATATATTTTGGGACATCATTGCGCAACACGGACCCAACAAGCCTGAGGAAAGCATTTTCAAACACCAAAAAGCCTATATATGCATGAATCCAACAACAGCCACTTATAGGCATGATCACCACTTGATATGCTTTAATCCCTGCAGTTCGTTCTCATTGGGTTGAAAAGACTTGTTCGGGACTCCAGGAAAAATTAGGCATTTTGCTTAAGGTTCCTATCTCTATTAAATTTTGTACACTAGGGCAAGAGCTGTGTCGCAAATTTTATGCGCTCATGCATAACTTGGTTTTGTATGCTGGAAATTATGCCTTATTATTGATGTGCACACGGTTTCTGTGTGTATGTGATTCAGCTTTACCAATCAATTTTCCTTGGCTTGTTCATGTAATCCTCCTTTTTCTGTCGTCCAAATTTTGCCTGTATATATGTAAGGGTACTTTAACAATAAAGGTTAGTCGGATCTAGTACATGCTTATGTCGTCCCTCCCTGTATCTCACCCAAATTTTGTGCTTTACATGTGGGGAATTGAATACAAACTCGCCAAAAAGGCCACACGACAAATCCAGTACTTCACAGACTAACTAGACCATAACCTACAAGTGCGACTAACATTAGCCAGCCAGAGATAAAAGCTATAAAGCGAAATAAACTGAAAAGAATATGAGGCTGTTTGGGAAAAAACTTTATTGCACTGAAATTTACCAAAAAATGTTAGTATCGAGTGCAAGACGATATCCGACCAGAACGTTATCTCAATGTTTGTTTCAGTGAAGTTTTACTGAAGGCGGTCTCATTTTTGACCTGACATCACAAGCACAGAACTGTCTTGATATGAAAACTATATCAAGGAGGGTGGGCTCTTAGTTGGGATAATTCCTGTGCTCAACCAAGTGAAAATGTTGCCATTGTCTTACGTCGCTGGCGTATAGCTTGATGTAGAATCGTTCCGCTCCTTTTATTACCTCCTCCATAGTGTGCGTAATGTAGCCCTGCTCGTCTTTAAGTGCGTACATCCGGTCTTTACGGGTAGCTAGCTTCTTCTTAGCTGCTTTTAAGCTTCGTATTTCCAGCGTTTGCTCTTTCATTGCGATATTGTGCGCACGAATGACATTTGTTTTACGTCTTTTAACAAATGTAGACAGCTCTGCTAGTTTAATTTGATCCGCCATACTCGACACTTTTATGCTCCCTAGTTTCGCAATTAGTTATTTCCTTTTGTTCTGGGGTGGTTTTACACTCTGTTTTCTCCCTGTTTCTTCTCCCACAGCTGCTGCCGATTCTGTGATTGCCGTTCTTAGGTGGTCATGCAGACAGTCGACGCTGTCCTTGTTACTTTCGTTTAGAGGCGCAAATTTTTTTGAAGGGGGATTTCATATTACGGAATCCTGTCCCTGACTGATTCATGCTAGGTTTCTTACTTTTCACAAGTTTCCTAGTTTCGTTTTTGAGATACATCCTTACTTTGCATCCAACCATCCTATGTCTGCTACTAGGAATCTTGACTAGCGTCACTACGTTCGGCGGAACAGCTTGGTTGTTGCTTAATATGAAGGCAATCTAATTCTTTTGGACCATTTGAGGAAGATTGTGTTCAGTATCCCCAGAGTATTCATCTCTGCCAGTCCCGCCTCTGTATCTTCTCGACTGTTACAACTTCCTATTCCAAAATTCCCCACTGAACTTTTCCCTGCTTGCTTCACTTAACCCTTCAGTTCACTTAACCCCGTAATATCCAATATAATGCGCGAGAGCTCCTCTATCCGTACAGATAAGCTTCCTTGGCTAGACAGTGTTCACACGTTGTACGTTGAAAGGCTCAAGTGGCAAAGAGGGCCTGTACGCAGCTAGAGAATATTAGCACCCTCTCCTGTATCTCTGGCCTGACCCCGCCGTGATCGGTAGCTGTACAGTTGCTAGGGGCTGAGGGCCGATGGTTGCTTTGGTGCGTAGTTTTTATTTTGCGGCTTCATTGTTGTAAGTATATACGTTTTCTATTTGTGTACTTTTGGGTTTCACAAACTCTGTTGGACCAATTTTCTCAATTTACGCTTTTCTGGCGAATGAATTTGCTGCTTCTGCAAATGATGCATTCTGCGCAAATGCAGGGCGTCATGGGGTTGTAGTATTTTCTATACGTGTTTGCCGGGTGCTTTTCCGGACTTGGTCCGCTTTGCCACCATAGCCTGGTTATCACGACGGGGCGCCTGCAGCGGAGAGACTTTTAGCTAACCGATAACCAAATCGGCCTAAATAGATAAGCATTTGCATCGCTTGTCGTGCACCCTGGGTGTGTAAAGCATAATTTCATCTGAAAGGAAATAAAATATTAATATATTGGTCACTCAAAAAGAGCAGATTTCAGAGTATATTTCCATAGTTCATCTTTTTATGTAATTTAGTCAGTGACATGGTGTGGTGATCATATCTTACGTAAAAGAACCTGTTCAGTTTTCGAGCAGCCAAGACAAGACTACCTTTCATTAGGATTCATGAAACTAAGATCTCGTCCAAGTAATTCACGCCTAAGCACGCACCCATCACCTTTTGCCGGTTTATCCGTGCACTGTTTGTGGGTAGAAGCAGAGACGCGTGCATGCACAGCTAGTCTTCGTGCCTCTGACGATGACCTGCGCGTTGTGCTGAAGAGAAATTTAAACCTGAAACTCTCACGGTTCAATGCAACATAACAGCTGTCCTTAATAGTCGAGCGGTTTGGGTTTGGGTTGGTATGTTACACAGAAAGTGAGATGCTTATGACGCCGGGGAGAAATGGATGGCCACATGTTTGTCCACTAGAATAAAGCTCGAGTCCTTCTAGGATTTACTCCCTATGAACAGACGCGTGTCCTTCGCTCGGAGGAAGAACAGCGGGAATCGAAGGAGCGTCTGGCAGAATAGAATCGCGGATGGGTGCAAAAACAACAGAAAGCCGCTGCCGCCGCCGTTTCCACCGCTAGTTCCAGCTCGCCGAGTAGCTGGGATTCTCTCCCAGTCAACAGCAACGTCGACGTGAGCGAATATTCCTCATTCATCTTGAAGGGCTTTCAGAGCGACAATTTTGGCGGTGCCTTTCACTTCTGAGCACGAGCTCATATCTGGTGGCCGGTTTATCAGGCACGAGGTGGGAGTGGAGGGAAGGGGGAACGGGGGGAAGGCATGCACACGCAGATTTAGGTTTCATGTCACTGATTACATGTCCATGTGCTGGCGGGAGCTTTACGTCTGTACAGTCGGTATCACTTTGAACGTGATCAAGGAAAAATTGATCAGCGGACCTTTCAACATACTACACAGCGGCTGTTTTCAGAACTTTGGAGGTAAAGGTAGCAGTGCCTTCGTCCCCTCGTTGTCTCTTTCGTGATACAACCCTTTCACAACCAGTGACGTGGCATTGCTGCTTTTTTCCTGGCCGCCCGAGCGATCACCTTCAAATCGATCCCGATTGTACGTCCACCACCCTTATGCGAACGTTCCCGTAGCGTTGGTGGTCGAGTGGATTGGGTTGGTGTGTTACTCGTACACTAAGATGTCCACGGCGCGCGAGGGAAACAAACAGCTCTATGTAGTCCGCTAGACAGAATCTCGAGTCCTTGGAAATTTCATTGGTCTAAGCGCAAACTAATCGATCGCAGATTACAAACAAACGTGTTTTCTTTTTTTGTGTGTACTGCGTCCAGCTTCGCAGGTCATCGTTCTTCACGGAGTGGAAAGGCACTAATTTTTGTCCTGCCACTGCGGCATGCCTGTAAGACGAGTAAGCTGGAATCGTCGTACAAATGTCTTATTCTTTTCCTGAACATTTATAATTAGAGAGAAAAAACAATTCATAGTTTCACGAAATAGTCAAAAGAAACCGAGCCATGGAGTTCTAGAGAGCAATGATAAAAACCCCATGCCATTGCAATATTCTATTTCACATCTTCCATGGTCATGAGAGGAATTACTTCAAAGTGATATCGTTAGCCGATCTCAACTGCTATCAAATTCAACTAAACAGGAAAAACAGCTCCGCTTGGTTTTGCCAGTAGGGCAGCAGTGATACAGAGCAACACAGCTGTGATTACAATCCATTTGAATCCACAGCCCGGCTGTACCATGCATCTTTAAATTTGTCGCCTAAAGACCAGTCTGCAACGACCAATTTTAGTATGTTATTACTGGTCCCAATTTCTTTCCGGAGCACCATGTTGCAATGTTCTTAAGTGAATGGGTGCTTTAAACTAATTATATTTGAAACATTTTGTAAAAAACGCCACAATACCTAGAAAAAATTAGAACTTTGGTATAAAATCAAGTTGCCCGCAGAAAGCGAATACATGGAAGCAATTTAATTAGTAGTAGTAAACTCAATTTGCATCAACAATGCGGGGAACATTTCTGGTTCTTTCTGTCAGTAAACATCTCACGACTATTTAGCCTCGTATGGCTGATTTTGTACTGGGGCACACAAAAAAACGGGGCTTGCATGTTTCATCCGGGATTAAAAGTGCACCGAGTGTTGTTACTGCTTTGTTTGACATTTTTTCCTGGTTACTGCACATGCTTTGTGTACAGTGCTCACGGATTGAAACGCGACACTGCGAGCGCGTGGCCGCCGGTACATGCAGCGCCGCCCGTGGACGCCAGTGGAAGCTATGTGTTGCATTGTGGTATACCGTGAGGACGAGAGCGTGTTGAGCGTAGACTTACTGCTTCCGGTTGCCAATGAGCGGGACTGTGGTTCCCCGCGGCGACGAGCGGGTCGCTGCGAGCCTGGAGCGCTGTAGAGTTCCTGTATATAGCTCCCGCAGGGAGCTAAGAGTTGCGCGACCCTTTTCCACGCGCCGCCGTGATTGCGACACTCCGGTTATCCATGCCGCGCAGAGAAGCCCCCACTACGGCTGCGCCGCAGCCGCCGACGCGGGCGGCACCGCAGGAATCCGGCGTAGCCGCCGTAAGGCGCCGCCAACCGAAGCGCCCCCACCGCGCGTCGGCCGCCGTCGGAAGCGTGGCGGCGAGGCTCCTTCACTCGCGACGGGCGGCTTTTCCGCAGCAATCCGGATAACAAAGATGGCGGTCGGTCGCGCAACTCTTAGCTCCCTGCGGGAGCTATATACAGGAATTCTAGAGCGCTGGAATGCGTTTGTGCGCTGACAGTAGTAGCCGGCTGTGCGCGCAGCCGATTTCGCGACATCGTGTGCGCGCGCTATTGTTACGCGTGCCCTTCCGATGCGACACGGTAATGTTCATGTAATGCACGTTCAGGCCTATCTTAATAAAACGAGCGTCTGCACGAAGGAGCAGCAAACTTTATTCCACGATGTAAACGACAAAAAAAGGAAAGACGCCTTTGCAGGCACGTTCGCGTGTGGTGCGGAGCATTAGTACTTCGTCGGCTGTCCTCGTTTTTTAATTTATATCATGGAACAAAATTGGCTGTTCCTTCATGCAGACGCTTGTTTTATTCAGATAAGGATGACCGTGCCTTAAATGCACATTATCTGTGTCGCATCGGAAGGGCCCTCGTAACAAGAGCTTTCGAGCAGACGATGTAGCGAAATTGGCTGCGCGGACCGCCGGGCGGCTACCACCGGCGCAGAAACGCGCTCCTGCACTCCAGGCTCGCAGCGCACCGCTGTCGCTGCGGGGAACCACAGCCCCGCTTGTTGGCAACCGGAAGCAGCAAGCCTACGGTTAAAACACTCTCATCCTCGCGATATACCACAATGCAACACCTAGCTTCCACGGGCATCCACGGGCGGCGCTGCATGTACCGCAGGCCACGCGCTCGCAGTGTAGCGTTTCCATCCGTGAGCACTGTACATATGCTAGGCATATCCTACGTTTTCAAGGCCATATTTTTCTGACACCAATGTCTGCGTGAGGTGTAAACAAAACGTCTTATCTTGACTTGCGAGTGCGAGTAGTCACCAACCTGTTCACGCACTTCTAGAACTGGTGTTTCGGGCTGAAGATGATGACAGGGCTGGCTTGGCTGGGTAATTAGTTCCCTCTTCCCAGTCACCTGCTTTGGGCTGTTCATGGTGCACGAGAATTATGTTGTCACTTTCAGAGCTATTGTCTTCTTCTGACAAAAGGCTTTCGTCACTGTCTGATTCAGTATCCCTGCCGCTCATTAAACGTATCGCTCTGGAGAAATCATTGTCATGGTCAGAAACCGCACGGAATTTACTTATTGTTGCTTCCACTTCCATATTTTTTTCTGCTGCTCTTTTGTCGCGACGAAAGCGCTGAAAATGCCTTTTTTCCCCTCATAGAGCTCATGATCAGCCCTCGCGCCAAGTGCGCTGCCAGAGAAAATAGAGCGCTCGCCCTTTCAACAGCCTGATGTTCTGAACCTCAATGCCATCTATGCATGCGCCAATTGTGGTTCCCGCAAAACGAGAACGCCTAAAATGCGGCTACAATAGGCTGGGTTTACACGTTCGTATTCAAAAGAGGAGCACACAACTTTAACTCTAGAACATCGTAGCCATATTTCTGATTTAAACATTGGTGTCAGAAGAACGTTTGAGATTCCAGCATCGAGTTCTTTATGAGCAGTTCACTCCGCTTGTAGCATGGTGCATAGATCGGGATAAAAAGGTACATTGAGTGTTAATACACGCGCATTCTTATTCGTTGTCTCATGTTACCTCTTGTCTCAAGAACTTCTACAGGTGCGCAAAAGAGATACCATGTCTTCAATCGTGCTGTATAGCTTCGGTTATACCGCGTAAGGCGCATCTGCCTATAGACTGTAAGTATTCATGCCTATACGCCTCCTTTATATCTTATTCTTCCAGCCAATCGCAACACGACGCGGCCCTGCTAATAATTCTTCATTCATGAAAACATCTGAACTTGCATTTCTTGCTCCCTCTATAACCTCAAATCTGTGTAGTTAAGGTTCGCCTTGCAGGCTACATTCAACTGGCACAGAACCGCCAGGTATGCGTTCTTGGCAATAAGATTCCACAAATGCGGCCGACTCGCTTGCCTAAATTTGCGGAAACCATCTCTATGGCACACGAAGACGATCATTCACACATCGTCCAGTTTGTCCTGTATACGAGCCACTCGCGCACGCTAACACCATCCAATCCGCTACCGGTAGTAACCTTTCCACCCATGTTGCCTCATGCGCGAGCGATTCCTCATGCGAGCCCCTGTTTGATCATTGTCATCTACTTAAGCACTACGGTGACCAGAGAACACGCGAGATCTTTGAAGCTTTTTCTATGCACGAGCGAGCGGGCGCATGCGTCAGCAAACCCTCTGTCGACTTGTTTCCCAAGGAGTTAGCATTTCTACAATCTTAACTGTATCTTGTTTTAGTATTCTTCCTTGATTTTTTTATATTGCCTGCGCGCAATAACTCTCATCCAGTTGTTAGTCAGCGCCCGTGTTTGTCTCTTTCTCGTCTTCCGTGCCGTTTCCTTGCGCTGTTTTGTGCCTTCAGTATGAACCAACTAGCCCGTCTTCACACTCTAGTACTAATTTGAAACTGGGGCAAGGTGAAACATGCAGTGTATAAGTGTATTTTTGGCAGCTTGGCGTTTATGCCAACGGAGATGAATCCGTTGGGGGGTAGAGGTATAGAGCTTTACTGTAAAAGTCTCTTGTCTTTGAAGCACAAATCTCTCTATCGCGAGGCGTAAAACAGTGCGCCCACTGTATTTACGGACAACAATTTTGCTCATCGACGGGCGCGACACCTCACCTCCCTCAACAGGCCGATGAGACCGGGGCTGTTTCCGCACCCCTCCTCACCTACCAAGAAATCCCCGCACACCACCGAACCACGACACCGAGATTTTCCAGACCTTCGCCGTACACACATCTGTGTCCATAAGCCGAGAAATCGCACTTTGCCAAATTCCTGGAGGCACTTTTCCCTACCCCTTCCGTATGCATTTACTGTTTCCTACACAGTACTCTAAGTGTAAATTCTGCCAGGAACCAGGAACTCTGACACATATATTATACGACTGCACAGAAAAAAATACAGACCTTCCAACCTTGAACCGGTCGCCTTCCTTTGAGTAGTAGGACATACGGCTGTCCAGCTGTCGACCGAAGGACCAGGTCCTGCTTGTGCCCAGGGCTATGGCAGCTTCAACAGCACATGGGCTCCTGTTCAGAGGAACCACTCTGACATTACTACGCGATAAAGTTGCCTTTGTCTCTCTCTTTCTTTCTTTCTTTCTTTCTTTCTTTCTTTCTTTCTTTCTTTCTTTCTTTCTTTCTTTCTTTCGTTTTCTCTCTCTCTCTCTCTTTGTATCTCGGTGTTGTTTTACAACGCGTAACGAAGCGTAAACGAGTGTCCCGTTGGTGTTTTTTAGCCTGAGGTACCCTGGCCGAGGTTGAGCAGTTTCGCGTGGCTCCTGGAGAGCCCTGCGGCGCATGCGCGAGGAGCAGTGACGTCACACCGCGCACAGGACGTTGCTCGCTGCCCGGCGTCTCTCACACACCCCACACGCCCTGCGCCTTCGCCGACCTCCATTCCGCACGTGGCGGCCCGGTCCACTAGATAATCATGCGAGGGGATGCCGGGTGTGCAACCGATGGCTTGTGCATCGCAGCAACACCGCCGTGCGCCTGTGGAACCAGCTTAACTCTGGGGCGATTGGTGACGCTCCGCTGGAGCCGCTTGATAAATATACATACGTCATATAATGCGTATACCGTGTGTGTGTCATTGAAGCAGCAGTAAGCATGATAATCAAGCTAACCCTAGACAACCAGGAAAGCTAAAAATAATCAGCTGAACATTAGCTCACGCTACGTATATCTTGGTGTGGCCGAGCTAAGCCACTGTTAATTTTTTAAGGTGCGAAGCACCTTAAGACCTCGCAATGTCCGTCCGCTGTCCGACGGTGTCTCCCTAGTACTAGAGCAAGCTACACGAGAGGGCGCTACGCGCTAACACGAGACCACATTTAAAACACGGATACCGTTGTTTCACTTCGTTTTATTTCGGGCCAATAAATCACACCATCTCCATGCGGTGAACGATGCCGAGGGTGTGAAGCACTGGGACGCGACTTCTCTTGCGTATGGCGTTTGTCATTTACAGTGAACTTACTGCAACTCAAATCATTTATTAAACTTTGAATGCATTGTCGTGCGCGGACGATAACACTCATCCACACAATACACACAACTTGTGCCCCAGTGCTTCGCACCATCGGCATCGTTCCTGGCGTGAATATGGTGTGATTTTTGAGCACGCGTTACGTTTCAGAGCGAGGCGTAAACAGTTTCTCGGTGTTTTAGTACCATTACTACATGAGACGAACGACGATTACGACGACAACACGGACGACAGGAAGCGCCAACAGCGCCAGCCCCTAAGGCGCTTCGCCACTACAAGAAACTAGGGCAGGTTGGCCAAAGAAACACGCAACCCGTTCAACCGATTGCTGACATAACGTGTTCCGTACGTAACCACTCACTTGCGGCCATTTTTATATAGGATCGCCAGGCTGATGCTTTACTGACAGGGCGAGGGAACATCTACTTAAAATACACAGTTATTTAGACGGTCACATGGGCGACTATTGTAAAAGATGCAGTTGTGAACAGCAACTCGAAAAAATAAACTTCCTGAAGTGAGCCTCCCACAGAACTGAGATAGATAAAATGGCAGCATCTCCACTCCGTGGATTATGACGAGGGTGCGGATTACGGTCACCCAAAATGACATCGAAGTTGCGCTTCTAGGCGACATTTGATTTGCCCCCCGACTGTCATTCGATTTGAGCCGTGAGTTGCACCTTGATTATTTCCTGAATGAAACTGTAACTCACGGCTCAAATCGAATTTGGCTTGATTTTCGCTTGATGGTGGTGTGCGCACGGATGCACGCGGACGGACATTGGGAGGTGCTTAGGTACTCCGCGCCGTTACAGGCGAGAGATTAAGCCGTTTGACTCTCGGGTGCTAACTCACTGTTGTAGCCCAATGGGTAAGACGCTTGACACTCCCTATGTCTGCTCTTCCAGACACGGGATCAGATCCTGCCGGTGGCGGTGTGATTTTTTGCGATTGTAAATGCTATGCACACGGACGCGGACGAACATTGTGCGGTCCTAAGGTACTCCGCATCTAATATAAAAGGCTATTACATAAAGAAAGCGTATGAAAAATGAATAGGCACACCATCACGTCCTCTGAGTGATAAAAATCTAGCCCGCATCTTCCCAAGGGGGGAACTCGAGTAAATGCGTCGCAGAGTGGTAGGGGTATCGCGTGAATGTTGCGTAATTGGGTATGGTTTGGGAATGCTTAATTGTTATTTCGTCTTTATTATTCTTATTTATTGAATAAAGGAGAAGCGAAGACAAGGAGTGTAAAGTTAAAGTCTGTCTTTATTGCTTGGTGCGGTCAAGCAAAGCGTCAAGTCAAGCGAAAGCCAAGCAAACACGCCCTTGACTGAATTCCGAACGCGCGCTCCGCCGCTTATATACACACCGCCCGCGTTCGAGGGAGAGGAGTACGGGGGAGAGACGCGCATGCGCACACTTCCGTACACAAGCGCGCGAACTTTCCACGCACCCACCACGCCGTTATCACGTGTACACGCCCTGCCGCCGTTACTGTTGAGCACGACGCAGCGCACGGGCAGCAACGGTGCATGCGCGCACAGACGCTCTCCCCCCGCACCGCCGCAGCTGTTGTTGAGAGCGACGGAGCGCACTTGGTACACGCGCTCCTCCCCCACCGCCGCACCTGTTGTTGAGAGCGAGGAGGGTAAGGGGAGACACGCGCACCTGCGCCTCGACGCGAAGAGCGTGCTCAGGGAGCGTGTGGATGGCGCCGACAACATCGACGAGTGACATCGCGAGCCTAAGAAATGCTCTGCATTTAAAAAATAAAATGCTCAGACGCGTCACTGCTTTTCAGTGCAGAGCACTTTAGGTGGTCGCCTTGTTTTTGTAGCTCGCTCGCTGCTCCCAAGTTGAGCGCCACGGCGTTCCGTCGTAGCGGCTGTTGTCACCGCGTCCCACAGAAGCTGCGAAAGCACAGCAGTTTATATGGTCATATGAGTTCGAAACTGGTGAATCACTGGTGCTTGTGATACATCTCCCCGTTGTTTAGCGCAAAGAAAACTGCAGGTACATTTCGGGCAAAATGTACGAAATTAACCGGCAGCGCCCGTGTTGATTTAGTGAGGAACGTCGTTGGGTTGGTTTTTACGATAGTAAGCGAACAAAACGTGAAACACCGGTACGTGCGGGAGGAAAAGCAAGGACAAAAAGTGCAGAACTCCAGCTGGCGCACCAACGTGGACTTCTAGTCTTTCAGATCCCTCCCCGACCTGCCCCTACTGCCCTGCCCCTATTGCTGAGGCGACATTGGAACACTTGCTAGGGACGTGTCTAGGGCTTCAATCAACACAGGCCGACCTACGATATTAATCGGTGGGCGCACGGTCCACTTTACAAGAAACTGCTGGAATTCGTTTCCGAAACTGGACTCTATAGTTTTCTGTAGTGCGCCGGCCTCACACTGTGTCTTTCTTTTTTTCTTTTTTTTTGCTTTCGTTCTTTGTCGTACCCCTGTCCTGTTTTGTCCATCGTTTTCCTGTTACATACGCCCTGTGGCAAAATGGCGCAATAAAAAAAAGAACACCAGCTGGCGCAGTTTCAGGCAAGGGGCACGCGAGCACTGCGAAGGCGGGAAATTTGAATTGCATTAGGTGGTAGTATTGAACGTATAACGGCGCTACAGCCTATTATGGCGAATCACTACTCTGCACTTCTTACAGCTTTCACATTGAGTGGAACGACTTTATTTTTTTTCTGTGTGGATATTGATATCCTACAAATTCGGTTGTGTTATTCTTGGCATTAATTTCTTTGGACACTTAAAAAATAAACATTTAGAATCCGCGCCCGTCTCTCCTCTACGTGTTTTCTAATCTTTCACCCGGTTTTGTCGGTGCTGTTACGATTTTTCAAGACCATCAATCAACTAACGCACTCCAGGGTCCCGCTAACATATTTCACTTCAAATTGCGAATCAGGGAGCGTGGTACCAGTAAGTAGTTTTCATGTCATGTCCGTCCGAAGACTCGTACAGTGGTGCCCCAAGGAACGACATATTGAAGGATTCAGGATCGAAATGGGTCCCTAAGCGTTTTGGTGAGGAAATGTCTTCATTATGTCTTGAAACCCGGAGAGTCGGTAATGCGTGGAAGCCGTCACTCCCGAAGATTGTTTTTCTAGTTGATATAAAATTGTTAAAACACTGACAGCAGCCGAATCAATTCATTGCATTTGCCTAAAAATACGAAGTGTTAGCGCAGTGCCAGGACAGGGGAGCATTAATGAAAACATTTTTTTCCGATCGTTCCTCATTCCTGAGCGTGTCCGAAACTTCAATATTCAGCACACAAGCCAAGGACGCTGAGAGAAGACAGGCGGAAGAATGCAGAAGGGGGTAATGGCTTCAGAATATAAGGTTGGATGGTGTAGAGGGACCGAGGCCAAAGCGTGTAAAATGCTTTTTATTATCCTTGTTCTGTGCGTGAGATTCAGTATTTCGGAGGCACAGCTTTACCCACTTGTGCTCGACGTCATGGCCAACCTAAATGACCAGGAGTTTGTTGCAATAGCAGCTTTCGGAGACGCTTCAAGGCTTCTTGCACCTTACATTTCTGTGCTCCCTAAGCCCATGTGGCTGTGGACTGGATTTCACCAAGGACAGTTCACGCTACCGGACGTTCTCTGGGGGCAAGAAAGACGGCTCTCCAAAGTTATCATATTTCTTCCTTGGCTTCTAAACATTCCCAAAGGATTTCCCGATATTGTAAAGAATACTGCTACCACCGCCGTTAAAACACACTGGGTGATCTCAACGGCAGCAAATAAGTCGTTGGATTGGATTCCGAAGATGCCGTTGGTGGCATGTCAGGTTGTTTTTGTTTCCCCCACGCACGTAGACGAACCGGTGAACGGATTTGCCGATTGTAACCACGCCCGCAGAAACACTTCCATTGCCTCGGAAGTATTCAGGCTTCGCGAAGGAGATGCCAAAAAGTACCCCAGGAACCTAAAGCTTACGATTGTACGCTCTGGCAAACTCGTCGACGCAGTTCCGGAGGTGGCTGCATTAATGGAGGCGTACGCCGTTCTGAACACTTCTCTAATCAAGGTAGATTATGGTATTCTACCCGCGGGTGACTACGCGATCATGAGCAGAGATGCCGATATTAACGTGGAACCAAAGCCGTTCTTCAAAAGTCGAGCGTACAATTTTTACTTTTACGCAATGTACCCACCTTGTCATATATGCTTTTTTACACGCATTGTAACTGGAAAGGGATCCTTGTTTCCGCAAGACAGCGCAAATCTGGTCGTATTGATTTTCATGTTCTTCGTGCTCGCACTCGCCATCATTTTTGTTAGTCTTTGCGTTCCCAGCCGCGACCATCCTAACAGGTTGCCAGCAATCATCACATTCTTAGTCTCAACGTTCTTGGGGCGGTCTCCCAAATCGCTTCATGCCACAGGAGCTACTTTGAAGGCATTGCTTAGTTTATGGATGTTTGGGACTCTCATTGCTGGCTTCTATCTTCAGTCACACATCACCGCTGATATTTATGCACCAAGGTTTAGTCGGGAAGTGGAAGACATTCAAGAATTGGAAAAGCTTCTAGATGCAAGTCGGGTGCTCCCGTGTGTGGATATAGGTTTTTATATGCGTGCTTTCGAGCACTTGGAAACCCCCCTTCTGAAGAAAGTGGCGTCTATTACCAACATGCGTCCACAAGAGTGCATTCGTGTTGATGGAAAAAACGGGTGCTATGGGCTGGTTCACCAAGGAAAGCACGTTTACGTCCGTCCATGCTGCAGCTATGACGAGTACATCGCATTTCAGCAAGGACTTGTAAAGGGCCGCGGAAGTTTACAAATGTACCACCGGGTCGCTACAATGCTTCCAAATTTTCCACAACGGCGGCAGCATCGCCGGCTTCTTTTGGCTATTTCTGAGTCCGGGATGGACTTTCAGCGCAAGAAGAGAGTTGGTCCAAAACACTTAAATGAAGATAAAATGCTTATCCCGCGCCCGTTTTCCAATGTTATGTGGGTATTTCTTACGGGATGCGTCAACGCTGTACTCGTGTTCTGTTTTGAAATTTTCAGTTTCCGGGTATTTCGTAATGACAGCTTGAAATGCGGCAACTAAATGTAGATTGAGTTTAGTAAAAACGTATTGCGACCCGCGACGCTATCACTAGTGCGCTCCCCACGAGCTGTGCTACACATGTCGCCGATTTCCTCCTGGAGGACGTCATCCTACGTCATGGTGCTCCGCGACAGTTGCTCACGGACCGTGGCCGGTACGTTTTGTCACTTGTTGTCGAGGACCTCCTTCGCTCTTGCGAAACAAAGCACAAACTGACGACTGCATACCATCCTCAAACAAATGGCCTTACTGAACGGCTCAAAAAATTTCACTGACATGCTTGCGATGGAAGTTTCGACAGACCATCGAGATTGGGACGTTACGCTACCTTACGTCACATTTGCCTATAATTCCTCCCGGCACGACACTGCTGCATATTCTCCTTTCTTTCTTATTTTTGGCCGTGAGCCTACTTTACCGTACGACTCCACCCTACCGACTTCAAGTGGGCGGCCACTGCATATGCCCGTGACGTCATCGCCCACGCTGAACTGGCACGCCAGGTTGCCCGAGCACGACTATTGGAATCACAAGCATCGCAGAAGTCTCGATACGACGAGCGCCACCGCACGGCACGCTTTCCTCCTGGCTCCTTGGCTCTTTTGTGGACCCCTTATGGACCCCATAACCGCATATCCATGTGGCCAATCTCTCCCTATCTGGTTATGTGCTCCGGTGGAAAGACGCTGGTAGATGACCAACGGAATGAAGAGAATGAAGAGAAGGTAGCCATGGTGGGAGGCAACCAACCAACCAACCAAGAGAAGGTAGACGAAGTCCGAGCCCCCGCTGGTCTGGGTTCGCGCCATCAACCCGCCTCTCTCCCTGTGACTACGGTGTCTTTTGTAAATACACCTTCTTCCTGACTACCTATCTCTGCGTTGTCACGTGACAATATCTGCGGACCGCTTGGTAACACTACAGCCATTCGTAATCAACCCTACTTATTTAGGAACATTATGCTTGAAGTTTAAAAATCACCACCACGTGCTAACATAGGCTGTGTAACGGTTTTCCGCAAATTATGAGATTTACCACGTTGTTGTAGCTGGGTCATGGTCGGCAATTCTCAACAAGTTCTGTCTATTATCGAGGGCGAAAGGTTACCCCAAGGTTCTAAATATTTAACGCCATACTACAACTAATACTGCTTAGAGTAACTCCGAGAATGGGATGACAAACATGAAAAAAACTACAATAACATGTATTTGACAAACTTAATATCCAGTAGATGGAATTTCCAGGGACATGAAGCGGTATTGAGCAGTGTGCTTTGACAGACTGATCTAACGACACAAGAAATCTCGGTTGTCTGGAAATAAACAATTGTTTGTCTGGGGTACATTCAAGGGCATTCCCAGAAGCAGAATTATAAGTTCATTTCTGAAATTTCTTTTCTTTATATCAAGATGGGTTGGCGAAAGCAATTGTTATAATCTAGTTGGTAGCTTTTGCCATTGCTTATTTCTGCAGCTAGCAGTTGCGGCTATTGTTGGCTTGATACAATATTGGTAATTGGGGTAAGCCATTGTTGGGGTAAGATCGGTTAGGGTAAGGCATTGCTATAATCTAGTTAGAGGCTTTTGCCACGGCCGATTGCTGCAGCTAGCAGCTGCGGCCATTGTTAGCTCGATACAACATCGGTAGTTGGGGTAAGCCATTGTTGGGATAAGATCAGTTAGGGTAAGCCATTGTTATAATCTAGTTTGAGGCTTTTGCCATGTCCGATTGCTGCAGTTTGCAGCTGCGGCCATTGTTGTCTTGATACAACATCAGTAGTTGAGTTAAGCCATTGTTGGGGTAAGCCATTGTTATAATGTAGTTGGAGGCTTTGCCACGGTCGATTGCTGCCGTTAGCAGCTGCGGCCATTGTTGTCTCGATACAACAATGGTATTTGAGGTAAGCCATTGTTGGGGTAAGATCGGTTGGGGTAAGGCATTGTTAAAATCTAGTTGGAGGGTTTTGCCATGGCCGATTGCTGCAGCTAGCAGCTGCGGCGATTGTTGGCTCGATGCAACATCGGTAGTTGGGGTAAGCCATTGTTGGGGTAATATCGGTTAGGGTAAGGCATTGTTAAAATCTAGTTGGAGGCTTTTGCCACGGCCGATTGCTGCAATTAACAGCTGCGGCAATTGTTGTCTCGATACAACATCGGTAGTTGAGGTAAGCCATTGTTGGAGTAAGATCGGTTGGGCTAAGCCATTGTTATAATCTATTTGGAGGCTTTTGCAACGGCCGATTGCTGCCGTTAGCAGTTGCGGCTTTTGTTGTCTCGATACAACATCGGTAGTGTGGTTGGGTGTGCCTAACCTAATACAGGTATAATCTGACGTGAGCTCAAATTATTTGTAGTCCACTCCCTGCGAATTACCCTGCATTCACGAGTTCCTATGGACACAAAAAACGGCGACGAGCAAAGATTATCTATCAAGAGTGAGGAGGACGCATTGGGAAATCGTCGGCACTATCTCAGCATGTGCAGCTTTTAGTGCAGGTACGTCTACTTGGGCTTTCTGCCTACCTTTGGAACGCCCTCTTCACGCAGGAACTTCAAGCGAATATAATACACCTGTCTGGTTCATATACTTGTTAGTTTTACGTTTATACATGGAATTTCTAAACGGGTCACCTTTGAAATTCCTCCGACTTTTGCTCATCTCTAAAACTGAATTCCTATGTCGTACAGGACAGTAGACCAATTCGCGTCATAAACACACTGTACCATAAAGCGAACACAGAAGTTAGCGATATAAAGAAGCTTATTTCTATTTCTAAGATTGTTCCCAGTCCAGATGAGCGCTTGTTCATTTCAGCTGGGTGGATGGATCGCACATGTTTGGTTGTTTGGTTAGAAATAAAAATGACATGTTTTAAAATAGCTGTTATACATACGTGATGCACTGCCTCAAATTTTAGTTTTATTGTAGGTACGGTGAAAGCCACACCTGCCTTATTGTCCTGCTATTGCCGCGAACCATGCATTGTGTTTGTATACTACTGTTTTGGTTTTACCATCCAGCGGCGCCCGGCTGGGGACATTGTTTCAAGCAAAGGGCACGTACCCTTTCCTTTCTTTTGAATGCCGCACGGGCTGTCTTACTTTGATAGGGGGAGTGTCTGGCCTTGAAGTCACTAGCCTAGAGTAATCTTTGATCTCGAGTGTTCTGGTTGTAATTGGACGTTTCGAGAAACAATCGTGCCGAAAGATAAATATCCCCGAGCAGCCGCGGCGGTTTTCGATTCGCCGGCGCTCTTCTGCGCACGTAAATTTGTTGACAGCTGCTTCGTCGCCTGTGTATTCCTTGAGTTGTTCGGGGAGCACAGGTTCGCTCCAGTAAACTTGTTTTTCCTCTAACATAGCAGCGTCGTCATTGGTTACATGACACTATATTTATTAGTTTCCGTCTCCGGGGTCGGGTGCATGTGCAGATTACTTCTTGTATCTACTTCAGAATACCTAGGCCAGTTCTGGGTATGAAACACTTGATCCAGGTAAGAAATATTTCACGGATCTCTCGTAGTGCGCACTCTATAAAATTCCGTTGAAATATTCCCCTTTCTGGGATTTACAAAGTTTCAAAGGCACTTACGACATGAGTGTAAGTTTGTTGTTCGCGCAATATTCTTGGCTTGTGAGGAAGAACAAGTGATGCAACGTGTGCCCTCTTCACCGGCGATACATTAAAACCGCTTATTTTTCACCGCCTAGTTCAAAAGTCCAACAACGTATATTCTGTTTTTTTATCCCCACTCGCCAGTTGCTGGCACGATATCAGGTTGGAGTAGTGTACCCCCAATCACCTTGACGTCTCGCTGTCTGTAGTCCATCACGATATTGAAATGTAGCGTGTTTCGTTGTGTTGGGCTTCTATCTTTAACTATTGTGTAATGTTGCTTTTTGTTTGCACGCGATGTAAGCAAATTTATTTTGTGTTTGTTCCTGGCCTCAATGAGTATTTCAGTAAAAGTGAACAATAAATAATTGATGCGCAAATGAAAATACGCGCTTGTGTTTGTGGTGAAGTTGTGTGAAAGCGAAATGCCTAACGTGTCATGTTTCCTTGTGCTTGTTCGAAGGCAAGTGAAGATTATTCATATTTAACCGCTGTTCCTCTGGTAGGTTCTTATTTATCGCGAGGCCCTGTATATGAAAATGAAAAGTAGTTAAGCACTAAAAGGTGTAGCAGATTTACCGTGTCTAGAGCAAGCATGTTCTGAAAACAAAACCAAAAACGAACGGAAGCAAAAAAATCATCCCTATTTCATTTTTGCCGCGCTTTCGATGCGCTTTTTCAAAGAAAGTGCTACGAGTTGTGCCGCGCCTCCGCCAGATGGCGCCACGGGTCCCGCGATCGAGAGAAGACGCAGTGAAACATCCCCCTCACGAGGGGCACTATAAAATGCAGAGCATTTCCGGGGGCGCACGACGTTAAGTAGTTTGCGTTACGTTAATGTTGTTGCACTTGTGGCAACTGCTGACGAGAGAGCGCTCGTCAGCAGTAATTTGAATGAGTCAAGGATATAAGGCGCGTTCGTAACCTTCCATTCTGTATCGGCTTTGTGGCGCAGTGGGTAGAGCACCATGTACCTTGGGTTCCGCCCGCATAGTCGTGGGATCGAAACCTGGCGCGGATAAGTATTATTTTTTTATATAGTGTTGGGGGAGCGATGCGGACTACGACTACGGACGTCAACGCGGGTGACATTGTGAGTTACTGAAATGCTCTGCATTTAAAATAGCTGGGTTGTCTGGTTAATCAATCAAGCGTTGGGATAACGCGGTTCGGAAGACAAAATACCTGTGACATTTCTGTGTAGTCCCCGCAGCCTACCCCTTAACAGTTATGAGAGCTTGAGCGCCTCCCAATTTATTCAAAATAACAAAACGCTTCTCTCAAAACACGCTTCCCTCAAATAAATTCGTGACATCGACAGTTTGCGTAACAATCTACGAGCGCCTGTAATTACATTAACAAGTCCGCCCCAGGGATTTTTCAGGTCATACGTTGTGCTCTCTGTAAGGCGAGAGCCTCCCATTTCTACGCTACAAGTTTGCGTTGGGAGAATAAAAATTTTACAAGAAAGTACAGCGCTGACTTAGCACCCTCTAAGAAAAACGTGAACGCGAATATCGGTTGGACCTTCTCTTAAACTGTAGCTGAAATTTCTTTTGAAGCCTCCTCTTGCTGTTGTAGGGCCCCTCTTAGACCTTCACCCACTGCCGCTTCGTGCCTACGACGGTTACGAAGAGTGGAGTTTCCAGCTGCTTACGTTTCTTCTGCTGTTGCCTACTTTTAAATGCAGAGCATTTCAGTAACTCACGATGTCACCCGCGTTGACGTCCGTCGTAGTCCGCACCATCGTTGTCCGCACCCCTCCTCCTACACTATGTAAAAAAAAAATACTATCCGGCGCCTGGTTTCGATCCCTCGACCCTGCGGGCGGAACGCAATGTACATGGTGCTCTACCCACTGAGCCACAAAGCCGACACAGAATGGGAGGCTACGAACGCGCCTTATATCCTTGACTCATTCAAACTACGTCAAGAAGCTGCTGATACAACGCATTCACTACCACCAACTCCCCAAACACTAAACGTTAACGCAATACACCCACCCCCTATGCGACGCATTTACTCGAGTCCCCCTCGCGGGGAGATGGGCCCAATTTTTCACCCTTCAACTTCTAGGGCCTGCTGCGTCTTCACTCATAGCGAAGTGAAAGAAAGCTTATCTCACCCTGCGACTTGCAGAAGACGGGTGTAGTACTTTCTGCGGCCCGTCAGCTATTCTCAGAACATTTCCCTTCCGCCGCTGTTAGCTTTTTCCAGCGGGTGATTCTGGTGCCCACCATTAATTTCCGGTTACCTTTTTCCTACGGGTGAATATGGCACACACGATGTTTTGCGTACCAGTGCTTTTAAACACTGTTGGGACGCAGCCCCTACGTGCGCCCGTGGCCCTCAGGGTGATTAGTAGATTACAGTGCAGTGAGTGCCCGTCGAATACCGAAAGTGGCGTCAGTGCGTCATGTGCCCGTGCGCGCGTGTGCAATGAACAGTGAGCTCCAACGAACACGTGTAGTGCGATAAAACCCGGAACATGTGCACAACCAACCGAGTGGCTTAAAAGCGGCCTTCACAAGGGTAGCGGGGGAGTGCGCACAGGGAGAGACTCGAGAGCGGATGCGGCCGCCGGCGGCGGCGAGCCACAACCATGACGCCCAGACAGCGAGGAGCAACCAGCGTCTGCGGCGGACGCTCTTCATCCGACGTCGGCATAAGTGACTGAAGACGTCGTTCTGAGTGCCCAGCACCATGCTGTACCTTTCTAGACAAGCAAGGCTTCAACGGCCGCAATTTTTTCTTTACGGGCTTTATCTGCGCGCCTGCTGTGCTCTCTTTATAGTGCCTCCCAACTTGCTTCCCTTGTTGTTTCAGTTTTGGTTTTCCCGGAATAAACCGCTGATTTGTTCTCATGCGGATCGGCGTTACATCGTCGGGCTGGTTCTCGCTCGCGAACCCTTTACGCTCGAAGGGGGTTCCTTCAACACGCAGTCTTTCTTGGGCTACTTAACGTAGAGTTTTGGTCTCTCTATGTCTGTTTGTCTGCCTGCCACTCGTTCAGCCACCAGGCCAAAGTGATGCTCGAGTTGAGCAAGACATTTATATACCGACAACAATTCTTAAACATCTAGATCTGGTTACAGTGTTTATACTTGTCAACATTGTTGAAGCAAAAACACAGTACAGAGTTCTGAGGGGCGAAACGAATACATTAGTAATGTTTTTGTGTTCCGTTATTAAAAATGACATGGACGCTTGATTTTTGCGTTGGTAAATTAAATACTACATCCACTGTAGAAAAAAATCACGCCGTCTCCGGCTGTCGCCCGCGCAACTAAAGCTCCTGGCGGCACCCCAAAGTGTTCAACAATAATGAAAGATTCCAGTAGATGGCGCGTTGACCACGCGTGAAGAATGGGGCGCTCTACCCGGCCAACAACCTCTAAGGGTCGTGATGTCACCACCTAAAGTCACTCGACCGAGCCGTTTCGTCACTTCTTTTATAGTTTAAGCTATTCCTTTGTGCTTTTGTTTTTCTGATACGGTCGCTTCGCGTTTGGAGTCCGAGTCGGTTCCGAGTCCGAGGATCGTCTGGCGGAACAGAAGCGTGAATGGGCGCGAAAACAACAGAAAGCCGCTGCCGTCGCCATTTCCACTGCCGCCGTTTCCATGAGGCACGAGGTGGGAGTGGAGGAAAGGGAGAACGAGAGGGTGGCATGCAGACGCAGATTTAAATTTCATGCCTCTGATTACATGTCCATGTGCTGGCGGGAGCTTTACGTATGTACAGTCGGGATCACTTTGAACGTGATCAAGGGAAAATCGATCAGCGGACCTTTAACATACTACACAGCGGCCGTTTTCAGAACTTTGGAGGTAAAGGTAGCAGTGCCTTCGTCCCCTCGTTGTCTCTTTCGTGATACAACCCTTTCACAACCAGTGACATGGCATTGCTGCTTTTTTTCCTGGCCGCCCGAGCGATCACCTTCAAATCGATGCCTAATGTACGTCCACCACACCTATGCGAACGTTCCCGTAGCGTTGGTGGTCGAGTGAATTGGGTTGGTGTGTTACCCGTACACTAAGGTGTCCATGGCACGCGAGGACAACAAACAGCTCTATGTAGTCCGCTAGACGAAATCTCGAGTCCTTGAAAATTTCATTGGGCTAAGTGCGAACTAACCGATCGCAGATTACAAACAAACGTGTTTTCTTTTTTTGTGTGTACTGCGTCCAGCTTCGCAGGTCATCGTTCTTCACATTGTCGAAAGGCACTAATTTTTTTTCCTTCCACTGGAGGACGCCCGTAAGACGAGTAAGCTCTAATCTTCGTACAAATGTCTTATTCTCTTCCTGAACATTTATAATTAGAGAGAAAAAACAATTCATAGTTTCACGAAATAGTCAAAAGAAACCGAGCCATAGAGTTATAGAGAGCAATGATAAAAACCCCATGCCACTTCAATATTCTATTTCACATTTTCCGTGGTCGCGAGAGGAAATACTTCAAAGTGATATAACAGCCGATCTCAACTGCTATCAAATTCAACTAAACAGGAAAAACAGCTCCGCTTGGTTTTGCCAGTAGGGCAGCAGGGATACAGAGCAACACAGCTGTGATTACAATCCATTTGAATCCACAGCCGGGCTGTACTATGCGTCTTTAAAGTTTGTCGCCTAAAGACCAGTCTGCAAAGACCAATTTTAGTATGTTATTACTGGTCCCAATTTCTTTCCGGAGCACCATGTTGCAATGTTCTTAAGTGAATGGGTGCTTTAAACTAATTATATTTGAAACATTTTGTTACAAAAATGCCACAATAACTAGAAAAAATTAGAAATTTGGCATAAAATAAAGTTCACCGCAGAAAGCGAATACATGGAAGCAATTTAATTAGTAGTAGTAAACTCAATTTGCATCAACAATGCGGGGAAAATTTCTGGTTCATTCTGCCAGTAAACATCTTAAGACTATTTTGTCTCGTAGGGCTGATTTTGTACTGGGCCACACAAAAAAACGGGGCTCGCAGCTTTCATCCGGGATTTCAAGTGCACCGAGTGTTGTTACTGCTTTATTTGATTTTTTTTCCTGGTTACTACACATGCTGTGTGTACATGTTAGGCGTTTCCTACGAATTCAAGGCCATATTTTCCTGTCCCCAATGTCTGTGTGAGGTGTAAACAAAACGTCTTGTCTTGACTTCTTTCCCAGCGAGTTCGCTCAGCCCACTTCCATTAGCGCTGCTCGGAACTCATGTGCGCTGTCTATTTCCTTTCATTTTTTTTTTCAAATTATATCCATTTTACTAAACATTTCTTTGTTAACCCTTCTTTTCCTCTCACTTGCTGTTTAAGCTGACCATTCGCGGCTGTATGCTTGTTCAAAAAGGCCAGAGGGGACGAAGAAAAAACAATCACTGCTAAAGAGCTAAAGGTTCACTCGGAACTGCTAGCACGGAAAAACGGGTAGCCGAGCTGAGCTGGACGTTTTCGTTGGGGAAATTCTTCGAATCCATTACACCGGGAGCCCAAGGCTTTAACGCACGGAGAGAGTTTTCTTTAGACGGTCCTGAGAGCTCAACAAATCTCACAACAGCAGCGTAAAATTTGTTTTGTCTGTGCGATGTGCATGTTGCATGAGATTTGTTTTTTGTCTCTTGAAAAAAAAAACAATGGGGTGTGCTTCCGTGTACTATTATCAAAAACGTCAGCCCACGTTGGATTTCCGTATTACATATGAAAAAACTGAAAAGATCTGTCTCACCCATGTCGACTTTTGATGGTTGTCTGTTTGGTCCGATATATTTCGGCGCCGTGTACTATGCAAAGACGAAATAACAGCCATTTCGCCAAGTCAGTAATTGATTGCTCTGAACTGCAGTAAAATTGTGCGGAACTTTGGTGGTAATTTGGTAAAAATCTAGGGAATTTCGGCGTTGCGTTCCTACCGTCAGCTATGCTTCGTGTCACCTGTTATACTTTTCCTCACCCGAACGAACTCCGCTTGCTTTTTGGTAGGCAATACTTCCCGCGGTGCGACTTCAGCGCTCCTCTGGTCACCCGGTTTCGCATGCTATGGGAGTATTCGGCAAACCCCAGGATTTTTAGAATCCACATCTTTACCGTGGGTGAAGGAGCTGTTTAGCGCCGGTCCCGACTTTCGACTTGTGGAAGGGGCCGTGGCAGCAGGTGTCTCCAATAGAGTCCCAGTGCGGGGACCACGGCCCACTTTTTGATGCTGGAAGTAAACTTTATTCACTCACTCAGTCTAATGGGCGTACGCTTTGTTGTTCTCTGTTTTTTTAACCCTTTGTTTCCATGCGCGTGCCGAGTTTTTCCGGTGTGTGCCATTTATTGCTCAGGAATTTAAAAAAAAATAATTGACCGCGTCCGCAGGCCTTGACCCGGGCGGTGTCTCAGCGGGTTAGGCGTTGTGCTGCTGAGCTCAAGGACGCAGGTTGGATCCCCGGCCACGGTTGCTGCTTTTTCTGAGCGAAGCGAAAAGCAAAAACTCCCTTGCGCCCAGATTTCAGCCCGTGTCGAAGATCCCCAAGCTGGTAAAAATTACATTCCTTGCCTTCCACTACGGCGTGCCTCTTAGCCCAGGTACATCTTCGATGCGTGAAACCCCGTAATCAATTAACCACATGACATGACTGAATATTTCGCTCACACAATTAAGAAGGGAACGCTGTCCTAAAATCCCGCGTTTTCCAGCGTCAGGAAAGCGACGGGATACGCTGGAGGGAGCGGCAAACGCTAGAAGACGCCGAGCGGGCCTGCACCAATGCGGGGAGGTTACTTGAAAGCACTGTAAACCACAGGCATGTGGCCTGTGGGGACTGGAGTCCGGCGAGGGCCTGCGGGATAGCACGCGTCTTCGCTGTAGTTCAGCCTCAAGGCGCCGCTGCAGCGCTGCACACGAGGACACCGCGTGCCTCCGCTGTATTACAGTACCGATGTACTGGTTCACAGCGCCGTTGTCGACTCGCTGTATTCCAGCGGCGCGGTCAACGTAGATGCTTCGAGACGGTTTAGGGTTCGGAGTCCGTGCGGTGCCGGAAAATTCCGATTTTAAATGGAGAGCATTTCTTTAACTCACAATGTCACCCGTCCGTTGGCGATCGGCGTCCGCAGCCAGCCAGCACGTGTGCCCCTCCCCCGCTCCTCCTCGCTCTCAACAACAGATGCGGGCGCGCATGCGCGTGCTCCGGCGCTGAAAGAGGCGTTGCAGCAGCAGAAGACAAGGCGGCGAGACGGCCCGCTGCCGACGCCGAACGCAAGCGTCTGACGCGCGCTGCCGACGCCGAACTTCGTGCACGAGAAGCCGTTACGTACTTACGTCTCTCGTCTCTCTCTCTCTCTCTCTCTCTCTCTCTCTCTCTCTCTCTCTCTCTCTCTCTCTCTCTCTCTCTCTCTCTCTCTCTCGTCTCGCAACCCAACTACCCAACCCCTACGACAACAACAACTACAACTACCACCGCCAACTACCACAACCTACACCACGTGACCACCCCCAATGCTCTGCATTTACTCGTGTCCCTCGCGCGGGGGCATGTGATGGAGGTTTTTTATCGTGCGCTCCGCGGAAAATTATGACACGTCTGAGAGATGATAATCTCGTTCAATTGCACTGCATGTGTCTCTCCTAAATAAAGGCCCTTGTATTGGTGCTACTAGAATTCCGCTCGAGTGGGAAATTCGGTACTAATTTGAAATTAACAAAGCCGCGTAAAACAAATTATGCTAATCTTAGAACATATCAGCACAGATCGCTAACCAAAGAAGAGCATATTATAAATAGCTTCGCAATAACGGGGGTAGCTTAAGGGCATTGCAGTTACATATATTGTACCGTGCACAATCATACATTAGCAAATCGGGCCATAAGGGTAGCCCGTGTGCAAAAAGCGCGAATTAGGGACAAGCAAGACGGGTTTTTCCACCGAATTGTTTTTACTGGTAATGATATTTTTGTGCTCAGTACTTTTCTCCATTACTTGGTCTCAGATAGAGTGCTTTCTCAAGCCAAAGTACCTTTCCATGGCGATTGTATGCAGCAAACCGGCTGCATTCACACCCAGCTTCACCTCCGGGCTTGAGGGGTAGGGACTGGGGTGAATGAAGCCGTATTTTATACATCCGAAATGCGGCTTTAAATATCTAAGGAAACGGATTCTTAGCCTCCTACGCTGCGCTGGAGACGCTTGATAAATATACATGTGTCACGTAATGCGTATAACGTGTGTGGGTCATTGAAACAGCAGTAAGCATGATAATCAAGCTAACCCTAGGCAACCATGAAAGCTAAAAATAATCAGTTGAACATTAGCTCACGCTATGTATATCCTGGCGTGGCCGAGCTAAGCCACTGTTAATTTTTTAAGGTGCGAAGCACCTTTAGACCTCGCAAGGCCCGTCCGCCGTCCGACGGTGTCTCCCCAAGACTACATGTAAGCTACACGAGAGGGCGCTACGCGCAAACACGAGATCACATTTAAAACACGCATACCGACGTTTCACTTCGCTTCATTTCGGGCCAATAAATCACACCATCTCCACGCCGTGAACGATGCCGAGGGTGTGAAGCACTGGGACGCGACTTCTCTTGCGTGCGGCGTTTGTCATTTACAGTGCACTTACTGCAACCCGAATCATTTATTAAACTTTGAGCGCATTATCGTGCACGGACGATAACACTCATCCACACAATACATACAACTTGCGTCCCAGTGCGTCGCACCTTCGGCATCGTTCTCGACGTGGAGATGGTGTGATTTTTTTGCACGATTTACGTTCCAGAGCGAGGCGTAAGCGAGTTTCCCGGTGTTTTAGTACCATGACTACATGAGACGAACGACGATTACGACGACGACGCGGACGACAGGAAGCGCCAACAGCACCAGCCCCTAAGGCGCTTCGCACCTACAAGAAACCGGGGAAGGTTGGCCAAAAAAAAAACACGCAACCCGTTCAACCGATTGCTTACTTAACGTGTTCCTTACGTAACCACTTAGTTGCGGCCATTTTTATAAAGGATCGACAAGGTGATGGTATCATCGACAGGGCGAGGGAACATCGACTTACAATACACCGTAATTGAGGCGGTCACATGGGCGACTATTGTAAACGATGAGGGTGTTAAACGCAACTCGAAAAAATAAACTTCCTGAAGTCAGCCGCCCACAGAACTGAGATAGATAAAATGGCAGCATCTCGACTCCGTGGATTATGGCGAGGGTGATGAGTACGGTGACTCAAAATGACATCCAAGTTGCGCTCCTAGGTGGCATCCGATTTGCGCCCCGACCGTCATTCGATTTGGGCCGTGAGTTGCACCTTGATTATTCGCTAAATGAAACTGAAACTCACGGCTCAAATCGAACTTTGCCTGATTTTTGCTTGTTGGTGGTGTGCGCACGGATGGACGCGGACGGACATTGGGAGGTCCTTAGGTACTCCGCACCTTTAAAGGCGAGGGATTAAGCCGTTTGACTCTCGTGTACTAACTCATGGTTGTAGCCCAATGGGTAAGGCGTCTGACACTGTAATGGTCGCTTTTATCGTCGCTCGTCAGCCGACGAGACATGGTGTCAAAAGTGGGATAAAGTTAGCGACACATCGATCAATTATTAATAGCAATCAGTCTAAGGTGCGTAGCCTGCAAAGCACGCTATGGCGGATGTAGAGATCAAGCCTTCTATCCAGTTCAGCGGCACCGGGCTTCAACTGCCACCGAAATTCGATTTTGGGAACCCAAGCTCCTGGAAAGAATGGGTCTACCAGTTCGACGGCTCTTGCTATGCATCTGTGCTCTACCAAGCGCCGGGAGAAGTACAGGTCAGAACGCTTCTTTACGCCATGGGCTCCCAAAACGCCCGCCGCGTTCTCGACACTCTAGCATTGTCCAGCGAAGACTGGAGCTTGCTAGAAGCAGTCATGAAGAAGTTCACCGATCACTTCATCCACCCGGTCAACGAGGTCTACGAAAGTGTCCGCTTCCACCGTCGAACCCAGGGCGAAGGCGAGACCGTAGACGAGTTCTACACTGTGCTGCGTACACTTGTCAAAAAGTGCAACTACGCCTCAGCGGAAGTGGAAGAACGACTCGTTCGAGACAGGTTCGTCGTGGGTCTCCGGGACTCTAACCTTGTGGACAAACTGTGCCGAACACAAAAGCTTACCCTTGAAGAAGCAAGACAACAGGCTCGCATCAACGAAGATGCCGTGAAAGCCTGTGCAGCGGTGTGTCAAAAAGAGCCGAATCCTGCTCACGTTGTCGCCGAGGCCAGAGTTCAAAAGCGCTTCCAAAAGCTGCGACATGGCTCGGATTCTCAAGGGAGCTCCGGCAAGCGTGTTACCAAGTCCAACACAAGCGACGCTACCACGAGCTGCAGATACTGCGGTCGACCAACGCATCCTCGAGCAGATTGCCCAGCTAGGCAAGCCAAGTGCAAAGGTTGTAATCGGATTGGACACTTCGAAGCAGTCTGCGAAAAGAAAAGCAAGAAGAACATGGTAGCTCTCACACTTCACTCCGTAGCAGGCATCACCAGAGCCAAGTTCGTAAAAGTGGCCGTCAACGGTCACAACGCTAACTTCAATGTTGACTCGGGTGCGGAGGTGACGGTGGTACCGGATTCGTTTCCAGGCATACCGAAACAGCTGCAAAAGCCAGAAAGTGAGCTTACGGGCCCAGGAAATTACTCCCTCACCGTTCTCGGAACATTCCAAGCGAAACTGAGCTGGAAAGGCAGGTCTACAGTGCAAACAGTGTATGTTGTGCCTTCGCAAGACCCGCCGCTTCTTGGATTCCCTGCGATACAGGCTCTCGGAGTTATACGGTTCGTGGACAGTGTAACGGATTCTACCGTCACTTTGAAGGACAGTCTCGTGGAGGGCTTGGGCGAGCTGCAAGACGAATACGTGATACGTCTCCAACCAGGCGCCAAACCGTTCTCACTCAGCGTGCCGAGAATAGTACCGATTCCGCTTCACAAACCAGTTCGAGAGGAGCTCAGCAAGCTCGAATCCCAGGGAGTCATCCGACGGGTGGAACGTCCCACACCATGGTGTTCCGGTATGGTGGCTGTTCCAAGAGCAGGAGGAGGCTTCCGAATATGCATTGACCTCACCCGACTCAACGAAGTCGTGCTTCGGGAGCGTCACATACTACCCTCAGTCGACAACATCCTGGGACGACTCGGATCAGCAAAGGTATTCTCTAAGCTCGATGCTACCGCTAGCTTTCACCAGGTGAAGCTTTCCGAAGAAAGTCAAGAACTCACTACGTTCATAACACCAATGGGAAGATTCTGTTTCCAAAGGCTACCTTTAGGAATCTGCTCAGCGCCAGAATATTTTGAGCGACAGATGAGCAGAATTCTGGAAAGGCCTCGAAGGAGTTGTGAGCATGATTGACGACATTCTTGTCTTCGGAGCATCGCAGCAAGAGCATGAACAACGTCTCAAGCAGGTGTTACAGCACTTGGAAGAAGCGGGAATCAAGCTGAACCGCAAGGAATGTACGTTTTCTGCAAACCAAGTCAAGTTTCTTGGAGTCGTGGTTAGCGCACAAGGAATCAGTCCCGATCCAGAAAAGGTCGAGGCCTTGGCCAAGCTACCAACCCCATCGGATGTCAGCGGTGCCCGAAGGCTGCTGGGAATGGCGAACCATGTGGGCCGCTTCATTCCTCATCTTTCCGACATCACAGCACCGATCAGGGCATTGCTTCAAAAGAGAAACTCATGGCTTTGGGGACCGTGCCAGCAAGCTGCTTTCGACAAGCTCAAAAGCTTGCTCAGTTCAGAGGTCTGCATGGCTAAATATGACCCATCGTACCCCACGGTTGTGTCAGCTGACGCAAGCTCATACGGTCTCGGAGCCGTATTGCTTCAAGATCAACTATCGGGAGAACGACGAGCGGTTGCCTACGCCTCACGATCTCTAACGGACACTGAAAGCCGCTACAGCCAAACGGAAAAGGAAGCTTTGGCTGTGACGTGGGGTGTCGAGAGGTCCGATCAGTTTCTGAGGGGTATCGCATTTTAAGTCGAAACGGATCATCGTCCTTTAGTCACGCTCCTGGGATCAGCAGAACTCGACATGATTCCACCCAGAATCCAGCGCTTGCGAATCCGTCTCATGCGCTATCAGTTCACTGTTCTCTACGTCCCTGGCAAGCTGATTGCCACGGCAGACACGCTGTCAAGGGCTCCTATTCATGAACACGGTCCTGAGCGAAGTCAACGGCAGACAGACTCCATCGAGCTATTCGTCGGGGAAGTCGTTACAGCAGCTGCCAACCTCTTGTCCTCCCGCATGGATGCGTTACGCAAGCACCAAGCGCAAGACGGCATCTGTTCTGGGCTACTCCGCTTCTGTGAGAAAGGATGGCCAGAAAACGTCTCAAACGTTCCAGTTCATCTAAGGGAGTCCTGGAAGGAAAGAGGCAACATCACAGTGTGCGATGGCTTCTTGCTCAAAGATCGCAGTATCATTATTCCAAGCCTGCTGCGCCGTGAGGTACTTCAGCAAATCCACGAAGGCCACCAGGGCATTGGACGGTGCAAGGCAAGGGCAAGGGACGCAGTTTGGTGGCCTACCCTTAACAGCGAAATTGAGCAGCTCGTGACATCGTGTCAGAAATGCGCTCAGACTAGAGTTCAGCGTTCGGAGCCACTAATCGCAACACCGACTCCAAATCGGCCATGGCAGCGTGTAGGCGCCGACTTGTTTGAACTTGACGGAACTCACTACATAATCGTGGTGGACTACTATTCTCGTTTTCCGGAAGTAATCAGCTTGTCGTCATTGATTGATTGATTGATTGTGGGGTTTAACGCGCCGACGCAACGCAGGCGATGAGGCGCGCCGGAGTGGATGGCTCCGGATTAATTTTGACCACCTGGGGATCTTTATCGTGCGCCGAAATCTCGTACACACGGGCGTTTTTGCTTTTCGCCTCCATCAGAAAAGCGGCCGCCGCGGCCGGGAATCGAACCCGCGACCTCGTGCTCAGCAGCGCAACGAATCAGCTTGTCGTCGACTACCCCCACAGCTGTAATAGCGGCTGTCAAGAGCACGTTTGCCCAACATGGAATACCTGATGTGTTCGTGTCTGACAACGGCCCGCAATGTTCATCACGGGTGTTCACCGAGTTCGCGCAGACCTACGGATTTCATCACATCATGAGCAGCCCGGGCTACCCACAGTCAAACGGCGAGACAGAACGCATGGTGCGGACCATGAAGGATCTTTTCACAAAATCCAAGGACCCACACGTGGCGCTTCTGGTGTACCGCGACACGCCAGGAGTGAGCGGATACAGCACGTCGCAGCTCCTAATGGGCCGACGTCATCAAACGACAGTGCCGAAGATGCCAGACACCCTACAACCGGAGTGGCCGCCACACGACGAAGTCACAGCTAAGGATAAAGCTAACCGAACAAAACAAAGTCAAGATTTCAACCGTCGTTGCTTTTATCGTCGCTCGTCAGCCGACGAGACAGACACTACGTATGTCTGGTCTGCCAGACACAGGCTCGAATCTTGCGGGTGGCTGTGTCATCTTTTGCCATTGTAAATGCTATGCACAAGGACGCGGACGGACATTGTGCGGTCCCAAGGTACTCCGCACATAATATTGTTACGTGGCGTGTAATATTATTACGTGGCGTGTAATAAAAGGCTATTACATAAAGAAAGCGTATGAAAAATGCATAGGCACACCACCATGGTCTCTGAGTGATAAAAAAATCAAGTGCTCAGACGCGTCACTGCTTTTCAGTGCAGAGCACTTTAGGTGGTCGCCTTGTTGTAGCGCGCTCGCTGGACCCAAGGAGAGCACCACGGCGTTCCGTCGTAGCGGCTGTCGTCGCGGCGTCCCACAGCGGCTGCGAAAGCACAGCGGTTTATATGGTCATAAGCGTTCGCAACTGGTGAACCGCTGGTGCTTGTCATATATCTCCCGGTTGTTTAGCGCAAAAAAAACAAAAAAACTGCAGGTACATTTCGGGCAAAACTTACGAAATAACCGGCAGCGCCCGCGTTCATTTAGTTAGGGACGTCGTTGGGTTGGTTTTTACGAGAGTAGGCGAACAAAACTGGCAGTGCAACACCGGCACGTGGGGGAGGGAAAGCAAGGACAAAAAGAACAGAACTCCAGCTGGCGCATTTTCAGGCAGGGGGCGCGCGAGCACTGCGAAGGCGGGAAATTCGAATTGCATTGGGTGGTAGTAGTGAACGTATAACGGCGCTAGATCCCATTATGGCGAATCACTACTGTGCACTTCCGACAGCTTTCACATTGAGTGGAACGGCATTATTTTTTCCGTGTGGATTTGATATTCTACAAATTTGGTTGTATTGTTCTGGGCATTAAATTCGTTGGACGCTTAAAAATAAACCGTTAGAATCCGCGCCAATCTTTACTCTGCGTGTTTTCTGTTCTTTCACCCGGTTTTGTCGGCGGTGTTACGATTTTTCAAGACCATCAACCAACTAACGCACTCCAGGGTCCCGCTAACGCATTTCACTTCAACTTGCGAATCAGAGGGCGTGGTATCAGTAAGTAGTTTTGATGTCATGTCCGTCCGAAGACTCCTACAGTGGTGCCCCAAGGAACGACATATTGAAGAATTCATTATCGAAATGGGCGCCTAAAACGTTTGGCGAGGAAATGTCATCATTATGTCTTGAAACCTGGAGGGTCGATGGTGCGTGGAAGCCATCACTCCCGGGGACTGTTTTTCTCGTTGCCCTAAAAGCGCTGAAACACTGAAAGCAGCCGAATCGATTCATTTCATTTGCTTAAAAATACGAAGTGCTAGCGCAGTGCTAGGAAAGGGGAGCATTAATAAAACATTTTCTTTCGATCCTTCCTCCTTCCTGAGCGTGCACATGTCCCAAACTTCAATATTCAGCACAAAAGGCAAGGACGCTGAGAGAAGACAGGCGGAGGAATGCATAAGGGGGTAATGGCTTCAGAATATAAGGCTGCATGGTGTCGAGGGACCGAGGCCAAAGCGTGTAAAATGCTTTTTATTATCCTTGTTCTGTGCGTGAGGTTCAGTATTTCGGACGCACAGCTTTACCCACTTGTGCTCGACGTCATGGCCAACCTCAATGACCAGGAGTATGTTGCAATAGCAGCTTTCGGAAACACTTCGAAGCTTCTTGCACCTTACATTTCTGTGCTCCCGAAACCCATCCGGCTGTGGACTGGATTTCACCAAGGACAGTTCACGCTATCGGACGTTCTCTGGGAGCAAGAAAGACGGCTTTCTAAAGTTATCATATTTCTTCCTTGGCTTCTAAACATTCCCAAAGGGTTTCCCGATATTGTACAGAAAATTGCTACCTACGCCGTTCAAACTCACTGGGTGATCTCAAAGGAAGTAAATAAGTCGTTCGATTGGATTCCGAAGACGCCGTTGGTGGCATGTCAGGTTGTTTTTGTTTCACCCACGTACGTAGACGAACCGGTGAACGGATTTTCCGATTGCAGCCACGCCCGCAGAAACACTTTCATTGCCTCGGAAGTATTCAGGCTTCGCGAACGAGATGCCAAAAAGTACCCCAGGAATCTAAAGCTTACGATTGCACACTCTGGCATACTCGTGGACGCAGTTCCGGAGGTGGCTGCATTAATGGAGGCGTACGCCGTCCTGAACACTTCTCTAATCAAGATAGATTACGGTATTCTACCCGCGGGTGACGACGTGATCATGAGCAGATATGCCGATATTAACGTGGAACCGAAGCCATTCTTCAAAAGACGAGATTTCAATTTTTACTTTTACGCAATGTACCCACCTTGTCATATATGCTTTTTTACACGCTTTGTAACTGGCAAGGGATCTTCGCTTCCGCAAGACAGCGCCAATCTGGTCGTATTGATTTTCATGTTCTTCGTGCTTGCACTCGCCATCATTTTTGTTAGTCTTAGCGTTCCCAGCCGCGACCATCCTAACAGATTGCCAGCAATCATCACCTTCTTAGTCTCAACGTTCTTGGGGCGGTCTCCCAAATCGCTTCATGCCACAGGAGCTACTTTGAAGGCATTGCTTAGTTTATGGATGTTTGGGACCCTCATTGCTGGCTTCTATCTTCAGTCACATATCACCGCTGATATTTATGCACCAAGGTTTAGTCGTGAAGTGGAAGACATTCAAGAATTGGACAAGCTTCTAGATGCAAGGCGGGTGCTCCCGTGTGTGGATATCAGTTTTTATATGCGTGCTTTTGAGCATTTGGAAACCCCCCTTCTGAAGAAAGTGGCGTTTATTACCAACACGCGTCGAAATGAGTGCATTCGTGCTGATGGAAAAAATGGGTGCTATCGGCTGGTTCACCGAGGAAAGCACGTTTACGTACGTCCATGCTGCAGCTATGACGAGTACATCGCCTTTCAGCAAGGACTTGTAAAGGGCCGCGGAAGTTTACAGATGTACCACCGGGTCGCTACAATGCTTCCAAATTTCCCGCAACGGCAGCAGCATCGCCGGCTTCTTTTGGCTATTTCTGAGTCCGGGATGGACTTTCAGCGCAAGAAGAGAGTTGGTCCCGTACACTTAAATGAGGGTAAAATGGTTATCCCGCGCCCGTTTTCCAATGTTATGTGGGTATTTCTTACCGGATGCGTCAACGCTGTACTCGTGTTCTGTTTTGAAATTTTGAATTTCCGGGTATTTCGTAATGACAGCTTGAAATGCGGCAGCTAAACTTAGATAGCGTTTAGTAAAAAAACATATCCGCGGACCACTTGGCAACAATTAATCCATTGGTAATCAACCGTACTTCTTGAGAAACATGCTGTAAGTTTCAAAATACCCACCACGTGTGAACAAACGCTGCGTAACGGTTTTCCACAAATTATTAGGTTAGCCACGGTGTTGCAGCTGTGTCATGGTCGACTATTCTCAACAAGTTCTCTCTATTATCGAGGGTGAAAGGTTACCGCAACGTTCTAACCATTGATCGCCATACTACAACTAATAACTCCGAGAATGGGAAGACGAATTCGAAAAAAAACTATTATAACATGTATTTAATAAACTTCATATTCAGTAGCCGGTATTTCCAGGGAAATTAAGCGGCACTGAGCAGTGTGGTTTGACAGACGGATCTAACGACACAAAAAATCTCGGTTGTCTGCGAATAAACTCTTGTTTGTCGGGAATACATTTAAGGGCATTCCCAGAAAGTGTGGGCTGTCGAAAGCAGCAGAACAAAATATTAAACCATTTCCGCAATTTATTTTACGTTATACGAACATCGGTTGGGGTAAGCCATTGTTATAATTTTGTTGAAGGCTTTTGAGATGGCCGATTGCTGCAGTTACCAGCTGCAGCCATTGTTTTCTCGATAGAACATCGGTAGTTGGGGTAAGCCATTGTTGGGGTAAGATCGGTTAGGGTAAGCCATTGTTATAATCTAGTTGTAGGCTTTTGCCGCGTTAGCAGCTGCGGCCATTGTTGTCTCGATACAACATCGGTAGTGTGGTTGGGTGTGCCTAACTTATTACGGGTATAATCTAACGTGTGCTCAAATTTTTTGTAGTCCACTCGCTGCGAATTACCCTGTATTCACGAGTTCCAATGGACACAAAAAACGGCGACGAGCAAAGATTATCTATGAAGATTGAGGAGGACGCATTGGGAAATCGTCGGCAGTATCTCAGCATGTGCAGCTTTTAGTGCACGTACTTTTGCTTGAGCTTTCTACCCACCTTCGGAACGCCTGATCACGCAGCACCTTCAAGCGAATATAATAGTTCATGTCTCGTTGATATAATTGTACGTTTTACGTTTATATATGGAAGTTTCTAAACTTGTCACCTTTGAAATTCCTCCGACTTTTGCTCTAGTTTACAAGCAATCACGCATAATCACTGGTCCTTCTGCTTATCGACAAAGATATCTACTGGAAATAAACCACTGTATATATCCTCCATCTTGGTTCAATTTTCAGAGGGACGGCCATGCGCAATTAGAAAGATTGAATGTTGAAATCCGTAAAACTCAAGTGTGTACTATGGAATATTATGGAATAAGTAAAGAGGCAAGTTTTTTAGGACCACATTTGGCGTGGTAGCCTGTGTAGTGTCCTGCCGGACAAGCTTACCTTCAGAAATGTCGGGAGGTTATCACTTGAGGACGAAGAAACAGGCAGGTGAGTACGAAGTTCGGCTTTACAAAAATAACTTTCTCCTCTGTTTCAGTAAATAAAGTTAGTAATAAAAAAAAGAGCCGCAGCGACGAAGCGTGAAGGTTGGTTTTCATCTCTAAAACTGACTTCTTATGTCGTACAGGAGAGCAGACCAATTCACATCATTAACACACTGTACCATAAAGCGAACACAGCAATTAGCGATATAAACAAGCTGATTTCTATTCCTAATATTGTTCCTAGTCATTTCAGCTGGGTGGATGGATCGCACATGTTTGGTTGTTTGGTTAGAAATAAAAATGACATTTTTTTAAATAGCTGTTGTACATACGTAATGCACTGCCTAAAATCTTAGTTTTCTTGTAGGTACGGTGAAAGTAACACCTGCCTTATTGTCCTGCTATTGCCGCGAACCATGCACTGTGTTTGTATACTACTGTTCTGTCTTTACCATCCCGCGGCGCCCGGCTGGGATATCAGTGTTTCAAGCAAAGTGCACGTACCCTTTCCTTTCTTTTGAATGCCGCACGGGCTCTCTTACTTTGATAGGGAAAGTGTTTGGCCTTGACGTCACTAGCCTAGAGTAATCTTTGATTTTGAGTGTTCTGGTAGTATCAGACGCTTCGAGAAACAATCGTGCCGAAAGATAAATATCCCCGAGCAGCCGCCGCGGTTTTCGATTCGCCGACACTCTCCTGCGCACGTAGACTTTATGACAGCTGCTTCGTCGCCTGTGTATTCTTTGAGTTGTTAGGGGAGCACAAGGTCGCTCCAATAAACTTGTTTTTTTTCTAAGATAAGTGCGTCGTATTTGGCTACGTGACACTATATATACAGGTTTCCGTCTCCTAGGTTGGGCGCATGTGCAGAGTTGTTCTTGTATCTTCTTCACAATACCTCGGCCTGTTTTGGGTATCAAACACTTGATAAAGCTAACAAATATTTCCCGGATACTCCGTTGTGCGCACTCTATAAAATGTTGTTGAAATATTCCAATTTCTGGGATTTACAACGTTTCAAGGGCACTTACGACATGACTGTGTGTTTGTTCTTCGCGGAATATTTTTGGCTTCTGCGAAACAACAAGTGAAACAACGTGTGTCCTCTTCACCGGCTATACATTAAAGCTGGTTATTTTTCACCCCTAGTTCAAAATGTCCAACAACGTATAGACTGTTTTTGTATCCCCGCTCCCCAGTTGCTCGCACGATATCAGGTTGGAGTAGTGTGCCCCCAATCACCTTGACGCCTCGCTGTCTGTAGTCCATCACCATCTTGAAAATGTAGCGTGTTTCTTTGTGTTGGGCTTCTATCTTTAACTATTGTATAATGTTGCTTTTTGCTTGCGCGCGATGTAAGCAATTTTATTTTGTGTTTATTCCTTGCCTCAGTGAGTATTTCCGTAAAAGTGAACAATAAATAATTGATACGCTAATGAAATTACACGCGTGTGTTTGTGGTGGCGTTGTGTGAGTGCGAAATGCCAACGTGTCATGTTTACTTGCGCTTGTTCGAAGGCAAGTGAAGATTATTCGTATTTAAGCGCGGTTGCTCTGGTAGGTTCTTATTTATCGCGAGGCCCTGTAGATGAACAGTGGTTAAGCGATGAAAGGTGTAGCAAATTTACCGTATCTAGAGCAAGCATGATTTGAAAAAAAAAATAGCTTGGTTTTTTCTCGTTAATCAATCAAGCGATATGATAACACTGTTTGGAAGCAAAATACCTGTGATATTTCGGGGTAGTCCCCGCAGCCTACTCACTAACAGTTTTGAGTGCTTGAGCGCCTCCCAATTTATTCTAAATAACACAAAGCTTCCCACAAAAACATTCGTGACATGGACAGTTTGCGTAACATTGTACGAGCGCTTTTAATTACATGAACAAGTCCACCCTAGGGATTGGTCAGGACATATGTTGTGCTCTCTGCAAGGCGAGAGCCGCCCATTTCTATTTTCAAGTTTGCGTTGGGAAAACAAAAAAAAATTCTACAAAAAATTCCAGCGGAGACTTAGAGCCCTCGAAGAAAAATGTGAGTGCGAATGGCCATTTCGGCCTTCTGTTAAACTGCAGCTGAAATTTCTTTTGAAGCTTCCTTTTGCTGTCGTAGGGCCCCTCTTGGCTACGACGGTGACGATGAGTGGCGTTTCCGGCTGCTCATGTTTCTTCCGCTGTTCCATACTTTCTCGCCCTTGAACTTCTAGCGCCCGCTGCGTCCTCACTCATAGCGAAGCGAAAAAAAGCTTAGCGCTCCCGGCGACTTACAGCAGACGCGTCTAGTACTTTCGGCGGCCCGCCACCCATTCTCAGAACCCTTCCCTTCCGCCGCTGTTAGCTTTTTTTCTGGGGGTGATTCCGGTGCCCACAATTAATTTGGGAATACCTTTTTCCTGCGGGTGATTATGGCGCGCAACATTAATTTGCGTACCACAGCTTTTAAACACGATAGTCTTTCTTGGGCTACTTAACGCGGAGCTTTGGTCTGTCTGCATGTCTGTTTGTCTGCCTGTCACTCGATTCAGCTGCTAGGCCAAAGTGATGCACGAGTTGAACGAGACATGTATATACCCACAACAATTTTTAAGCGTCTAGACCAAGTGGCAGAGTTTATATTTGTCCACATGGTTGAAGCAAAAAAATGGTACAGAGATCTGAGGAGCAAAACGAATACATAAGGGAGATTTAGTGTTCCGTTATTAAAAATGAGATGGACGCTTGATTTTCGCGACAGCAGATTAAATACTACATCCACTCTAGAAACAAATCACGCCGTCTTCTGCTGTCGCCCGCGCAACTGTAGCTCCTGGCGGCATTCCAATTTGTTCAACAGTAATGAAAGATTGCAGTAGATGGCGCGTGGGCTGCGCGTGGAGAATTGGACGCCCTATCCGACAAACAACAGCTGAGGATCGTGATGTCACAACCAAAAGTCACAAGACAAATACTTTTCGTCACTTCTGTTATAGTTTAACCAATTTTTATTGTTTATTTTATACAGTTTAGTTACACACACACACACACACACACACACACACACACACACACACACACACATATATATATATATATATATATATATATATATATATATATATATATATATATATATATATATATATATATATATATATATATATATATATATATAGAAATAAGGGTTGGCAGTCGAGAAAACCTCGGAAAGCAAAGGGGAGGATGTGGTAGATCATTGAAACAGATTAAGAATTTGGAAAGAAAGAAAGAAAGTGAAGAAAAAATGCCCGCCAGGTGGGATCCGAACCCACGACCTGGACATGTCGTAGACACTCGAGTCACGACCCGGGGTTTAAAAAGAAGGTCCCCTTCACCCCGATTTGTCCGAATGGCGCTGGCTACCACCCCAAGCACAGGAAACAAACATACCTAACATAAATACCCCAGAAAGTGAATGGGAAAATCGCCCCGCCGGTAGCGTAGTGGTTATCGCACCAGACCGGTATTCTGGAGGTCGTGGGTTCGGATCCCACCTGGCGGGCATTTTTTCTTCACTTTCTTTCTTTCTTTCCAAATTCTTAATCTGTTTCAATGATCTACCACATCCTCCCCTTTGCTTTCCGAGGTTTTCTCGACTGCCAACCCTTATTTCTGTGTTATTTTCAACGAGCCCCTCATTTCCTATATATATATATATATATATATATATATATATATATATATATATATATATATATATATATATAAATATATATATAAGAGAAGAAAAACTTCGAACAAGGTAAACGGTGCTTTTACCTTGTTCGAAGTTTTTCTTCTCTTGTGTTCTCTACCATCTTCAAAGTTCTACTACTCCCTATATATATATATATATATATATATATATATATACACACAAAGTAGAAGTACGCTCTTCGGAGATTTTATTTCCAACGTTTCGACCTGAGACAGGTCTTCCTCAGGATTCCTGAGGAAGACCTGTCTCAGGTCTCAGGAAGTCTGTCTCAGGAAGTGGTCTGTCTCAGGAAGTCTGTCTCAGGAAGAAGTCTGTCTCAGGTCTCAGGAAGACCTGTCTCAGGAAGTGGGAGAATTTAGCCGCGAAGTTGACCAGTGACAGCCGATCGGGCAGCCATGGCCTATGTGACGTCCCTTAGGCCATGCCAGGGGTTGCATAATGAGGACAACTGAAGAGAGAGAGGTTGGTTTTTCCGCGTCTTTCACATCGATTTGTGCGCTCACCGCTTCACGTGAACGTGTAATATTTGGCTCAGGTATTCCTGGCAGTGTAATCTAAACGTCGCGCAGGTTTACTTGCACTGCTCAAAGAGTGTTGCAGGGTCCCTTTAAAGGATTCCCACCCTTCCACGATGTTTTGGTTGCCGGAATTTACCAGTTTTGTTTTTCTTGCAACAACTGTGGCTTGGAACTTATCAGATTTTAACAGCTTATCATTCATTTTCCAAAGATCCCAGTTAAGCCTTGGTTGCCGCTGTTTTTTCCCGCCAACGCAGACGGAAACGAAACAATGATGCGACAAAGCAACCGCGTCGACAGCGTAGTCAATGCAAGAAGGAGCTAGTTCCGCTGACACGCAGATCCTACCTAAACAGGCGTGGCTTGCTCCTTTATAGTGTGTGTATCTGGCGGCTCGTGTTGCGATAGCTAAGTTTGTAACGTCTTCAAAAGAGGAGTCGTTGATACACTGTTCTAAAAAAAGGCACTGGAATCTGATGAAAACGCTGTAAACTGTCGGCGTGGTGCCGACTTAGGGTAACCCTAGAATTTAACGTTGAAAGTAATAAAAGTAAAAAAAAACACCCTCCGTCGAGCCGGATTCGAACCAGCGACCTATGGATACCAGCGAGACACCTCTACAGTCCACCGCTCTACCAACTGAGCTATCGACGGGGACGGGGATGCCGCCAAGCGTCGCGCAGCTCCATGCCGTAAACGTCATCAAGTGCAGCTGTTGCGGTAGGCGCAGCTACGACAATGCCTGATGCCACAATGGCTTAAAGTCAGCCGATGGGGCGGTGAACTGTATTGAGATTCATTGAAGCCGGTATTTATTTCATCTTTCTTATCTCTTTTTTCACACATTTCCGACTTTAACGTGCTTTGAACTGCCTTATGTCGGGTCAATCCAGTCTCACTTGTAATTTGTAGTTTGTGGTTTTGCTTTAGATGTTCGCTCGTATTATAGCGGAATATCTCTAAAGATTTCAAACCTTAAAGAACAATATATACACCACGTGTCGTGCAAAGCCAGTTATGCTGTTTTCCAAGTCTGAAGATTTCCTTCGTAGTCCCATGGCTTTCCACGTCTTCCGTGGAGGGATTATCAACCTTCTCAGCATGACTGCCGGCATTTATCCATTGCTTTTTGCTTTAATTATTTACCACCCTTTCTCATTAAATTGATTGTAAAAGAGCAGCGCGGGCAAGATCGATTCTTTAGGCAACGAGTTCGGAAATAACAAATGCGAAATACACATTTTAACATGATAAATGCGTAACATGTCTTGAATAACATGGTACGCCATTATGAATAATTAGCGACTACTCACCTGAAGTTTTGTTTAACCTTATAGCAACATAGTTCCTTGCTGCATATGAAAATGCAGATGATATTTTCTGTTGGGCAAGTCGAATTATTCACGGGAAAGCTGCGAAATCACGCTAAAATGATTGAAAATCTTTATTACATATTTGTTATTACCCCTGTTTCTATTTATAACATGTCTTCCTCTTCGAAGTCTGGACTTCAGGGCGTGGGTATGCTTGTCGCATCTTCCCGCTTGGCGCGTCATCGTGCCTTAGTGGCTAAAGCCGCCAGCTCGCTTGAATGATAAAGAAGGCATTATATGCTATAAAACACTACTTAATACAAGATACAAGCGTGTAGCAGAAGAAACTAAGGCACAAATAGCAACAGAAACACCTGGCTGCGATGAATCGCTATGCAGCCGGCAGCCGTGCAATCTGCGTGGCGGCACCGCCCGCCTCAAGGACACCGGGTGTAGATTACCACTGACTCGTGCTATACTTCCTCCCTCGCCGGCGAAAACGGGCAAAAAGTAGCGAAAACCTTCCTCCGTGCCCGTCGATAGCTCAGTTGGTAGAGCGGTGGACTGTAGAAGGCATTAACTGATATCCATAGGTCGCTGGTTCGAATCCGGCTCGACGGAGCGTACTTTTTGCTTTGTGGGTGAAATTTGTTGATTGATTGATATTCCGTTCCGCTGACCGGTGAGAAAACGTACGTAGGTCAAACTGGACGATGCCTCAATGAACGATTAAAAGAACGTAACTATAACGTTCACCCTGCGGCAAAATAAGCCGGGGCATGCGAACGCGAGGCAAAATGCATCGCCGCGACTTCTCACGTTGCACTTCTGGTGTCGAGACATCGATGTGAGCGTGCGCATCCAACCCCTGTAGACCAACCATATCTTTGCTTTCGCTTCAAGCGGCGAAGCTGATAGCATTGAGCGCCTGCCGCTAGGGGTAACTTCGCGTGCTCAACACGTCCCGCTGGGACACACTTCGGCAATGAACAGCGAGAGTGCAGCCTTCTTTTCTCTACCTGGCTCTGATAAAGGACGCATCGCAACGAGATGTTGATATATTAGTTTTAAGGGCGATAGCGTTTGTTTCGCTGTGTAAACGCGAAACGGTCGGTCTGTGTCTGTGTCAATCAATTCAACGCGTATCACAACCTATTTCTATTTCTGTTTTTTTGTTGTCAAACCCATGACCACACACATCTCTGCTCGCGTTTTTTCCTCCATACCTGCTTTAGAACTTTGGAAAGGTGACTTATTATCCCACAGTATTCAAATAATATACTTCTCGCGTAATTTTTCTTTTCATTTTGGTGGGCCCATTTTTAGTTACCAACACACTGCATGTTCTAGGCAAAAAATACAAAGACGCGATGGGATATATGAGGCACAAGATCGTCACCGAGACGGGAAAGACAGGCTATCTGTTCAACAATCGGGGCAGAGCTAGCAACGCACACTGCTCCTTCGAAGTGAGTGAGAGCAAGGCATGTTGGCGAAGAAAGTGACCCCTATGGCCAAACGCCTAATGTGATCAGCTTGGGTGCTTGAAGTGAAAAAAAATACAGGCCAGCGAGCGTGGTTGGACGCGCACGCGCATATGGATGTCTCGACACCAGAAGTGCAGTCAGATGTCGCGGAGATGCATTTTGCCACGCGCTCGAGTGGCCCGGCTTATTTTGCTGCGGGGTGTACATAAGACGACTAGTGGCCACTTTGGTGTCCCCTGTCGGGATTGCCGCGGCTGCGCACCAATCTTTCAAAAACACAGGTCATTTCAAAACACAAAGATAAAATAACTAGATAAATAATGAAAACCGCACAAATAGAGCGCCGACAAAGAAAAATGTGTTAGCGTACCATCCTTGTCCCTCGCGCAGAAAGAGAGTAATTTTCTGTCCCTCAGTAGTTCAGCAAGTGCTTGTGGCCCATGGCGTCGGTGAAGCGTGACGACTGGTTTGGTTATCTCCAGCTTTCGTGTTATTTCTGCTTTTCTTTCATCTTTAATGTTATCATATATATGTGACAAGCCGAAAAATAAAGCCATTTGTAAGTCGGCGCTCGTGGTTGCCACTTTCTTCTTCTTGTGTTTGGTTTGTGTTGCGCGGTTCCCCTATTTGGGTTCTTTTATGCTCTCAACAGCGGAACCGTTTAAGCTGAGCTGGGTCCGGTGTCGTTAAAAAAAAAGAACTAACAAAAACTGCGCGGCCTGAGAAGGGTGCACCACCGCAGATACGTGTTATAACAGTGAAGCCGTCGTTCGCGCGTGCTCGGGAGTGAGCGTAAGGGTCATATGTGTGTGCGCACCCCTCACGATAACATATTTAAGGTAATAGCCTTTCTTGGAATACTAAAACGCTAAAATTGGCGCAGCTTGCATTAGTAGTGCAAGGTCGGATAAACAACGCAGCTCGGGGTCGATCTAGCTTCTTCCCCCCTGAGATCCGCTGTCAGCGTGGGGGACCGACTGTGACGACCTTGTAAAATCCGGATAAAGCTGGCTTCAATCTCAACATTTAGCCTAGGCTAGCATGAACATCGCAAACCCTAATAAAACTGAGCAAAGCTTAGCAAAACCTACCGACATGTAGCAAAACCGGAAGACGGTAGGTCACCCCCAGCTCCTCCATTTCTGCAGCCTTGCGCCACTAATTCAAGCTGTGCCAAATTTTTTTTTGTTCGTATATTTTCGCGGTTGTAAAGAACTGCCTGACCCGCCGCGGTGGCTCAGTGGCTAAGGCGTTGCGCTGCTGAGCACGAGGTCGCGGGTTCGATTCCCGGCCGCGGCGGCCGCTTTTCTGATGGAGGCGAAAAGCAAAAACGCCCGTGTGTACGAGATTTCGGCGCACGTTAAAGATCCCCAGGTGGTCAAAATTAATCCGGAGCCCTCCACTACGGCGCGCCTCATCACCTGCGTTGTGTCGGCGCGTTAAACCCCCCAATCAATCAAATCAAAGAACTGCCTGACGGCAGGGAAGGCCTTGGTATAGATTTTTAGATTGTCCCACAGGCCAAATAGCTTCTGCGAAGATAAGAACGTCCGGTATAACAAATTACAAATTGACGTGAAAATCAGTGTTGTTTTACATGTACTAAACGTGGCCTAGGCACGGATCACAAATAGGAGAGTGGGCCCGTGCCAGAGGCAGAACATCCTGGATTTCAGAAAGGGAACATAGCATCCGGAAGGAGACGGATAATCGAACGGAACACTGAAATGAGGTTCTGCGTAAGGTCCTTGTTAGATGTTCAACCACCAGGCAGTTGGCCACAAATGCGCGGAAATGTAACAAAATGTAGACGTTGCTTAAGCTCCTCAACCGATTGAACAAATTTGATAACTCTTGAACCAGCATTTTGGATTAGGGTTCTAATTTAGAAAATCCTACTCGTCTTTTTGTGCATTCGTTCGTACAAATTCTTGCAAAGGCCTTCGGGAAATTTAGCGAGTACCTTTCGTAAGCAAAAATCAATTGCACATATCAAACGGCTGAGCACGTATTAATAAATCCGCAAAAGCAAGTAATATACCTTAAACCATGATTGCCCTATTAGGCGTTGGTTAAGGGAAAACATTAGAAACCAGCTTTTAGACATTCATATGTATTATATACGGCAGCAAAAACACATCAATATTTTAACGATCCCACTGTATTTTGAGGATTTTGTAAAGATATATATTGTCCCTTTTCGCTTTTTCAGAGGTGCAAAAAAAGACGTACATATGGGGGTAAAAAGCGTGTTAGAATTGTATTTCAAAAATTCAAGCGTCCAGGGACTTGACTTTGGCTGGGCATTGATATCCCCTATAAGAGTCTTCACTCGGTTAGCGGTGCAATTTCACAAATCCTACGCTTTTTATAAGAAAAATTATAAGGAATATAAGGAAAATTGCTGATATATCTTTCTTGCAGATTTGTAAAAGTAACATTTCTCAGCATAGATCAATTCAACATATCGAAGTACCGATCATATATCACTAAACCGCAAATACAACCGATTCACACTCAACCGCACTCGCCGTATGGGAGTTTGTTGGGGCCATACCATAACTACTCTTCAAACGTTTCTACAGATTACATATTGTCACGAACCGTGTTTTGGGTTTGTTTGTTTATGTTTGACGAGGGATGAGGGTCAATGTACCCTGCACCTCTACCAAATGTCACGAAGCCGAAGACGACGCAGTTGTCTTGAAGAAAAACAAGTTTATTGGAGTGAACTTGTGCTCCCCTGACAACTAAAAAAATACACAGGCCGACGAAGCAGCAGTCATCAAGTGACGTGCGCAGGCGAGTGTCGGTTAATCGAATGTCGCGGCGTCTACTCTGTGGCATTTATCTCTCGGCGTGAGGGTTCCTCGAAGAGTCGAATTGCATCCAGGATACTGTAGACCAAATGGGATTGTTTTAGGTTGGTGACGTTAGTTCGAAACACTCTCCCTATCAAAGGAGATAACACGTGCGGCATAAAGAATGGAACATGCGCTTCACTTGGCCCACGGATAACACAGATTACATAATGTAGCCCAACGCAGCCGGTCGGAAAAACAGAACATAAATAAACAAACCCAAAACATGGTTCGTGGCAATATATCACCAAAAACCTGATCGATATTAGAACTAGCACGCGAGATAATCTGGGACACGCAAAAACATAGTTTAGCTTTTACTCCGTCAAGGATATTATTTTCAAAACTTCAGCCTTTGTGAGTCCTCACTCCACGATACAAATGTACTTCAAAAATTTCATGTCTCGAGAGGTCCAGGAGTTCCGGCTGGTATATTGTGACGGACTCAGTAAGTGAGCGAGTGAGTGAACGAGAGTGTGAATGGGTAAGTGTGTGAGTGAGTGATCGAGTGAGTTAGTGAGTGAGTGTGTGGATGAGTGAGTGAGTGATCGAGTGAGTTAATGAGTGAGTGTGTTGATGAATCAGTGAGTGAGTGAATCAGTGAGTCACTCGGTCGGTCAGTCAGTCAGTCAGTCAGTCAGTCAGTCAGTCAGTCATTCAGTCAGTCATTCAGTCAGTCAGTCAGTCAGTCAGTCAGTCAGTCAGTCAGTCAGTCAGTCAGTCAGTCAGTCAGTCAGTCAGTCAGTCAGTCAGTCAGTGTGACATTCAGTCAGTCGGGCACTTCTCTTTCCAGATGTAGACTTCAGAAGCCGTATGCAGGGGGTTCCGCTCCGAGGGAGTTCCACCTACACAGGGGGGGATGGAGGGGGAAGGTGGTGTAATTGTCAATCCATAATCGCAGCAGCTGTTGTCGCGTTCCTCGGTAGTATGGAATGGTGTGCTAGACGCCCTCAGTTGGTAGGTTATTTGAGAGCTATGTACAACAACGCGCGGTTTATAAGCATCTTTATATGAAATGCACCCAAATGTGTCGTGTCAACCGTTCGCGTGTGTAGCTCAAAGGGTAGAGCGCTCGTTTAGCATGCGAGAGGTACGGGGACCGATACCCCGCACCTCCACACTTTTACGTTTTAACGAAGTGCATTGTTGGGCGAGTTGGTAGTTCAATTGAAAAAATTCCCCCGCATTTCCCCGAGGGGGAGAATGTGAAAGTGCGAATGCTCGGTTGTCGGCCCGCTTGCGGCGCTTGCGCTCGGCCCCCGCAGCCCACCGCCTTGCCGCCTTCTCTTCCATCTCTTCCATCGGGTTTGTAGTATCACGTGTACACCACGCAGTTATCAAGCCGCTATAACGCCGCTGAGTCGCCAACGCACGCCGCTGACGACGTAGTTTGAATGCGTTAAAGATATAAGGCGCGTCACTAACACTGATATCAGCGTCGCGTCCGTGGCTTGGTCGGTAGAGCGTCGCGCTGCGGCCGCAAAGTCCTCGGATCGAAACCTTGCGCCGGATGCTGTTTCTTTTTTAAATATAGAGGAGCACTGCGGACGCCGCCGCCGCCGCCGCCTCCGGCGGTGGATGGTTTGGGGTCGCTTATAAAGTGCATTCGCACTTAAAATAGCGACAGTGCAATAGAAACGATGGGACAGAAAGCAGAAGGAACGAGCGCTGCATCTTTTTATTATTTTTTTGTTTAACACTACATTACGCTTCTTTTCCCAGCTCTCGATTTTTCATGAAATGATGGACTGAATGTGCAGACCATGCTGAAGGTGAGGGCTAAATCAGTACAATTGTACGGCAGACTGTTAAAACGTTTTGGTCGAATTGCACTCATTTTATTTATTTCCGCTACACATTCTGAATTCTTCATTGACGTAGGGTGCGTTCTTTCCATTTTGTGTAGCAAAGAGTGGATCGCCTCCCTGCCGATATCCGGCGTAATACTTTTGTGTGGTGCGATACCGTTTCGGTGTTCCCCCAGAATAATTGCACGGTAATATTAGTAATAAATTGCTTGGGGAATTTAACGGCCTTTAGTTTTACTGTCTTCGGAAAGGATGAAAACAAAAATATCACACCCAGGGCAACAAAACGAAAAGAACACCGCTTTGCATTAACATTCCGAACAGACAACAGAATGTTCTCTTCATTCTACTTTTACTTCACCCGAAAAATTGAATGCAGGAGATGCTCACCGAGTTTGTTATCTGAATGGGCAAACTCGATTGTATTCCTAAATGTAATATGTTGCGACTGCAATCGATCAATTTGCGTGTGCGATCGAAGAATAGAGACATCGTAAAATATTGACAGCCAGAATTTGCATTGTACCGCGTTGGGGAAACCGGCTAAGGCCTTCAGGCTGAGTTTTTGATTCGCGTCTTGTAATTCCCGCGTCCCAGTTTGTGCATTTGGTTTCCGGAGTTACAGGGAACCCATTTCGTTTTTTTTAATCTTTCTCTCTCTCTCTCTCTCTCTCTCTCTCTCTCTCTTCGTTTTTTTTTCTCGGCGTATTTTTAAGCCCTATCCGTTCCAAGAAAACATTTTTGGAGAAACGTTCAAGGTGGTCGATGGCACGAAAGTTCAAGTGCAGAGATCAAGGAAACAAGGTTTAACAAATCCACTCAACTTGAATTTCATGATCAGTTTGAGCCGAAAGATGGTGAGTGCTTGGGGCATTACAAAAAAAAAATGGTGGTTGATTCCTCTGTCATACGAATCGGTAAAACACGACAGTGCGAAGTGCAGCGAAATCTGCAACTGAGCATGGTTTGTCTGTCGGCGGCTGTGCTTGGCGAGCGATGTCCTGCCGGGGGGGCACTTCGGGAAAGGTGTACCGGCGTAATTTCCGTTAAGGATATGACGTCAGTGAAATCTTGGTGTATCCAGGCTTGAAACACTTTCGTGTTAAAATATAAAACCCTAAAACAAACAACCATAAGTATAACCTACTCTTTAGTGCTAAAGGATGCTTCCGCACAAGAAGACGTGTGTGCAGGAGTGCACCTTTTACAGGCCGCTTGCTTCCTTGTACTGGCGTCATTTCCGTGATGGACATGACGTCAGTGAAATATTTGTATCCAAGAATAAAACACTTTCGTGTTAAAACACGACTCGTACCTAGCCAGTTACCTACCTGCAGTAAACTTAAGCTCCAGCAAGACGTCGCTCCAAGTTGTGGTTTCACACACGTAACAGGCGGCGTTGCGAGGCACGTAGACCGAAGCTGTACTCCTCGCAGAAGCATCATCGTAGCGTCAACCACAAGGGCTGGTGCGTCGTGGCTGAGCTTGATAGATAACAAAATTCGCGCCTTTGCTACTCGGTGTTTAAAGGCTGCATCTTACAATGGTGGTCATTGGCATTGCGAGGTCGCCAGCGTCAAGCTTCTTCGCTTAAATGCGGCGCTGCTTGAAGAGGCATTCGGTCCGCCGAAAAAAGGCACGAGCGAAGAACAGCATTTGAGCAAAGGTCACGCAGCCAAGCATGGAGTTTGCCTGAGTGGCCTCTGTCCTTTTCTCTTGAGAAGTATTTGAAGTCACTCCACGGTCATGAAGAGCAATATGAAACAAATGTTGTTCTGCGGAACTGTAATTTCGGGTACTCTCGTCTGATAAAGCAGAAACGAATAGCCGCATATTGGGCAATGACCGAGTCCGTGTTCTGCTGGAAAAAAGAAACCCAAATTTTAACCACAAAGGTTGTTCTAAAACAAGAAAACGCGCTCCGTCGAGCCGGATTCGAACCAGCGACCTATGGATGCCAGTAATTGTCTTCTACAGTCCACCGCTCTACCAACTGAGCTATCGACGGCCACGGAGGAAGGTTTGCGCTGCATCTTTTTCCGCGTCTTTGCCGACGACGGAGAAAGTAGAGCACGAACCAGCGGTATTATACACACGGTGTCCTTGGGGCGGGCGGTGCCGTCAGGCAGATTGCACGGCTGCCGGCTGCGTAGAGATTCATAGCAGCCAGGTGTTTTAAGTTCATAGCACTTTAGGCGCTCACCTTGTCGTCCTAGCTCGCTCGCTCGACCCAAGTATATAGAGCAACAAGGCGGCGTCCTGGGGTAACGCTGTTGTTCGCGGCGTGCCCCAGAGGCTTCGCAATCCAAACGGTTTATATATTCATAAGCGTTCGAGACTTGTGAAACGTTGGCGCTTGTCATACATCTTCCCGCTCTTTAACGCAAATAAAATAATAGGTACATTTGAGGGAAAATATACGTAATTCACCGGCAGCGCCCGTGTTCCTTTAGTTAAGCACGCCCGTTGGGTTGGTTTTTACGATAGTAAACGTAAAATGTGGCAGTGCAACGCCGGCACGTGCGGGGAGAAAAGCACAAAAAGAACAGAACTCCCGCTGGCGCTGTTTCAAGCAGAGGGCGGACGAGCACTGCGAAGGCGGGAAATTGGAATTGCATGTGGTGGTAACAGTGAGCGGAGAACGGCGCTACAGCCCGTTATGGCGAATCACTGCTCAGCACTTCAAACAGCTTTCACATTGAGTGGAACAGCTTTAATTTTGTTTGTTATTTTTTGCGTTACTTTCAATTGCTGCGTGATTATAACTTGTGTTAAGTATTGTTTTTCTAGCTTATACTGGCTTGTTTATCTTTGAAACGAGTGAATGGCTTTAGCTATTGAGGCACGAAGACACGCCAAGCGTGAAGATTCGCCAAGCGCACCCACGCCCAGAAGTCCAGCCTTTGAAAAGAAAAGCATGTTATAAATAAAAATCGAGGTAATAAAAAGTATGTATCATTTTCAGTAATTTTAGCGTGATTTCGCAGCATTCTAGCAAATAATTCAATTTGCCAAATAGAAAATAATAACTATTTTCGCATTAAGGCAGCAATTATGTTGCGACAACGTTAAATAAAACTTTAGTTAAGTGGTCGCTAATTAGTGATAATGGCATATATAATGGCATAACCTGTTATTGAAAACATGTTACGCACTTATCATGCTTAAATGTGTATTTCGCAATTGTTATTTCAAAACTCGTTGCCCAAAGCATCGATCTTGCCCGCGCTATTATTCTGATCTCTAACAGTCAATTTCATAAGAAAGGGCAATAAATAATTAAAGCAAAAAGCAATGGATAAATGCCGGCAGTCATGCTCACAATGTTGGTAATCCCTCCACGGAAGACGTGGCAAGTCATGGGACTACGAAGGGAATCTTTAGACGTGGAAGATAGCATCACTGGCTTTGCACGGCACGTGGTGTATATATTGTTCTTTAGGGTTTGAATTCTTAGGGATATTTCGCTATAATACTAGCGAACGCCTGAAGCAAAACCACAAACTAAAAATTACAAGTGAGACTGGATTGACCAGACAAAAGGCCGTTCAAAGCACGTATAAAGTCGGAAATGTGGGAAAAAAGAGATAAGAAAGATGAAATAAATACTGGCTTCAATGAATCTCAATAGAGTTCACCGCACCGTCGGCTGACTTTAAGCCATTGTGGCTTCAGACATCGTCGTAGCTGCGCCTACCGCTACACCTGCACTTGATGGCGTTTACGGCATGGAGCTGCCCGACGCTGGCAATATCTCCGTCCCCGTCGGTAGCTCAGTTGGTAGAGCGGTGGACTGTAGAGGTGTCTCGCTGGTATCCATAGGTCGCTGGTTCGAATCCGGCTCGACGGATATTGTTTTTTTCTTTTATCCAGCCTTGATAAGGTGTTCGTATCTCGTTATGACACATATTCATCCCTTGATAGTGTGTTCGTATCTCGTTACCGACACATACCTTAATTAATCTAATTTAATATTAGAGAGCTTTAGTATAGCGTTTTCTGACTTTGGGTACGTTCAATGATAAATTTTCGCGTTACGGTAAGTCGGCACCGCGCCGATAGTTTACAGCGTTTCCTCGGCTTAACTTTGCGGCCCACTAAGGCTTATGGTGGAATCTATTGAACGGAACGCGAAGCGACAATCATCTTTACGAACAAGCACAAGTTCGAACTTTGCATGACTACCCAACCAGTGGAACTGAACGCCGTGCCTTAGAATAGAATGGAAAATGTGCCCAACATGATAGAAATATTCTCGTATGTAAGCACATCTATATCGGAAGCATTGAAGACCCGAGGTTACTTGTTTTGGCGATCGCACACACCGCGGAGAACCGAAGGTCTGGGTTTTTTTGTATTTCTTTTATTCGTTTCCAATGCAATCGAGCAGTCTGTTTAAATCACACGTGATATAATGAGATGCACTGCGATGCACTGCGATGCGAAAGCACACAAATAAAACGGGATCTTTTTCCTCCAGACCGTAGTAAACATCGCACTCAATTGTCAAGAACTGCGGGGTCGAGCTGCAAGCCCCTGCACTCTGCCACAGTCAGAGAAGGGTTTTAACCGAACACTGGGTTGAGTCGTCGCTAGTGATAACCAATGCGAAACTCGCAGGAGCACACTGTCGCCTTCCACCGTGAGGCGAACGCGTCAACAGCACACACATAGCATCGGACGCCAGCCTGCAGTATCTTTGTTAAGGCAGCCAGCGATGCCAGGTTAGTTTGCTGACTGCCAGTGCAAAAGGACCCATTTAAGAAGACGGGAGCAATAAACGTGTTCTTTAACATGCGAATTACTGCTCACAGGCTAACGAAAGCGTTCAAGAGGTGTTCCGCTCCACCTGCCGGCACATTGTAAACGCAGGGACTCGCAATCGCCTCAATGCATGCTCGCTATTTTGCGGAAATAGCGTACGTATTATGAACGTATGCTAAGCGCAAAAATAACGTATCGTACTGTGCATGCGCAGTGCAGTGACGTAGGGAAATAACGTACTCTACTTCATTACGTAGTCATTTGTACGATATACTAAACTCTCTATTTCAGAACCAAGTTCAGAAGTTTAGGTCGCAAGGAACTTTCAAAAATTAGTGCGCACTGAAGGTGCAATAACATCAACTGTGCAGGAAAGCCGACGACCTGTACTTGTCATAACCCTTTGAATAAATTCATGCGGGATTTTAGTAGTTCGTACACAAATTCAAAATGCAGCAAAAGCTATTTAACTTGAACTCGAAGGCGACCGCAAAATTGTTAGAATCAGCGGGTAGGCGAGGCACCAGAAGGAATGGGCATCCCGCGACACGGCGGGGGCAGAACACAAAGAAGAAGCGGCCCGTGGACTCGTTATCGCAAATTAGGCGCTTTCCTTCCTACCGCGGAGTATTTTCCCCGACTCGCCATGACCGCCTCAGCCTATGATGCGTCGCTGACGAAGCGCCCAGGCAACGAAAGCGGTGAGACGAGAAAATGGCTACCCGACGTGACACAAATGAAAGCGGGGCTACGGCGTCCAACGCACGCTGCGCAGGCTACAGCCAGAGTCCTTCAATGCTTTGCTACAGCTGAGCTTCTAGCGAACGCTACGTGATCGCCGGCTCAGACCGGCGACCGGGCACAAAGAAAACCTGCAACGGCATGCGCCGGAGCACTGGCGTGGGAGCTGCGGCTCCCGCTACGGAAGCTGTCGTAGCAGGGTAGCGTGCGCGCAACGGTGTTGTTTTAACACGAAAGTGTTTTATTCCCGGATACACGAAGATTTCGCTGACGTCATATCCGTCACGAAAGTGACGTCTGTACAACAAAGCAAGCGGCTTGTAAAGGGCGCACCCCTGCACACAGTGTCTTCTTGCGGGGAAGCAACCTTTAGTACTAAAGAGTACGTTATACTTATGGTTGCTTGTTTTCGAGTTTTATAGTTTAACACCGAAGTGTTTTATGCCGTGATACCCCAACATTTCACTGAAGTCCTATCCGTCGCGGGAATGACGGTATACCTTTGCCAAAGCGACCCGCCAGCAGGACGTCGCTCTCCAAGCACAACCACAAGACAGCCGCAAACCCGCAAAATATTCTCAGCTGCTGATTTTACTGCACATTTCACTTCCGTGTTTGACTACTGATTCCTATGACAGCGGAATCAACAAGTTTTTTAGGGGCGAAGCTCCTAAAAAAACATTGTACACGGCACATTGATGATGATTGTGGCAGGATCCCCCTAGGGATTGTCCAACCAAAGATTGGCCGGAGAGGTCATAACGTTCAGCGCGTTCGTGGCTACCCAACAAGGAGGAGAGGAAGAAGAAGAGGTTGTCGTTCGTCGCCTGCGAGCTCAAGACTCTTGCTCGGGCCCTGTCCCGTCCCTTGTATCTGCCATACACGGCGAAATGATGATGGTTGTGGCAGGATCCCCCTAGGGATTGTCAAACCAAAGATTGGCCGGAGAGGTCATAACGTTCAGTGCGTTCGTGGCTACCCAACAAGGAGGAGAGGAAGAAGAAGAGGTTGTCGTTCGTCGCCTGCGAGCTCAAGACTCTTGCTCGGGCCCTGTCCCGTCCCTTGTATCTGCCATACACGGCGAAATGATGATGGTTGTGGCAGGATCCCCCTAGGGATTGTCAAACCAAAGATTGGCCGGAGAGGTCATAACGTTCAGCGCGTTCGTGGCTACCCAACAAGGAGGAGAGGAAGAAGAAGAGGTTGTCGTTCGTCGCCTGCGAGCTCAAGACTCTTGCTCGGGCCCTGTCCCGTCCCTTGTATCTGCCATACACGGCGAAATGATGATGGTTGTGGCAGGATCCCCCTAGGGATTGTCAAACCAAAGATTGGCCGGAGAGGTCATAACGTTCAGCGCGTTCGTGGCTACCCAACAAGGAGGAGAGGAAGAAGAAGAGGTTGTCGTTCGTTGCGTGCGAGCTCAAGACTCTTGCTCGGGCGCTGTCCCGTCCCTTGTATCTGCCATACACGGCGAAATGATTATGGTTGTGGCAGGATCCCCCTAGTGATTGGCCAACCAAAGATTGGCCGAAGAGGTCAAAACGTTCAACGCGTTCGTTGCTACCCAACACGGAGGAGCGGAAGAAGAGGTTGTCGTTCGTCGCCTGCGAGCTGAAGACACGTACTGGGGGTACGCCACACAAGACGCTCTGCAGAAGGCGACGGCCAAGGTGGCTAAAATGTCACACACCGAATTCGCCAACTTACCCATGGAGATTCCCATCGTCCGAAATAAGCCCTACATAATCACTACAAACATCGACGTCGTCGACGGGCTTGTCAAAGGAGCGGTGGAAAGCTTGAAGTGGCGAGTCTTTATATGATGTGTGAGCGAATGTTTCACGGTTTTACCGATAAGCATTTTAGCTTCGCCCCTCTCATCATCATTCACTTCGTGGAGACGGCGGGATTTTTTTTCTGTTTCGTTGTTTTGCATTTGTAGTAAATTTGGTTCGGTTTAGATTTTCAAAACATTTTAATCACTCTGGGCTGACTACTTCTGCTAGGAGCGATGGAAACCAGGGGATCTCAGTTTGAATTAACCGTTCTGGATACCGACGCGGTCAAATTATCAGGCGTTTTCTCCCATTGAAACATACAAGGCTGTGCCGGGACAAGGGCGTCAGTTCTAACTAACCGTAAGTTCGAATAACCAAGTTCGAAAAAAACGAGCTTTATGTCATGTGTCAAGGGCATCCCCTGAGAGGGGACGCATCAAAACCCCCCGAAAAAAGTGAAAAAAGAACAAAAAAACGTCAATTTAAAACGGCGCGCCAAGAGCGCACCAATGGGCAATCGCCAGTGCCGAAATACCGAGGCATCAAGGTCCAATATGGCAGCACACTGGTCAGCCAATCAGAGAACGCCGCGCAGGTGACCAGTGGCGTGATGACCATATATAGACATGAAAAGGAAAGAAGCCAATGAGAGCGCGCCACGAGAGAGCCCAGAGGGGATAAAAGTGTGACGCACAAAGAGAAAGGATTGGCAACAAAACAGGAGTCGGCAGGGGCACGTGAGCTTCAAGGAACGAGCCAGGGGGACGCGGCCAGGCCATCGACCATGCCATACGAGCCTGGGCGGGAGCGAGCCGACTTCGCATCGGCACCGTCATCCTAGGTGCACCACGAACCTGTGTCTTCGTGGCCCCAGCGGCCAACGTCCACGCTCCGTCAACCTTCGTCTCGACGGCGCCGAAAGGCTACGTTCGTGCCGAGCCTACCTGGGACCTCTAGCGGCAGTGGCTACCAGGGGGTAGCCATCGAGGAAGCACGCCGCCCAAAAGACGCTGCAGCGGTCAGAATCTAATCGGGTGTTCCCAAGGAGCCGGAACTGGTGGTTGTTTTTTCGCGATATGGGATCGCGGTAAGAGGGTAGAGGTATTGTGCTGGTTCACAGCTTCGTTGTAAGAATTGTTACTCTGCCTTTGTGTTTCATGAGCCTTACGCTTCGTTAGTACAATCAAACTGCTATGTCTTTGTTTTTTCATTATTATTTTTAGTTATGACCATAGGGTGGAGCCTAAATGAATATTTGCGAGTTCGGGAGCTCATTTTCAGTCTTTATTATTTCAAAAGTGGGGCTGTTTAAGTTTGAGCTTTGACCGCTCTAGTTCGCGAAAAAAATATTAAGAAAGAACTCTCTAGGCGCGAGGCGCCTGGCATGGCCTTCGCGCAGTGGCTTTAGAAATGACTATGATGAATAACCTCTATTGGTCTGAGTCAATGTGCTGGCATTAGGGCACCCGCCCGGTGGGAGGCTTCCTTAGTCCGGGATGCCTTGGGCCAGCTGGTCCTCCGTGCCCTCTCCCCCAATCGTCGCTGGTCTGAGAGGTTGGAGCTGGTAAGCAGCTCCACCCACTGCTCAGGGGTGGAGTTAGAAGTGAAGGTTGCGGATTGCTGGCACTCCCATGCCACGTGGTACAGGGTACCTGGTTTTGTGCACAATTGGCATTTTGCCTGGTATGGGGTCAACCGTGTAAACCGTATTCATCTGCTAGGGATATCTGCTTATCAAAAAGGAAGATGGTTTCTACATGCGTTGTAAATAACATCCCAATATAGCTTTAAAAGAGTTACTCCTGGTCTTTGCTGCATTGCGTCTTCGGACGAGATCCCCCGAGGAAAATATTCCTAACAGTTGGTTGTTTTTGTGAATGACGCGAACGAGCTTATTGCAAGCTCCCGTGTAAAAAAAGTAGTGCTTGCCACGTCAGCAAACACCAGAAGAACAGTTCCAAAATAATGTACACGACTCAATGGATAACCTTACACCCCGGAAGAAACGCTTTGCAGCCCAAAACCCCGTAGAACCGGAAACTTCAGGAAATCGGCCGTGACGGTAGCTATCAAGCACACACTAGCCTGAAGTTCCGAAACATCACAACGTTGACTCCGAAAAATTGCTTTTTAAGGAGTAAGAACCCCAACGACAATGACGAAGTGCCTTCAATCCGCACAAAAATACGTAGTGGGTGAACTTGATGCGTCGAATAGCATCATCGTGTATATTTATATTATTGTAAAGGAAAACCAAGCAGCACAAAAAATATAGACAAATTAAGCTAGATCTACCAATTTGAGCTTTAATAGCAAAATGTAGTAACCATTGTTCTTTGCAGGAAACTAAAAAGGGAAGCAACTAAAAAATGAGAATACTAAGCTAGAGTAAACAAATCGCAAAGGTATATGTGAATAACTAAAAAAAGACTTATAAATACAAATTCTAAAAAAAACTTGGAATGAATGAAAAAAATCGGAAACGTACTACATAACCATCAGGCGATTAACAGAAAAACAAAGATATCAAAAAGCGAATACTGAAAAATCAAACTCGCGAAATCGCAAAGGTTCAATTCAACTAAAAACAAAATGAAAAAAGCCATCGTAGAGAAGCTGTCTGTGTTGGTGAATCGCTCTAATTATTTAACAAAATGTAATGTTACCGAAAAGCAGAGACAGAGTAACGGTTTTTACAAAGTAGTAGGGAATGGTCGCATTTCTCTATCTTCTTACTGTGATACCGTGAAGCGAAACAAAAACCACTCCTGGCTCCTTAGGAGCACCCGATTCTATTCCGCGCGCACCGCCGCCCTTCAGGACAGCCGTGATCGTATAGTGGTTAGTACCTTGCGTTGTGGCCGCAATAACCCAGGTTCGAATCCTGGTCACGGCATGTTTTTTTTTTTCACTTGCGATCTATCACATACTGTCTGACTACAGACTAACCCGCCAACGGTTTACTCCTTCACAATAAACTCACCAACGGTGAAGGAGTCTCACATACTTTGTCAGCTCCAAACTGACACCTCCCCTCACAGTACGCTTCGGAACGAAAAATCTCCCCTCGAACACTCACCTAAATGCGCCTTCTGCTCTTCATCAAGAACACTATACCACATAGTATGGGCATGCCCGAACACTCGAGACCTTCATTCCAATCCCATATATCCTTACCCCTTCATAGTGGGCGGTGATGCTGACCACCTCCGACCCCTACTCCCAGCTTCTTCTATGAATAACGCAAGGTGGCCGGCTACAGCCAGATAGTTCTGGACAGAGAACAGCTTTCATTGGTCCTTAATCCTTAATCTTTAATTTGGCAACTTAAACCTTAATCCTTAATTTAATCCTTGATTTGGCCAAAATCCTTAATTTGGCAACTACCCTTTCGGGGTCATTGTCACCGCTTGGCACGAAAGAAGGAGGGTATTTTCGAAAGCTCAACTATTCAAAAGTTTTAATAACTGCAGCCACCGAGAGGCATACTATTACGGCGATAACACTGGGATTCGGGAATACCGTGCAACACTGCCGGTAAACGCTTTCGCTATTTTCTTCGTCCCTGTAGGCATTGCCAAAGCAATGGTTATCACCAGTGGATAGCGGCACTGCTTGATTTGCTCGTCGTAGCCGATACACCTAGAAGCATCTTCTTTGATGTTTCTTGCAATTTTATTTACGCTGGATGTTAAATGCGCTCATTTCTGCAACTAAAAGAAAGCTGGCAAATACCCACGATGCTGTTTGGGCAATGTCACTTGAGCAGGCAACAAAGACGAAGTCGGCAAACAACACAAGACCAATCGGCACGGGGGGTGAACAATCACTGAACGAGAATTGGTTAATTTTAGAACAAAAAATAAGGAGTTAAAATATTTATTCCTTGTGCTACCTACGGTATTACAAACCACGGTATTACAATGTTTTCAAGCAATTACAAAAAAAAACGTCTTTCTCGTGCGGGTAAAGTTGCAGCAACCGCCAACTCATGGGATAGGTACAGGTGCCGTCAGAAGTAATTGGAACTCGGGAACTGTGGCCGAATCACATAGATGTGCCGTGTAGCTGCACCGGAGGCAAACGAATGGGCGAGAAAACGCATGCGTGCCCTGGCGAGAAAACCCGTGCCCTGGCGCGGTGAAGCCTTCTATGACAACATGGCTCTGCTTTGTTTGCGTCAATTCCGCACTCGTGTCACCCAGTGTGCTGCTCGGTTCCTCTCAATGTGAGCAAGTAAGGTTACCTTGCGCTTGATAAACGCTTCATTATGGCGCTCCATCAGAAATCACAACGACTCCCGAAATTTCAACTCCCTAGATCCAGCAGTTTCGGCTGGGCATTTTTGACGGACTGACCGACAGAGTGACGGAATGACTGACTGACTGACTGACTGACTGACTGACTGACTGAGTGAGTGAGTGAGTGAGTGAGTGAGTGAGTGAGTGAGTGAGTGAGTGAGTGAGTGAGTGAGTGAGTGAGTGAGTGAGTGAGTGAGTGAGTGAGTGAGTCAGTTGGGCACTTCTTTTTGTAGGTTTCCATTTCTCATAAGCTGCCTACAGCACGTTCAGTACCGTGGCGATTCCGCCTTCACAGAGGGGAGGAGGAGGTCTAATTGTCATTCCATAGCCGCAACAGCTGTTGTCGCATTTGCTTCGCCGACCTCCGTAGAATGTAACGGGGAGTTAGACTCACCAAATGGGCAGATTAAGCTGTCTAGCATACATACAAAGCAAAGGGATATTAAACCCATTCATACAAAAGCACCGCGCTTCTTCGCCATAAGCGTCTGGGGGTGTAGCTCAGATGGTAGAGCGCTCGCTTAGCATGCGAGAGGTACGGGAATCGATACCCCGCACCTCCATTGTTTTTTTAAAGAGGCGTAACGTTTCTTTCTTTTCCAGTGGTATTCCCCAGATAGTAGATGTTCATTTTTCGAGGGATGATGTGTGTGCGCTCATGGACAAATAGAATTTGAATGTGGAAATATGCACAAGACGACAGAAATATCGCAATTTCTATGCATGTAAGTCAACATGACGCGTGGATAAATTAAAAAAAAAAAACAAGGTTGGGAATTGTGGTGTACCAAATATACAAACAGCGCGCTATTATTGGACCTCAACGAACAGTATTTTTAACTTTTGCGTGTTCTGGTTAATACTTTTCTGTTCGCATGTCATTTGTTCATGGCTGTACAAACCATTTTGAAGGTGAATGCTAAATCAGTACCGTTGGACTGCAGAGTTTCTAAATATTATTGTCGGGTTTCACTCATTCTATCAATTTACGCGATACATTCAGTGATTTCGTAATCGACTTAGGGTGGTTTTTTCATTTCGTGCAGGAAAGAGTCGATCTACTCACTGAGCAATATTCCGCGTAATATTTCTGTGTTGCGTAATACCGTTCCGGTGTCCCGCTCGAGTAATTGTACGTTCACTATTAAAGTACGCATTAAATTTATGGGTGCAGTTCTATTTTCTTTTGCAAGGATGAAAACACCCACAAAAAATAGGCATCCCGAGCTACAACAAGACAAGATAACGCTTTTTGTATTTACATTTTGAGCAGATGTCAACAAACAATTTTCCTCAATGTAGTTTTACTTTACTCAACAAATTTAATACCAAAGTTACTACCCATTTCTGTATTCCGGATGCGGAAACTATGTGGTTTTCCTAATATTAACGTGCTGTGAGTGGATTTGGTTATTTTACGTCTGCAGAATAACTAAAAGATCATCCTAAAACATTTCCCGCTAGGATCGGTGTCATGTCTGGCTGTGGAAGGGGCTATGTCCTGGTTGGCATTTTCAACTCCCTATTCTAATGAGGGCATTCCATATTTTGTTTGCTGGTGACGGACTAACAGTGAACCGGTCGTTTTTTGTAGTTCTATCTTTGGACTTGTGTGTCTGCTGCGCCAATGACGAAGTTGGCACGTCTCCAATTAAGCTGGCGTTTCTCGGTGGTGGCAGTGGATACTCTGAATAAGGCAAATGCGATCCGTTCCACGAAAACCTTTGCAGAGGGTCATTCACGGCGAAGTTTAAGCGAAGGGTTGAATGAAAGACGGTTGAAACCTTGCGCTAAATCTACGCAACAAATTTTACGTTCAATTTGTTCCTCAAGGTCCTGAGTGCTCTGAGCAGCGCGGGAAATTGGGTGTTAACCAAGCGTACTGCAGCTTCTAAAAATTAAAACTCCGGAAAAGTATGTCTAGCATGCAGCGCCACTGTATTAGGCAACGACGTATCAATCAGCAAGCCCATAGTGCACTGAAAACAGTGAATGGAAATTTCACCTGCATCGTCACCATTTATGTACCCTTAAAGGAGCCATGAAGAGAAAACAAAAGTTTGTTTTATTCGAAAGATTAGTTGTTTCATAGTACCCTAAGAGCTTTCCCGGAAGCAAATGATGCTTTATTCACTGAGAAATAAGGCAATTTAAGCCAAAATTTTAAATTTCCCGCTAAATTGCACATTTCGTGTCGTGAAAAATGGCGTCATACGAGCCGGTCCATGAAACAGATACTTCGTATGTCGACTCCATATAGCACCCACACGCGGGAACCAAACAGGAACCCGAACTCGTGCCGAAACCGAGACGGCGGCCATTTTAAAAATACTAGTAAAACCTAGTGCACCCGCAGCCCTAGTCATGGAATCGCCTGATCCGGAGAACAAAACTCTCGCCGAGAAGCTCGGGCTTGCATTTAACAACCTCACACCACTTGAACGCTCAATGCTTCGAAGTGCACGAGCGGCAGGAGTTGTGGGATACGCGGATGGACCGGAAAGCGACCATTCCGCGATAGCCACAACAGACGAACGCCCAGCCGTCGGCACCGCTGCCTCGTCAGACCCGTCGCGACGGATGAATACCGACTGGTACAGTCTTTGCAAAATTTTGTGGGCCACGGCGACCATGGTCGGAGCAGGCGCGCGGCCGAACAGGGGCGCTGCGCTTGCCGCTCTAGGCTGGTTACGCGGCTAAAGAGAGAGAGGGGAGCTTTCGCGCTTCCTTTCGTAGTATGGCTGGCGCGATAAGTGCAGCGGGGCCGGTTTCTCAGAGAAGGTGCACTTCGCTTCAGCGCAGGCACTTTACGCAGCACTTGTCACGCCGGACACACCACAAAAGCAAGAGCAAAAGTTCCCCTCTCTCTCTTTAGCCGCGCAACCAGCCGACAATGGCAAGCGCCGCGCCCCTGTTCGGCCGCGCGCCTGCTCCGGCCACGGTTGCCGTGGCCCACAAAATTTTGACAAAGACTGTACGTATGTGCCGTATTAAATGCGGAGCATTTCTTAGGCTCGCTATGTCACTCGTCGATGTTGTCGGCGCTGTCCACACGCTCACTGCGCATGCGCGTCGCGTCGATGCGCAGGTGCGCGTCTCTCCCCCGTACCCTCCTCGCTCTCAACAACAGGTGCGGTGGTGCGGGAGGAGCGCGTGTACCCCGTGTGCTCCGTCGCTCTCAACAACAGCTGCAGCGGTGCGGGGGAGCGCGTCTGTGCGCGCATGCGTCGCAGCTACCCGTGCGCTGCGTCGCGCTCAACAGTAACGGCGGCAGGGCGTGTACACGTGATAACGGCGTGGTGGGTGCGTGGAAAGTTCGCGCGCTTGTGTACGAAAGTGTGCGCATGCGCGTCTCCCCCCCGTACTCCTCTCCCTCGAACGCGGGCGGTGTGTATATAAGCGGCGGAGCGCGCGTTCGGAATTCAGTCAAGGGCGTCTTTGCTTGGCTTTCGCTTGACTTGACGCTTTGCTTGACGGCATCAAGCAATAAAGACAGACTTTAACTTTACACTCCTTGCCTTCGCTTCTTCTTCATTCAAAAAATAAGAATAATAAAGAGGAAATAACAATTAAGCATTTCCAAACCATACCCAATTACTCAACATTCACGCGATACCCCCACCACTCTGCGACGCATTTACTCGTGTTCCCCCCGTGGGAAGATGCGGGCGGTTTTTTTTATTACGGTTAATAATAATTCAATTTCAATAGCAGTATCGATTATGCCAGTTGGGCGGTGTCGTATATAGAAAGCGGTTCGCGCGAGCTCTCTGCCTCGACCAGAAAGATACGAGCGTCAATGCGCGGTGTGTACGGCATTTTTGTCCCCAAAGGTCAGAGCGCTTTGACGTCCATTTGACGATGTCGTCGACGAGCGCCAGCATGTCCCAGGAGTGAGCTAACGTAAGGGTCCCTGTCGTAATCACTTCCTCGGAAATGAAGGGAGCACACTCGTACTTCCTTTAGCGCTCTTTCTCCTCCCTTTGCAAAGTTCACAAAACGTAGCCACTTGCTTCGCCGAGGTTCGTCGTTGGGCAGCCCATGAAAGGAGATCTCCTCACCGGCGGGGATGTCGCACTCCTTCGACGATTTGCCCGTACTACATGGGCATTTCAAAACGTAGCAACGAAATTTCATTGTAAAGTACTCGAACAAACTGAAGTTTTCAGTGGTTGTAAACTGGAAACGAACTCATAACAATAGCAGCAAGCCAACACCATTCCGAAACTGCGACGACTGTCACTATCTCATCGCTGCTTGCTGTTCCTTACTCCCCTCGTTTCTATTTTTACCTTTGCTGGTTGGCGATATAAGGGCCAACCTCCTGTGAAGGGATTACGATACCAAGCAAGGTCGCGGCTGTGCTTGCTGGGACGGTTCGTTGGCCCCGAAGAGCCTCGAACCCGAAAATTCGTCTGCGCGACGGTGGCGACGGCGAGATGTCGAGTTCGGCTGGCGGTAGTTTCGTACGCATTGGCGTACACGCTTGCGTGTTTATTCGGAACTTCAACCGTTTACTCCACCGTTCTTAGTGTCATAAAAGGAATGTGCAGTATGTTTAACGGGCATATAGCTCACTATGCAAACAGGTTAGCCCTGCCTAACTTGCGTTTGATTTTGCCAGCCTCCGCCAATCGCAGAGCATTCTAGTGTGACATCATAGGTTCTGTTGCGGGAAATGAGCTGGTGGGTCGCATGGTCATTCCATTTTTTCCTAATTATGTAGCTTATTTGAGCGAAGTTTGTGTTAAAAGTGGTGTCAGTATGGTTCTAACGAGGCAATCTTTCGAATGAACCAGCCTTGTGTGCTCCTTTAAGGGCCCGTGAGGGCGTAATACATGGGGGGGGGGGGAAGAACAAGCATACACAAAGGCGATCGCAGAACAAGGACACAAAGCAGGATCCAATTCAAAAATTGGGATTTCAGTACAATAATAAAAATAAAACTCGTTACTGCAACTAATACCACAATTCAAAGTTGTATTAAAGTGCAAAATATAAAAACGCAACTGGTCACACCTCTACGTGTTTCGAAAGTTTCGAGTGATATCTTCAACTTAAGAGGATTGCGCACATTGGGTATTGCACTTGGAAGTCGATTCCAATTTTCATTCGTTAACGGAAAAAAGGATTTGTTGAGAGCATTAGTCGAAGTTTTTTTAATTTTGAACACTCAAGGAATTAAAAAGACGGCGCGAAGTTGGAATTGGTTGAAGAAAAAGGGAGATATGTAAGTAAGCAAAACTGAACTACAGCTCCAGGAACAAGTTGAGGCGCGCTTTTTCGTCTAAGTTCCAGGGAGTTGAGGCAAAGTTATATTTGTATGGTAGTAACACTTGTGCGGAAATTTGGCTGGTAAGGTATGAAGCGAGCCGCGCGATTCTGAATGGCTTAAAGGGCGTCAATTAAGTAAGATCGGTGTCGATTTCACATTGGAGCAATATTTTCGAGTTTAATACAGACGTAACGTCCTTAGGAAAGTTTACGAACTCAGGTCGTGGAGCAGCAAAGGGACCTCTTGATACAACAAAATGTTTTAGAGGCATTTTAGAGGAACGACGGAACATGAAAAAAGAAACGCTCCGTCGAGCCGGATTCGAACCAGCGACCTATGGATACCAGTACAAGCCTTCTACAGCCCACCGCTCTACCAACTGAGCTATCGACGGGCACGGAGGGAGTTTTTTTCTAGAGCTTTTTCGGCGTCTTCCCCGACGACGGAAAAAGTAGAGCACGAATCAGCGGTAATGTACACCCGGTGTCCTTGAGACGGGCACTGACATGCGGTAGCTTGTGCCGTTGCTCGCTGCATTGCAATTCGTCGCAGCCAGGAGTTTCATTTGCTGGAGACTTGTTTCTCGCGTTGAGCAGTGTTTTTCTAGCCTATTTTTCTCTTTACCTACTTTCCAGCAAGTTGGTATCTTTAGTGCCTGCAGAGCAAAGAAGCGAATAGTGGAAAGACATGACAAAATAATCCGTACCGGTAAGTCCAGTCTTTCAAGCGGAAGTTGTATTTCAAATACAAAGCGGCGCACTCGTTAAATCATCGTTAAAAATTTTCGCCAGTTTGAGGGTGAAATTAGTGCTTCAGTCACTTTTTCGCTGCTTTTCTCGCAAAGAATAACCGCTTTTTTCACATAACGAGCATTAAAAGTGCAGGTAAGTAAAGAAAGCTGGATAACGTTGTAGGCAAAACCAAACTGATCTGCACCAATGATACCCGGATTCTGGTGATAATAATAATTATTCGGAAAACAAATTACTGATCACGCCCACAACCCACAAGGCGATAATACAAACCGCAACACAATGACGTCGGCTTCATTTATTGCTGCTGAAGCTGTCATTCCGACGTGCAGTTAACGTCATTATAACTACGGCATCGGGACAGGCAAGTAACTTCGCTATAAGCAGTACTCTATTTGAAGCGTACAGAATATGCTTTCGATGTACTGACAAGCTTGACAAACCTTGACAAACTTCGAATCACAAGAACCCGAATCAGGTGATTTAGTTCAAGCTAGGTGTTATGTGGGTTGTTTTATGATGACATTGTTGCAAATTAGCGGAGAAGAAGCGCAGCAAGTGACGTCAGACACGGACTGTATTGTCGAGACAAGTAAATAAACAAGTACAGAAATTACGCACACATAGTAATCTAATCACTAGACTAAATATCCCAAAGTCCCACTCAAAATAGTTCTTGCTGACGTGTGGGAGTCGATGGCTTCGGAGCTATGGAGCTGTGCGCTTGCCGTTGGCACTCTCCTTTCAAGTGATGATGCGGCGCTGTTGCGCGTGCGCTCGTTGGTTACGGGAGAGCTCTACGTTGCGGACGCCCGGGCCTTCCCAGTCTCGAAGGTCATGAAGGAGGTGTGCCTCAAAGCGGCGGTACCCTGGGCATTGGCGCCCAGCCGGTAACTCCCGAACAACTCGTTTCTTGTGACACCCAAGCGGCTTGAAGACGCTGTTTCCTGCTCCCAGAAGAAAGGGGAGGATCAGACAGGCCAGGAGGAGGACGTGTCACGGCCTTGAACGTTCGCGACCAGCAGAGAACTCGGCGATTACCCCGTTCTTCCGGCCTCCAACTTGTCACATCACTTCCGCTTCTCTTCATCTTCCTCCTTCTTTCCGGCGTGCTCTTTTTTCTTTCCGCCCTCCGAACGAGCGCTTCGTTGTCTTCACTTCTTACTCCGGCTCCTGGTTCTTAAAAGCGCCTCCTCACACTAAGGGTCACTGTATAGGGAAAATATATACCTCCCTACTTGCGACTAAAAAGAAAAAAAAATAGCAAAGGAACACACAACCCTAACAACAATAAATCCCGAAAAAAGCCTGAGCAGTAGGATAACGAAAATTCCCCGCATTTCCCCGAGGGGAAGAATGTGAAAGTGCGAATGCATGAGTTGAATTTGCGCGGTTCGGTAATGTTCGCGAAAGAGAGATCACACACACACACACAACTACAAAGAAAGAAAGATGCATTTATTCACAGACACCTATTTGTGTTGTCGTTGTACTTGATTGCTAGAGCGGATCTCAGCTTTGAAATTTCGTGTCAGTACTCCTTTAAGCAGGTGCATTAGCCCTTCTCACGCCCGATTCTTGGCCAATCCCCCACGTGGGTATGTCCTGTCAGCGGCCAGGCTGCGCGCGCCCATCTCCACGTGCGCGGACATCGCCGGTGGACGCAGGTTCAGGGTCGCTGAAGAAGTGCATTCGCACTTAAAACATGGAGAGAGGCACTTGAATGCGATGAATCCGAACCCGCCAACGTTAGTGATGGCTGCTCGGAAGCTTACACCGTTTCCAGGTCGCCCGTCTGGATACGCATTTCAGCCACTGTTCTCCTCGTCGTCCCACACGCGGCATGAGTTCGCGCTGATATCCATAAGTCGCTGGTTCGAATCCGGATCGGCGAAATGTTTTTTTTTGTTTGTAGGAGGGCTGTTAATTTGCTCTGAAATCAATGAATTAAAAGAATAGTGAAAATGTATGTCTCTCAGCGTATTCTGGTGAGTTTGTCTTTTTTCAGGTGAGGTTTAACCACTGCACCTTTTCTCTGTGGGTCTCTGTCCACCGATCACGAGATTTTTCTACGAAGCGATTCTGCACTTGCCGTAACACTACGTGCAAGTAATTTAATTTCGTTGCTACAGTCTGCAAAGGTAGCACAAAAGGTAGCTCGCTTTCGCTCACCACTCATCGTTTCACCTCGCACGTGAGTGTGTTCTGGACATTTACCAGGAGTCATGAAGCGGAACAGTGTTAGTGCATTACGGTGTCAGCAGGCCATCCAAATCATATTGCTAAATCACCACGCTACCAGAGAATTAATTCAGTGAGCCCCATAGCAGGAGCTCATTAACGACAATTTTCCGAGGCTAAAAGCAATCCCGCCATTAACAATTAACAGCCATCACAGCGAGCGGCTCCTGCGATGAATAGCCAACAACGAGTACAAGCGCAATAGCGGCGCTCACCGCGGTAAACGCCGCAAACACCGCAAGTATAGTGAATGCACTCGCCAGTGGCGAGTGGGGCTCCCCGCGAGTTGCTTGCACTCGCGAGGGGTGAGTGGGGCTCGCACTCACTCGCACTCACACTTGCCAGTCCAAAATGATGGCACGGTTCACTCACCACTCAATAATGAGTGGTGAGTGGTGAGTAAGATGATGATGATGATGGTTGGTGTTTAATGGCGCGAGGCTAACATGGGCAAAGAGCGCCAGAGAAGAAGTTATTGAATAATTGATGAGACCGTAAATACTAAAACCTATGAGTAGAAGTAAAAGTGACGAAAAACAAAAGACAATGTAGATGGCTGGCGTACAGGGCCAGGATGATTACACGTGATATGACAAGAGCTACAGAAATTTTACCTCAGCTAAGAACTTAAGAACACGTTGACTAGAAAACATTCGTTCGTCGGCTAAAAAATGGCCGCGTATCTGCTCCTTTCGTTGAAAATGTCGACAAATCACGATAGTCTTTGTCGACATTTGCCAAGTAAATGCCTCCCTTCGCTTTCCCGCTCAGCTCTCATGTTGTTTCTCTTGCGTCGCGCTCCTGCCAAGCTAAACACGCTTAAGGTTTGCTCAAGTCAGTTTAAATTTACCGCGTTCCACTGCTCCAGGCCGGGTGCCTCGATGCCAGCGCTGCCGTGCGGCAGAGACGCGCGTGAATCAAGGCGCCCTATTTCAACGTTTACAGAACCGCGTTGCCCTAGTCCACGTGCGTTCCAAGGACAACGTAGAACCCATCTAGTGGAACCTTTCGTAACTGTGGCCGCTTGATTTCTTAAAATGCCACCAGAAGCTATAGTGCCGTGGGCGACAGCAGGCGACAGCGTTAATTTTTTTTTCTGCACTGGATGTAGTATTTTATTTCGCAAAAGTAAAGCATCCATGAATTTTTTTATAAAGGAACGCTGTAAATATCCCTTGTGTATTAATTTTTGTCTTATATTTACGTAATGTCTTGTTCTTGTACAACAATGTTGACAAGTATGAACATATAAACCGGACTTAGATGTTTAGGTTTGGCTATGAGTATATAAGACTATTGCGCAGACTTCGTTTCACTTTTGCCGGGTGGCTCAATCGAGTCACAGACAGACAGACAGACAGACAGACAGACCAAAATTTCTGGGTTTAAGTAGCCCAAGAAAGACTATCGAAGTGGAATGTGTCGTCTGTATAATTCAGGGAAATGTTTGTGTCGTGTTGTGTCAAGTGCCTTGCTTGTGATTAGTATATGGACTACGTATGGGTCCCTTCCACACCTGCTACACATGGGTCGCGAAGATCCAGTGAGCAGGTGGGAGTGCGTTACATGTGTGTGGCCTGTCCACAGACTAGCCAGGGTGACGTCAGTGTATCTGTTGTGTGAATCAGTTGTGTAGCGTTCCAATTGTGGTTTAATTACGTGTAGTTTGTTGTCTGTTTGTTGACTCCAGTGTATTTCCCATGTGTTACGAAGCTGTCGTCTGACGTGTGTCTAGGTTGGTGTAAGGTACTGTTGCTATGTCAACTGCAGTCATGAGAGCAGCAGCACCAGCCATTTGATCAGCGGTCTCATTGCCAGGGTTTCCACAGTGACCTGGTACCCAGGATAAAGTTATTTCAAGGTTTGAGCCATATGACGGAGTGGTGAGTAAGGGGTTGACAGTGCACTCGCGAATGAGGGAGAGGGAGAGATCCAACTTTATTTAAAGCGGCCCATGTCCGGGCTGCCGAAAATGGGGTTCTGTTGGGCCTGGAATGCGTTCAGGCGGGAATTCCGCTGGTGTCAGGGCCCCGCACGCGGCCAATGTGCCGGGCGAGGCGAGGCGAGGCGAGGCGAAAGGATGCGGCGAAGATCTCGGAGGAGCGGCCCAGCTTTCCCATGAGTATGATCCTGCCGACCTATGTGAGGACGTGCATAGGCGGTGCCTTCGTATTTCCCTTATACAGTAACAGCCACGTAAACAATATAGCCTTGTTTTCGCGTTACTCGAGGTTTGTCAAGGTGTTTACTGCAGTACCTGAAAAGCATATACGCTCCGCTTTAAATAAAGTACTGCATATAGCGAAGTTAGTTGCCTGTCCCGATGCCGTAGTTATAATGACGTTAACTGCACGTCGGAATGACAGCTTCAGCAGCAATAAATGAAACCGACGTCTTGTGTTGCGGATTGTATCATTGCCTTGTGGGTTGTGGGGGTAGTCAGTAATTTGTTTTCCGAATAATGTTTAATATCGCAAGATTCCAGGGATGATTGGTGCAAATCAATTTGGTTTTGCCTAAAATGTTAGCGTTATTTTTCACTTACCTGCACTTTTAATACTCGTTATGTAAAAAATGATTATTCTATGTGAGTAAAGCAGCGAAAAACTCACTGAAACACTGATGTCACGCTCAAACTGGCGAAAATTTTGACGATGATTTAACTATTGCGCCTTTCTGTATTTGTAAGAGAACTTCTGCTTGAAAGACTGGACTTACCGGCATGGATTAGTTTTAATTGTATTTCCACTCTTAGCTTCTTTGCGCTGCAGGCACTAAAGATGCGAGCTTGTTGTAAAGTAGTCAAGAAAACAATAGGTTGGAAAAACACTTCTTAACTCAAGGGACAAGTCTCAAGCAATCGAAACTCCTGGCTGCGGTGAATTGCAATGCAGCGAGTAACGGCACAAGCTACTTGATGTCAGTGGCCCCCTCAAGGACACCGCGTGTATAATACCGCTGATTCGTTCTTTCCTTTCTCTGTCGTGGGCGAAGACGCACAAAAGGCTCAAGGAAAAACCTCTCTCTGTGCCCGTCGATAGCTCAGTTGGTAGAGCGGTGGACTGTAGAAGGCTCGTACTGGTATCCATAGGTCGCTGGTTCGAATCCGGCTCGACGGAGCGTTTCTTTTTAATGTCCCTTCGTTCCTCTAAAGTGCCTCTAAAACATTTCGTTGGATCAAAAGGTCCCTTTTCTGCTCCACGACCTCAGTTCGTAAACTTTCCTGCGAAAGTTACTTCTGAAGTAAACTCGAATATGTTGTTGCAATGTTGAATCCACACCAATCTTACTTAACTGACGCCCTTTAAGCCATTCAGAATCGCGCGGCTCGCTTCAAAAACTTCCAAGCACAATTTCCGCACAAGTGTTACTACTACACAAATATCACTGTCCCTCAACTTACTGGACCTTAGACGAAAAAGCATGCCTCAACTTGTTCCTTGAACTGTATTTCAGTTTTGCTTACTTACATATCTCCGTTTTTCTTCAACCAATTCGAACTTCGCGCCGTCTTTTTAATTACTTGAGTGTTCAAAATTTCAAAGGTTCGACTAACGCTTTCAAGTAATCCTTTCTTCCGTTAACTATTGAAAATTAGATCGACTTCCAAATCCGATACCCGATGAGCGAAATCCCCTTAGTTTAAAACATTGCTCGAAACACGTTTTAAAACTATACCATCTAATGTCTGTGTATTAGATGCATGAGTAGCTGCTTTTTTATATTTTGCACTTTCATGCCAGTTTGAGTTATGTAACGAGTTTTTCTTTTATTATTGCACGGTAATCCAAATTTTCAATTATATCTTGCTTTGTGTTCTTGGTCTGCAATTGCCTTTGTGTATGCTTGTAATCCCCCCCCCCTTATGTAATACACAGCCAGGGGCCCATAAGGGCAAATAAATGGTGATGACGCAGGTGATATTTTCATTCAGTGTTTCCAGCGCATTATGGGCTAGTTGATTGATACGTCATTGTTTCGTAGGGTGGCATGGGAAGATATACTTGTCTGGGGGACACCATGTGATAGATGTTGAGCGCAAAAAAATTACACCATCTTCCCGTGGGGAACCCTGATGAGGATGCGAAGCATCGTGGCGGTTCCGTGTGGTTCCACTGTGGTGCCGTTATGTTGAATGATCTGGTTTTTACTAGCGCCAGAGGGAATTCCGCGTCCGGGTCCATACCGGTGGCAAAGACACGCAAGTGCTGTTGTGTTACGGTGAGTAGGCGGTGGTTCTCGAGGCGCCGAAACTCGTCCATCATGTTCTTGTCGATGTTGTCTCTGTGGTAGAATCGGTAGTCTCCGTCAGCTTTGGTGACGTAAAGGTTGTTGACATTGGTGCACCGGCTGAGAGCAATGTACACGCCCTCCTCTTCGCAGCTTTGTTGTTGTTGTTGTTGTTGTTGATCCTGATACTTAATGGCGCATACCCAATCAGGGGATCGGCCAAACAACAGAGGATTGTAAAAATGAATGGTACTCTTATCAATTCACGACACGCCTAGGAAGGATAATTTAGATCAGTTGGTTTTGAGAAGAAAAAAAAAAAAACTGGAAAATTAAAGCGAGGATGACCAATCTCAATCATAAAGAGAATCGTTTAGAATTTTCAATGTAGCGCAGGAGAGCAGTGCATACATCCCGGCGGCAAAACCCCGTTTCGGATGCCCCGAACGATAGAGCACCACGAACAGACGAAGTACCAGCCTCAGCGTAAGTAAGATGGTCGGATCCACGCACAGAGGTAGTGGGAGTAGACGAGACTTTAACTGAATCCGAGACAAGATTAGCTGCTGAGAGCAGCGGACCTTCAGGGGCGGTGGAAACTTGTTGGATCACTTGAGGAGAAGAGGTACACGAAAGCGGAGCGGGCTGCAAATATGGCGCCAGCTGAGTCACCACTGTGCGGGACACGCACTCGATTATGCTGGAAGTTAACTGGGTGATAACTGAACTGACACTTTTCTCAACGGCCGCCGCAACCACGGAAGCAAAAGCTGGGTCAGCGAGGGAAGGCTGTTGGATCTTGGCAACCGCTTTTTCCACCGCGGCAACAATGGTACTGACTACGGCTGCGTCAGCGAGTGATGGAGATTGTTTGGCAGTAACTCCAGCGTACCCATGTGTCCTTTCTTTGACAATGGCAACAGCATCCCCGCGCGAGCAGCGACGCTTACCCATGACCTCAACCACTTGGACTTCTTGAGCTCTAGCAGGGCAATTAGAATAGTCAGCTGGGTGTGCCGCTCCACACAAACAACATTTGGCATCTTGGGCAGTGCATAGCTCGACAGAATGGCTCTCACCGCATGCGCGACACCGGGGAGACGATTTGCACGCCCTGGATGTGTGGCCAAAACGCCAACAGCTGTGGCACTGAAGTGGCCGAGGAGAGAGAGGTTCCACACGGTAAATGAGTGGCCATACTTTAATCTCCGATGGACATGCGGTCCCTACAAATGTAGCGATGACAGATTCTGTTGGCACCCTGTTTTTCTCTACAGCACGGCTGCAACGGTAAACTGACGTGACTCCCGCTACCGAAAACTGCTCTAGTACCTCCTGAGGTGGCATCTGAACATCAACACCTCGAACGATGCCCTTCACGCAAGCAAGGTGAGGGGGGATAAATGCACTCACCTGAATAGAGGCAAACATTGTACATTTCAAGAGGTCAGCGACACAGGTCTCGTCTGACGATCGGCACAAGACGCCACCTTTGCCAAACGGGCGAACCTCCGTAATGTGCTCGAACTTCTCAGTAGCCGCTCGAAGTGCCGCCTGTACAGCCCGCGGGTTTTTCAGCCGGATGAATCCGCCGCTTACTGGCACCAGGGCCACGGGGATGCTGCCCACCCCACTGCGCTTTAGGGCTTCCAATTGCACGTCCTGCGGACGAATGGAGGCCGCCCAGGGGGAATTCCCCTGGCCAGGCGACTCAAAAGACATCCAGGCGCGGAAACCAGCAACCTGGAAGAAAAGAAGACCAAAAGAATGACGGAAAACAACCGCTAATCTGCCTGAAGGTTGGCCGATCACCTGAACCAGGAAAGCAAAAAACCAAGCGGCTTAGAAGCAAGCGACCACGCTGGCAGACACGTCAGCCACCCGTTGCTCTGCCTTCTCTCTTCTCGTTCTTCTTCTTCTTCGGCGGTTCCCCTACGGGAAGATGACGATGGTGGTTGAACGCGAACCTATCTCGTGATGGATTCTTTGGTTGGCCAATCCCTAGGGGCATCCTGCCACAATCAGCATCAGAGGCGCTGCGGACGGGGCTGGTTGAGCTGCAAGGCGCGTGGCGCTTCCCGCCACAGCTTTCCCACGGGAAATTCAGCATCCCCCTCTAAAGTTTTCAGTTCGTCGTTTCCGTTGACGTTCAGCTTCGCGTGCCTTCGTTGTATCAGTAGCTTCTTGACGTAGTTTCAATGAGTCAAGAACATAAGGCGCGTTCGTAGCACTTGGTCCTGTCCCGGATTTGTAGCGTAGTGGGAAGAGCACCGCGTACCTCCCGTTGCGGCCAGAGAGTCGTGGGATCGAAACCGGGCGCCGCTAACTATTTATTTTTTTTATAGTGTAGTATCGCGGAGCTGTGGGTGTAAGGAGGAGAGTTGCGCATGCGCAGTGAGCGTGTGGACGGCGCCGCTATCAACGACGGAGGACCAGGCGAGCCTAAGAAATGCTCCGCATTAAAAAAAAAAAAAATCCATGCCGTCCCCAAGATTTGAAACTGGGTTATTGCGGCCAAAACGCAAGGTATTAGCCTCTATACGATCACAGCTGCCCCGAAGGACGTAGAAGCGCTCAAAACAGAATCTGGTGCTCCCAAGGAGCAAGTCCTGCTTTCTATTTTGCTTAACGGTATCACAGTAAGAAGGTAGATAAATTCGACGAGTGCCTGCTATTTTGTAAGAATTGTCACTCTGCCTCTGCGTCTGAGGAACATTATGTTTCGTTAAAAAAGCTAAAGCAATTCGCCAACGCCGACAGTTTCTCTGATTTTTGCTTTTTCATATCTTTTTTGTTTATTGATCTGCGGGTGGAGTTTAGTTGAACGTTTGCGATTTCGTGAGTTTTATTTTTAGTTTTATTTTTCAGCTTTTTTTGTCAAATGGATGATTGTTAGAGATAGTACTTTTGCAATTTTGTTCATTCATATCAAGTTTCTTAGAGTTTGTATTTTCCCTGTTTGTTTTGATTTATACACGTAATGCTTTGCAATTTCTTGATTTTTGCTTAGTATTGTTACTTTTTACGTAGTTTCTCTTTTCGTTTACTGCAACAGATAGCAATTACTTCATTTTCTTTCTTTACTTCAATTTACTTACAATTTACTTACTTCAATTACTTCATCTCAAGTTGAGTGATTTAGCATGATTCGTGTACATCTTTTGTGCTGCTTGGTTTTCCCTCGTAAAAATTTAACTATACACTATGGTGCCTATTAGATGCATCAATTTCACCCACTACGCATTTTTGTGAAGATTGAAGGCACTGTGGCGTCCGTATTGGCGTTCTCATCAAAGAATCTTCACGGCTTAAAAAAGAATTTACCGAAGTTACTGTGATGGTGTTGCTGAAATTGAAGCTAGTGGGTGTTTGATAGAAACCCTGGTGGCTAATTTCATCAGGTTTTCGGATGTACTGGCTTTTGTGCTGCAAAGTGTTTCTGCCATGGTGTAAGGTTCTATAATACACCATGTAAATTATTTTGGTACTGTTATTCTGTTGTTTGCTGGCGCTTCCGCAACTACTTTTTTTGCACGTGAACTTGCAATAGGGTCGTTTGCATCATTCACAAAATCAACCAACTCTGAGAAATATTTTCCGGAAGGCTCTCGTCCAAAACCACTACACAGCAAACGTAAGAAGTCGGTCCTTTTGAGCTATATCGAGATGTTATTTACACGGCATCTACAAACCATTTTTCTTTTTGATAAGCAGTTATCTCTAGCAGATAACCACGCTTGACACGTAGTTGATAATTGCGTCACAACTCAGAAAACAGCCATGCAATAAATATGCTTGTTAATAGTGTTAGGTTTCCTCGACAACGATTAATTAATTCACAAGTGTGCTTTATTTCGCACTGAAATGTTTCCTGGACTCCTGGCACATAGCATTTGTCTAAAGAAACCACAGATGGCGTTGGCACCTATGGCTGCTAATTTCTATGAGCTGAAGTACTGCTATCATGAAGCGGCAAAATTGTTATCACGCATATGATGTGTTTCTTATGCGTTAACCAGGTAATTAAATAATTATTGATATCTTCTAAAAATTCGGTTTAGAACAGGGAAACTTCTAGGAAAGACTCCTTAGGTTTTAATATGGGTCATTACAGTTGCTTATAAGAAGCGCAAACTATTTGTGATGATTCCAATTTACAGTTAGTCGGAAGGTAGCTGACAATTTGGAGTATTTTACAAAACGCCGGTTTCCTTAATTTATTTACTTGTTTATTTGTTTCATTTTTGAATTCTTCGACTGGCAGAATTTTTGAGAAGGCGACAAGTCGATTTATATAAGGGGACCCAAGTGGACTGCAACCCCTAAGGGCTGGCGTATAGAATCAATCCCACTTAAGAATATCTAAACATTTTAAGCATTACCATGAAATGCTAAAACAAAGTTTAGTAGCTTAATTTAGTTTGAAGAATATCAAACTGTACTGCGAAATGCCAGGAGTGGCGATACGTCTGCTTATGCACGACGTGAGCCGCTTTTGTGCTTGGACTTTATCGGCGTTGTAGCTCGGATGGTAGCGCGCTCACTTAGCATGCGAGAGGTACGGGGATCGATACCGCGAACCTCCACGCCTTTGATAGCACGAAAGTTTCTTTTATTTATCGCATGCACTGCGAACGACGTTTCTGGACGCCGAACACACTGCTCTTGAGACCAAATGCGCTTTCATGGTTTGTCAACCGGCCGCTTCTTCACCGAACAGGATTTAGCCGGCTAGATTACAGCGAGCGTGTTTATATTCACGCCTGTTTAAATAAGTTGTGAAATTAGAATTCTTAGACAGGAGCGGAGGATAAGACTCACGATCAAGTCAATTTTTAATTATAGTAGTTACAGAATTGAAGTGGATCGGTCGATCATCATACAGCAGGAGTATCTTGTAGTTAGCGCGTGGACGGTCGCTCTTACGCAAGTCAGGCATCTGGTGGAATGCTAAAGATTTACCCAGCCATCGATCACGTGTAAGAATGGTTACGGCTCGTCATATAAAACTCAAATACCATGTGTGAATGGACAATCAAATGAAGACACACATCTACCATGACCACGTGCCACGAAGAACACCAAGAAACCTTAATCGAAGTACCGGCGCTTCTCGAATCAGTGTTCAATGTGAAGGTCTTTGAGTGAAACGTAGAAAACAACAAATGCGAAGTCCTATCCCAGCTAGAACTAGGTAAGCTCTAAGGGAAGTTTTAAGTTTTCTACTATGATTGAACGTGGCGTCGAATAGCAGCAGCCAATGACGCTGGTATGTGTGAGGGATGAAGGTCCCTGTTATGAGTCTGAACCAGCCCTGTCTCCTTCGTCTTAGTCCTGTTTTTAACGCGCTTTTTTTTCTACTTAAAAGGCGCATCCTCAACAAATCCTACAACATGCTGGGATGGAAATTGAATTATTAGGTAAAAACACGAAGAATGTCCAATTAATGAGAGGTTTTCTTCAAAATGTGCGAGTGAGAAAAAACTCTCTTCACATTTTTTTTTTATCCAGAGGTCCCGAAAATGAAAAGCCGGGAAGGTACGCGGTTTGAAGGCGTTAACTCCACCTAGTGATGTTCCGTACCCACACCGTCTCATTTCGCCATCGTGGCATCCATCGGCAGTTCAGCCGCTTTGCATCCTGTGCCTCCTGAGCTGACGACGTAGTTGGCGTGGCTCCATTAGCCTGCCCTGAAAAGCGGCACAGTGGACGGAGAAATGCAAGCCGTCCTGCAAAAAAGATTGGCGAAAGGGCAGCGTACGGCTATCGTACCTATCTAAATTTCAGTGAGGGTTTTGTCTGCCCTGAAAGGTTGGACTCCAGACGTTGGGCGGCTGAGATAGAACAATTGAGCGACAAAGCAGCCAGCCTGTTGCTCAACAACTGACGCTCCTACGCCGGCTTGCTCGCTCAAAACGTTTACTAAATAGAAATAATATACCTCGTGTATGTTCCAGCCAACCCGTTATGTGACTGAAAATTTTAACTCCAACCGACAGAAACAAACTGTTTTGAGTCCACGTTTTGAAGAGCACGTTTTGAACAAACGTTTGGAACAAACTTTCGAAGCGCAGTAAGTCAACTTTTGTAGCGAAAAAAACGCTGAATTGGCATTTCGGGTTTTACTCAGAATATGAGCTATCAACAACAAAATGGTTTGTATAGTAACAGCGAATCTGTTTAGCCATTCGTAAATTTTCTTGACGAAATTAAACATACAATGAAATTGCTCAGCGCGCGCGAGAGAGCGCGGGCCTCGCAGACCGCCCGGCATGCCGTTAACAAAGCGAAGAAAATGCCTTGCGCTCGTGTGTGCACGCATAGCAACGACTGCCCAACGTCCCCTACGCAGGTTTGTCAAGCCAACCTTACCTACTTAGGGAGACTGGCTGAGATTGCGGTGACCGCACGGGAGTGAAAAACCCTAGAAAATGCCGCTCGTGTGTGCGCGTGTGCGTCCAAATTTCCAACGCGGGTATGGCGTCTTCCGACTTCATCATCCAACTTTCCCTGGTATCATTAAGCAGTCCTTGAGTCCGCAAAACAACAAACGTGGGTTTAGGCTTTTCAAATGACATCTATCACATTTCCATGGCTTGGAATATTTCTATCTGCTAGAGGCGCATCTCAACCGGTGTGCGCATAAATACAGGACATGCGCACCTTGCCAGAAAAAAAAAACATGAAAGGCGAAAAGCATATTTGGCAGCATTTGGCAGCAATTGGAAAAGCATATTATAGAGGTTCAATTTTACACTTTTCACGAAAGGCGTAAGCCGAACCGGCCTGAAAAAAAAAAATCACGCCATATCCACGGAAGGAATGATGATAAGTGGGGCGAAGCTCGAGAAGGGGAGATCATCGGTAACCGTAACTCTCCCGTGAAAGTTCGCCCATTACATCATTAAGAAAGACGTAAGACTGTGTGCGTACATTGTACAAATCAACTTTTATTTTGTTCTTTTATTTTGTTCTTGTTCGTTTGTTGTTGTTGTTGTAGGGTTCCTGAGGCTGCAAGCAAGCGCTCGTATCGGCAGGCAAACCCCGATGCAGTGAGAGCTCGCGAGGCGGCTGCAAAACGCATCAAGCGAGCTCAGCCCGAAGCTGCCGACGCGCGGTTTAAGCGCGACTTTCTAGACGAGATGCTTCGGCCTCTCTTTCGCGCATGGCGGGATCCTGTCGGCGAGCGCGCTCTGCCGCCGCCCTGCGCGCCCTCCGCTCCGCAGCCTTGTCAACAACCACCTCCTCCATCCGGTGACTCGTTGCGAAAGAGGAAGCGCGTCAACAGCGATTGCCTTTTATAGTGTCAGTCACGTGCGAGTGACGTCATCATGACGTCACTCACACCAGCGCCACCTGCGAGTGAGTCATCGAACTAGGCGGTCACGTAGCGCCACCTGCGAGTGAGTCATCGAACTAGGCGGTCACGTACCACGAGACACAAGGGATGGACAGACCCACGGCTTTAGGAGCTTCGCCCCTAAAAAAACGCAAAGACGCTACAAAGCTACGGAACCACGATAACTGAGCTGCATGCGGTCTTTATTAGTTGACTGAGGTAATGGAACTGAACATGCTGTCTCCCGTCCAAGCCGTTTTCAAAGAAATGCCACATGCCGTTCTCAAGAACTGGGAATATAGTAAACTGAACGAAGACTGGGCAACAACGGTCTGGCTCTGCGCATCCGCTGTTAAACGAGGTGCAGTAATCGAGGTAAAGTGCATTTTATCACCTCAAGCTGTCAAGGACTGAAGGTATTTTTAGGTCCGTGGTTAGCTCTCTTGCGCTTTGTTGGAATTGATTTAATTTTGGGCGTAAGCACTGGAAGCCTATCCCAGCAGGCTATGTTCGGCCGGGTTTTGCGGAGCCTCCAGAGCGCGCCTGCGCAATGTAGCGGTGAGAGCCGGCGCGCGGGAATCAGAGTACAGGTGCGCTTTGTGCAAAGCGACAATTTCACGTGGTAGTGCTCTTGAACAATTCCGCGCCTGTTATACCGTTACGCCTGTTACGCTTTTATAACGACTACAGATGGAACTTTGGCGAAATCTGTATTATTTCGGAAATGGCATGCCGTATACGTTTCGACATTCTCCGTATTTTTAAAATATTTTTCTTGTATTTTATTTGTTCGAAATTTCGTTTGACAAATTCTCTGAATTTACGTTATTACAACAATTGCATTAGGAACTTTCCCAAAATCTGCATTATTGTGGAAATGCTGGGCATTGCAGGGTTTGCCATTATCCGTAATTATGATATATTTTCTTATTTTTTGTTTTTCAAAACTTTGTTTGACCAATTATGTTCATTTACGCTATTTAACGATTACAGGTGGAACTTTTCCGAAATATTCATTATTTTCAAGTGGAATGCGGTATACATTTTGCCATTTTCCATACTTTTTAGATATTGTTACTATTTCTTTGTATTTCAAAATTTCGTTCGACCAATAATCTACATTTACGTTATTACAACGATTACATTTCGAACTTTCCTAAATCTGCGTTATTGTATACGGTTCGCCATTTTCTGTAATTATTTTATATTTTCTTTTTTTTTCTAGTTTTTTAAAATTTTCTGTGATCAATTATGTCCATTTACTCTATTATAACGACTACAGGTGGAGCTTTCCCGAAATCTGCATTATTGTGGAAATGGCATGCGGTTATACCATGACATATTTTTAAGATATTTTTCTTATTTTCTAGTTTTTCAAAATTTCTTTTGACCAACTATTTAGTTATTACAACGATGACATTTGGAACTTCCATGAAATTTGCAATATAATAGAAATGCAGGGCGTTACACTGTTCGCCATTTTCTGTAAGTATATTGTATTTTTCTTATTTCTGTAGTTTTAAAACAAAGCTTTCTACCTCTACCAGCCAACGGTTCTTTCGTGGCGTGCGGGACAAGAAACTCCCAACGCGGCTGGGGAGGCAGAGGGAAGTTTTCACTCACGGAGTACACTGTCTATGGCGCGGCGATAGTGCGATAGTACCTAGCGTTCCCCGTGCAACCCCGGCGGGCGCGTCGGTCGGACCCTTCTTACGGCTTTCTCGTCTGCTTTATCGACGGTGTTGCGCCTGTTTTGGCGCAGCTTGGCGTCCATTGCTCGCTTAATTCGCACGGCTTGATTCAACAGCACCTCCTGGGTAACCTGTACTCGACAGAATTAAGTTGTCGTGCGGCAACGATGCGTTAAGGATACGTTTGCAAGGCGGGAAAACGAAATGTAGAAACCACTGACGGACCGCTGGCTGCGAGAGAAACGCCACCTTTTGCGCGCTGCTTGTCACTGATGGGACTGCGTTTTCTTAGTTACTGAATACCAAATGGGGTGGGTTTTAACAGGTAGTACAAAAGACGAATGGAGCAACTGGTTCTGATAAATAACAATTACAAAAGTTCCCTTCGCTTTCTCGCAATTCCCAAACTTATGAAACTATTTAGTTTAAATCGGTATAAATGGGAATCACTAAACTCACATGCACGATAGATTCGCTGTCTGCGCTTGTGTCGCGCGGCGGTGTAGCACCGAGCTAGCACATCAGGATGGCTAGGTTCCGCTGTCTCACCCTTCGAAACACGCTCCTCTCGTTTTCTTTCTTCCAACTCAGAGCCGGGTTACAGCAGCGGCGTCCGCCGTTCGATCCCGGCACTGGCCGACGCTGCTGCGTTCGGGACGGCGCCCCCGCAAATTCCAGGTAACGGATCGCAGAATCTCTGGTTTCACTCTTTGCAGAGCCACGTTTGTGAATTAAAGTGACGTCACATGGACAATTGTTGTAAGAGTCGTTCACAGCTTTGATTTCCAACCACCTTCACAGCATGGATTGGAGCCAATGTTCTTTTTTCTTGAAATTCAGTTCGACCAATGATGTCCATCTGCGCTATTACAACGATTACAGGTGGAACTTTTCCGAAATCTGCATTATTGCTAAAACGGCATGTGGTATACGTTTGACATTTTCCGTATTTTAAAAATATTTTATTTTCTTGTATTTCAAACTTTGGTTCGATTAGTTATCTCCGTATATGTTATTACAACGATTATGTTCGGAAAGTTCGCGCAATCTGCATTATTATGGAAATGCAGGGCGTTACATGGTTCACCATTTCACGTAATTATTGTACAGTTTTCTTATTTTCTTCATGTTTCAAAATTTTGTTCGACCAATTATGTCCATTCACGCCGTTTGAACGACTATAGGTGGAACGTTCGCGAAAACTGCTTTATTCTGGAAGTGGAATTCCTATACATTTGACAAAGTCGATACTTTTTGAATATTTTTCTATTTTTTTGTTTTTAAAAATTTAGTTGGACCAATCATTTCCATTTACGTTATTACAACAAGTTAATTCAGAACTTTCGCAAACTATGCATTATTTAGGAAATGCAGGACGCTACAGGGTTCGGAATTTTTCGTAATTATTTTATATTTTTCCTGTTCTTGTAGTTTTTCAAAAAATGTCTTTCTGCCAATTATGTCCATTCATTCTATTGTGACGACTACAGGTGGAACTTTCGCGACACCTGCATTATTGTGGAAATGGCATGCCGTATACGTTTTGACATTCGCCTTATTTTTTAGATATTTGTATTAGTATTTCAGAATTTCTTTCGACTAATTATCTCCGTTTAAGTAATTACAACAATTTTGTCCAGAACTTTCGCGAACTCTGCATCATTGAGCAAATGCAGGGCGTTACACGGTTCGCCTTTTCCGTAATTATTTGAGAGGCACGAAGGGAGTTAAAATAACAAAAAATGCTCCGTCGAGCCGGATTCGAACCAGCGACCTATGGATACCAGTAGGAGTCTTCTACAGTCCACCGCTCTACCAACTGAGCTATCGACGGGCACAGAGGGTGGTATTTCTTAGAGCATTTTGCGCGTCTTCGCTGAAGACGGTGACAGCTGAGCACGAACCAGCGGCAATGTACACGCGGTGTCCTTGAGGCGAGCACTGACATCAGGTAGCTTGCGCCGTTGTTCGCTGCATTGGAATTCATCGCAGCCAGGAGTTTCAATAGCTGGAGAGTTTCAATAGCTGAGCGGTGTCTTTATATCCTATTGTTTTCTTTTCTTACTTCACAGCAAGTTGGCATCGTTAGTGTCAGCAGCGCAAAGAAGCGAAGAGTGGAAATACATGGAAAACTAATCCATGACGGTAAGTCCAGTCTTGCAAGGGGAAGTTATCTTAGAAATAAAAAACGGCGCAACTGTCCCCATGAAACATTTTCGCCAGTTTGAGGGTGACATCAGTGATTCAGGGAGTATTTTTCTGCTTTACTCACATAGAATAACCGCTTTTTTCACATAAGGTCTATTAAAAGTACCTAGAAGTAAACAAAGCAGGATAACGTTTTGGCCAAACCAAATTGATTTGCACCAATAATCCCGGCAGTCTGGTGATATTACTAATTATTCGGAAAACAAATGACTAATCACCCCCACAACCCGCAAGACGATAATACAATCCTCAACATAAGGATGTCGGCTTCATTTGTTGCTGCTCAAGCTGTCATTCCGGCGTCCAGTTAACAGTCGTTATAACTACAGCATCTGGAACACGCAACTAAGCTCGTTATAAGCAGTATTTTATTTAAAGCGAAGAGCATACACTTTACAGTTACTGCAGTAGCTACCTGACAAACTTCGAATCACAAGAACCCGAATCAGGTGATTTCGTTCAAGCTAGGGTTCACTGTATAGAGAAAATATGACGATACCTCCGTACGTCCATAGGGCTCTGTTATCGTGGGCCAGAAATTCCCTATAGTTTAGGAAATCTTAAACTGGAGGGACTACTTTTCGTATTTATTTATTTATTAACATACCTACATTCGCCGAAAGGCATTATTGTAGGGGTGTGTGGTACAGGAAAATAAACACAAAAAATCACACGCATGGCATAATGGTAACACGGAAAAAAAATCCAAAGAAAAACCAGCGCAAACAACAGACGACAGTGACACACTAAAAAAAAACAAAAAAACAAACACGTTTTAGAATATGTGACCATGCTAAAGTGCTGCCAGGGCTTCGCATACGGAGATTATACCGGACACAACGGATAAATGCAGATAACAGCAGTGCACTAAAAAAGAGCAAAAAATACCCATTATGTGCTCGTGCGCAAGTGCTGCCAGAGTGCAGCGGAAAACAGTTCAGTGGGGGCGGCAACAACGGTGTCGGGTAGGGCGTTCCACTCTTTAATCGACCGGGGAAACATGACGCTTGGAATGTAGATGTACGGCAATAATATTCGGCAATTTTTTCACTGTTGTCCCTTCGCGTAGACACATACGTAGGCGGATGAAGGTACAGATGTCGATCTATTGCCACCTCCTCACGCACAATCTGTTTCAAAAATAAACGCCTAGAAAAGGTTCGTCGCAGTTGTAGATTGTCCCATGAAATTGATCGTTTGAGGTCTGTAACGCTAATTCTGTAACTGTAAGAGTTAGTAACAAATCGTGCACCCAGATTTTGAATTGCCTTCAGTTTCTTTTTAAGGATCTTAGTGTTTGGGTCCCATACCATAACAGCATACTCTAAAATCGATCGTACGCTGGAAGAGTACAATATTTGTTTGACGTCTTGAGGAGCCTTATTAAAATTCCTTTTTATGAAGTTAAGAACACGTTCAGTTTTTAAGGTGATGTAGTCAACATGTTTATTCCATGAAAGGTCTGATGAAAAGAATACACCAAGATATTTAGCATGATCTACTTCTTCGATTGGAACGCTGCCTAAGTGGTAGTTTTGGATAATGTTAGCCCGTTTTCTGCTGAAGTTAATATGGCTACATTTTTGAGGATTAAGGTTCATGTGCCACTTATGGCCCCAGGCATCTTGAGTTAAGCCTTGGCAAAATGTATCCTGGAAAGCATCGACGCATACCGTGTAGAACAAACACCTGCTCAATGCCCTGACCCCACACGTGTATTTTCTGCAGCATGAAGTTTAGTTTTATAATAGGGCGATAAGACGTTATACGCACTGTAAAAGAAACTCCCCGAGAGGTTAGCGAACTGCGGGGAAGTCAGAAGGTGATGTGGCAACATGCTTCCCATGGTGATGGTGGTAACACGCATTTATTTTATGTACAAGGGATACAAAGACGCCATGTTACGCTTTAGCGAATTTCGGTGTCTAGGGGAGAGGCATTAGGTAATGGGAGTCGGGGAAAACTAGGATACACCCAATGGTACATCCAATTGGGTGTGGAATTAAAGAAAATAGTGAAGACCAGAGTTCTAGACGAAGTTTCGTAGAGCGGCGAGCAGGAAATAGGGAAAGCTGTATAGCTTTCCTTTGTAGCTGCACGGCTGCATTTAGGTGGATGTCAAACTTTCCATCACGGAAACTTACTCCAATTTGGGGATTTCCCCTAAATCTGGTCGAAAAGTGCACATATCGCAGCAGTTCAACCCGTAATCGCTATGATGGCGTAAATGGAGATAGCACGTCGTGCGAAATTTTGAAAAAAAACAAATAACATAAAAATATGAAAAATGGCGAAAAGTGTCGCACCCTGCATTTCCAGAATATTGCAGATATCGCGAAACTCCCATCTGTAATCGTTATAATAACGTAAATGGATATAATATGTCGAACGAAATTTCGAAATACTAAAGAAATAAGAAAAATATAATTACACAAAATGGCGAGCCGTGTAACGCCCTGCATTTCCATCATTAGGCAGGCTTCGCGAAAGTTTCAACTGTTATGCTTGCAATAGCGTAAATGGAGATAATTAATCGAACGAAATTTTCAAATGCTAAAATATAGGAAAAATATTTTAAAAATACGGAGAATGTCGAAACGTATACCGCATGCCATTTCCACAATAACGCAGATTTCAGGAAAGTTCAACCTGTAGTCATTCCAATAGCTTAAATGGAAAGAATTGATCTAAGGAAATTTTGTAAAAATAAAGAAATAAGAAAAATATAGTATAATTACAGAAACTGGCGAGCCGTGTAACACCCTGCATTTCATTAATAATGCAGATTTTGACAAAGTTTCAAGTGTACTCGTTGTAATAACGAAAATGGAGATAATGAGTGGAACGAAATTTTCAAATACTAAAAAATAGTAACAATATCTAAAAAGTACGGAAAATGTCAAAATGCATACCGCATGCCATTTCCACAATAATGCAGATGTCGGAAAAGTGCCACCTATAATCGTTATAATTGAGTAAATGGACATCCCTGGTCGAATGAAATTTTGGAAAAACTAAAAAAATAAGAAAAATAGAAAATAATTATGGAAAATGGCGAACCGTGTAACCATCTGCATTTCCACAATTATGCAGATTTTGCAAAAGTTCCCAATGTAGTCGCTGTAATAACGTAAATGGAGAAAATTTGTTGAACAAAATTTTGAAAAAATAAATTTGTGCAAAATATAATAAAAATATGGAGAATGTCAAAACGTATACTGCGTGCTATTTCCACAATATTGCAGATTTCTGGAAAGTCCCACCTGTAATCATTATAATAGCGTGAATGGACATGATTGGTTGAAAAAAATTTGAAAATCTTGAAAACGAAAAAATATAACAAAATTACTAAAAATTGTGAACCGTGTAACACCCTGCATTTCCACAATAATTCAGATTTTGCGAAAGTAGCAGTGCAATCGTAATAACGCAAGTGGAGAGAATTTGTTGAACGACATTTTGAAAAATAAAATATAAGGGAAATATACTAAAAATACAAAAATTTCAATACGTATACCGCACATGCCATTTCCACAATTACACAGATTTCGCCAAAGTTCCACACGTAGTCGTTATAACAGCGTAATCTCCTCGGAATGCGTGCAATTGTTCTAAAGCACTACCACGTGACATGGCCTCTTTGCACAAAGCGCACCTACACTCTGATTCCAGGACGCCGGCTCTTCCCGCTACACTGCGCAGGCGCACTCCGGAGGCTGCGCCCACCCGGAGGAACATCGCCCGCTGGGATAGGCCTCCAGTGCTTACGCCCAAAAATAATCTATTCCAACCAATAGCAACAGGTATAACCACCGACCTAACAATGCCTACTGACCTTGACGCCTTGAGGCGATAAAATCCACTTTACCTCGTTTACTGCACCTCGTTTAGCAGCGTGGGCGCAGAGCCCGACAATTATCGTGAAGTCCTCGTTCAGTTTACTATTTTCCCAGTTCGTGAGAATGGCATGTGGCGTTTCTTTGAAAACGGCTTGGAGGGGAGACAGTCTGTTCAGTTTCATTATTTCAGTGAACCAATAAAGACCGCCTGCAGCTCGGTTATCGTGGTACCGTAGCTTGTTAGCTTCTTTGCGTTTCTTTATTTCAGGGTGGTTGGGTTTACGCCTTTATGAAAGGCGTAAAAACTAAAATCCCAAGATGCTTTTCGCCTTTCATGTTTGCTCTGGCAAGGCGCGTATGTCGCGTATTTATGCGCTCAGTGGTTGAGCAGCGGGTCTAGCAGATCGAAATAATCCAAGCCATGGAAATGTCGCCGATGTCTTTTTTGAGAGACTGAGCCACACCTTTATTAACTTGCGGGATGAAAGACTGTGTAATGACACAAGGGAAAGTCGGATGACGAAGTCGGAAGACGCCATACACGCGTTGGAAAGTTGGTCGCACACACGCACACACGAGCGCTCAGCATTTTCAAGGGTTTTTAACTTCCGGCGGTCGCCGCAATCTTGGCCAGTCTCCCTAAATCGGTATGGTTGCCTTGACAAACCTGTGTAGAGGACGCTGGGCGGTCGTGGCGAGGTACACACACACGGGCACTAGGCATTTTCTTCGCTTTCTGAACTGCACGCCGGGCGGTCGCAGCGAGGCCTGCGCTCTCTCGCACGCGCTCGACAATTTTATAGTATTTTTAAATTCAGGCAAGAGAAATTACGATTTGCTAAACAGCTTCGCATTTAATATACAAAAGGTTTTGTTGTTGATAGCTCATATTCTGACTAAAAACAGAAGTGCCAATTTAGCGTGTTTTTTTTTTTTTTCGCTGCAAAATTTTACTTACTGCGCTTCGAAACGCTTGTTCCGAACGTTTGTTCAAAACGTGCGCTTCAAAATGTGGGTTCTAAACAATTTGTTTCTGTCGGTTGGAGTAAAAATTTTCAGTGACAAAACGGGCGGGCTGGAAAATACACGAGGAAAATTATTTATTCTTAGTGAACGCTTTGAGTGAGCCATCCGCCGGAGGGGTGTCAGCAGTCGAGCAACGCGCTGGGTGCTTTCTCGCCTAATTGTTCTATCTCAGCCGCCAAAAGTACAGAGTGCAACATTTCAAGACAGACACAACCCTGACTGAAGTTTAGATAGGTACGATAGCCACAGACTGCCCTTAGCCAGTCTTTGTTGCCCCACCGATTGCATTACTCCGTCCACTGTGCCGCCTTTCAGGGAAGGCTAATGGAGCCCCGCCAACTACGTCGTCAGCTCAGGAGGCACAAAAGGCAAAGCGACTGAACTGCCGATGGATGCCACGATGGCGAAATGAGACGTTCTGGGTACAGAACATCATCAGGCGGAGTGAACGCCTTCAAACCGCGTACCTTCTCGGCTTTTCATTTTCGGGCCCTCTGGTTTGTAAAAAAGAAATGCGAAGAGAGCTTTTTCTCACTCTCACTTTTTGAAGAAAACCTATCATTATTTGGAAATTCCTCGCGTTTTTACCTAAAACTTCAATTTCCACCTCAGCACGTTGTCGGCCTAGTTCGTGATGGATCTTTAAAGTAGAAAAACAGCACGTAAAAGACAGGACTAAGACGAAGGAGACAGGGCGGGTTCACACTCACAACAGTGACCTCGATCCCTGACACATACGAGCGCGATCGGCTCCTGCTATGCGACGCCACGTTTAATCATGGTGCAAAACTTTAAACTTCACTTAGAGCCTACCTAGTTCTAGCTGTGATAGGACTTCGCAGTCCTTAACCCCTACGTCTCACTTATAGACCTTCACACTGAACACTGATTTGAGAAGTGCCGAGACTTCGATTCAGGTTTCTTGGTGTTCTTCGTGGCACGTGGTCATGGTGGATGTGTCTCTTCATTTGATTGTCCATTCAGTCACGGTATTTGAATTTGGTATAACTAGCCGTAACCATTCTTTCACTTCATCGTCGGTTGGGTAAACCTTCAGCTATCCACCAGATACATGACTTGCGTAAGAGCGACCGTCCTCGCGCTAACGACAAGATATTACTTCTTTTTTTGTGATCGGCCGATCTACTTCAATACTGTAACTATCTATAATTATAAATTGAACTTGCTGATCACGTTGATAATCCCGCTCCTGCCTGAATATTCTTGTTATTTTACAATTTATTCAAACAGGTGCGAATATACATCTGCTCACTGCAATTTCGCCGGCTAAACCTTGATCGTTGACGAAACGGCCGGTTGACAAACCACGAAACCGCATTGTGCTTTAAGAGCATTGTGTTCGGCGTACAGAACCGTTCTCGCCATTACAGTTATCGCCATTACTGAAAAACGTTCCCGCTTTCAAAGAAAAAAAGAAGACGCGGATGTGAGGGGTATCGATCCCCGTACTTCTCGCATGCTAAGCGAGCGCTCTACCAAGCTACACCACCAATAACTACACTCCCAATCACATTAATCGCAAATGTTTTCGTGGATAACTAAGAAAACAGTGAAAATACAAATAAAAAACCTGAAATATTTCAAGACAATTTCAACGTACAATATAAACCTCATGCATTAACATAAAACGATCATAAAAATGAAAACTATTGAATCAAAGTTATGAAATTGCAAAGGTTCAATTAAACTCCACCCTCAGGTCAGTAAATTAAAGAAAGTATGAAAAAGCAAAGACAGAGAAGCTGTCTGTGTTGGCGAATTGCTCTGACATTTTTAGAGAAACGCAGAGTTCCTTAAACACACACACACGGAGAGAGTAGCAGGTTTTATAACGTTGCAGCCCGCCGTCCAATTTCTCTACTTTCTTACAGTGATACCGTTAAGCGAAACAAGAACCAGTTCCCGCTCCTTGGGAGAAGCCGATTCTATTATGTGCGCTCCCCCGTCCTTCAGGGCAGCCGTGATCGTATAGTGGTTAGTACCTTGCGTTGTGGCCGCAATAACCCAGGTTCGAATCCTGGTCACGGCATGATTTTTTTATTTGCACTCAACATCCATCCCATAGTGCCTTACTAGAGACTAACCCAGCAAGAGTTTAGTCCTCACAATACATCTCACCAAGGGGGAAGGATTCATACATACTTCGCCCGCTCCAAAGTGACACCTTCCCCCACAACACGCTTCACAACAAATATTTCCCCCCCAACGCACACCTAAATGCGTCTTCTGCTCTACATAAAGAACACTATATTACGTAGTGTAGGGCATGCCAAAATAAAACACAGCACCCTCCCAATCGCAAACCTACCCCTTCACTGTGGGCAACGACGCTGACCACCTCCGACCCTTTTCTCCCAGCTTCGGCTGGTGAATATGGCACGGAAAGCCAGCTACAGCCAGACAGTCCTGGTATGAGGACAGCTTGCACTGGCCCAGAGTGACCAATGTCACAGCGGACGTAAAAAATAAAGTTTATCCTCTTTTTTTCGCTAAAGATCTTTTATGATTGCAACTGCTGTTTCGGGATCCTTGTCAGCGCTTGCGCCGAAGGAAGGACGATATTTTGCAAAGCTGGACTATTCAAACGTTTTTGTAGCTTCAGCGATTATGAGGCGCACGATTACCGTCATAACATTAAGAATATCGTGAAGCGCTGCTGGCAAACGCTTTCACTATTTCCTTTGGGCCAGGAAACACTGCCAAAGCAATAGTTATCATTGGCACAGAGCGGATGTGCGTGATTTTCTCATAGTAGCAGATACACCTTGAAGCTTCTGCTTGCATTTTTTACCATTTTAACAACATGGCTGTAAATGAGCTTATTGCTGTAACTAAGAGGAAGCCGGCCAACACAAACGATGCTGTTTGAATAATGTCCCTTGAGCAGGCAAACATTAAAGGAGCCATGAAGAGAAAATGCAAGTTGGTTTTATTCGAAAGATTTCGTGTTTTATAGTGCCCCCAGCGCTTGTCCGGATACAAACGATGCTTTATTCACTGAGAAATTAAACAATTTAAGTTAAAATTTTGATTTTCCCGCTAAATCGTTTGTCTTCGGGGTCTCCAATGACATCACAGGAACCGACCGCTCTGCAGCCTAGAATCCCTTCATTCACGCATCCGCCGTACAGGGTAGAGACACGTATACGCTGGCGCCGCCATTTTGGGTTGCTCGCTCGCCGCCGAAGCAAGTCCAAAAACGCGCTAAAATTATCGCCGCAACGCGGTTTACTGAAGACGTTTGAATCATATTGTCTGTTTCACGTTGCTAGGTCTCGTGGGAAACGAAAAGAATAACGCGTTGAGCCCATTGGCCCAATTGCGGCGGCACGGGACCGTTCAAAGGTTGTCTCCACCCTGTACAGCGGTGTTGGTTTGCTCCCGCGTTTCTTTACGTTACCCGAACCTAGATAGCGCCACCACACCGTGGCAAGCGTTTGGTTTGTTTTTGCCCGCATTTAAACTTGGCTTGTTTTTGTTCTGGGAGAAAATATTCGTTCCCTGAAACAGTGCTCGCTCGACAAATGGGGTCACGTAAGACACCGTTGCTTGCGTCAATCGGCCACTGTCGTCTGAGACAACCCCAAGCCCCGTAGTGCTGTGCAGCTAAACCAAGCATGCTGTACGCAGTACGAACAGCAGAACGCATCAGTACTTCTATGTTTACATGTGCTTTCGTAACTTCCACTGTTTGTCCCATCATTCTTATTGCTTTGTAAAGAATGTGCCCTAAATTTAAGCGCAAATCGCTCGTTCGTCTAGTTTGTAAGCTCTACCTAATTTGCGTCTGCTTCTGCCAGCCTCTGCCAATCGCAGAGCTTAGCTCATGTGACATCATAGGTTCTGTTGCGGGAAATGAGCCGGTGGGTCGCATGACCATTCCCGTTTTTCCTAATTATGTAGCTTATTTGAGCGAAGTTTACGTTAAAAGTGGTGTCAGTATGATTCTAACGAGACAATCTTTTGAATGAACCAAACTTGTGTTTTCTCTTCATGGCTCCTTTAAAGGGGCACTGACACAAAAATTTAGCATCTTGTTTTTTTCGTTGCGATAAGTAGCTAGTGACCTACTTATAACCTGTAGAAACCTCATTTGCTTCAGCGTGCGACGGTTGTTTAATTAGAGGCATTTTCAATGCGGCCAGTCGCAGTTTCGGTTTCAGCGAGTGCCGCGAAACGATGGATTTTGTGTATTTTGTGTGAACAAAGCTGACCACGTGACCATCGGAGGGATATCACAGAGCAGAGCCGCCGTAGCACTGTCGAATCCGCATCGACGGCAGTTTCTGCGAATGCCCCCACGTACTGATCTCGTGAGGCGCTTAATTAAAAAGCGACCGTGGATGTGACGCCGGCGCTGCGAGTGCAAATGCTACCGCGGCTAAAGAACGACGCGCGACGCTCGAGACGGTGGGTGGCAAGACGCGCGCTGGGAGCAGCCGGCCGGTCTGCCTACAGGTCCGCCTACAGATGTGTTCGGCTCAGCACTGCGGCGGATATTCGAATGCCGCTCTCGTAAGCGGTGCAGATGACAATTTTTAATGTAACCCGCCATCGCATCATTAACTCCTTTCTCATGTAAGCCACTATGGTCGGGACTTGGGGACACTTTCGTGCAGCGGTAAGAAGCTATCACTCGAGCTACCTGCGCCGGCCTGGGCCACTTCGCGGCCGTGGCCGCCGCCTGCACAGCGACCGTGCGGCTAGCTCAGTGGGCTTTTCGTGCCTCCGGCGCGTTTTCGCATCCAATGGTAATAAACAGTAATAGAAACAGAGTGCCTGGAATCGCTGTAAAACTTTGGTCGCGGCCAGCTGCCCGATTAGCTGACGAAATCACGGCGCCTCCGCCGCCAACGATCGGGTCGTTCGTTCTAGAGCGCAGAAGCTCCGCCCTCCGGCCCTCCGATTGGAGCGGCGAGCCGGGCGAGCCCGCGTAAAACGCCGGTAGTGCGGAAGCGGCAAACACAAACTCGTGACGTGTTTGGATGTTGTTTATTTACAATTGCGCGTGGTCCTCTGCTGGCTGCTCGGTTGCGTTTCGCACACTTCAAAATTGATTTTAAATATGTTCTAGGCTGTATTCGCCGCTGATATTTTGCAGATGATGTATATGTGTTCCCACCAGTCTATCTCCGACGTTATCTCGCCTTCAAAATTTTGTGTCAGTGCCCCTTTAAGAAGACCACAAGCAACACCAAGACTAATCGCTTGTGAGTGAGCAATCACTGAACAATAATTTTCTTAATTTTCAAGCAAGACACTAAGAGCCAAAAAAACATTTATTTCCACTGTAACCTTCCGTGCGAATAACCAAAATGTTCTGTTTACAACCGCCTGAAGCGACCAAGAAATCGCGTGCGAAAAGTAGCAACAGCCTCGTTGCCAGCGCATGAAATGGGTACAAAGAAGCCGAAGCCATATATTATAACGCTGTTCGAACTACGCAGGGAATATTTTGTATGCTGATATCGATCCTCCTAAATCTTTAGTAAATAACTATAGGAACTTTAAGGGGGGCGATTCACTTAAAAAATTCAGTTTTCTTTTGAATAATCCTTTGGCGAAGTTAACGATTGTGAATGCGGTGAATTTTTCAACGCAACGGGCCTTCCAGCTATTCCAGTTCAGCATTGTTTCTGTAATGCCTAGTGCTGATTTCATCCACACCGGAATGATATTCTCAATCGACGACCCAAAACTCTCTTTTTCAGCGGAATCAGACGATATCAACACGACATTTCGGAAAAATACAAAACAGATACGTGCAATTTATTTGTCCTGTTGTTCTGTCCCTCCTTAAAAAGAGGTAAACTACCTATCAATTGGAAAATAGCAAATGACATTCCAGTTTTCAAATCAGGCGATAAATCATGTCCGCTGAATTATCGCCCACGTTCCTTAACAAGCGTGCCTTGTATGATCATGAAACACGTTATTTAACAGATATCATGCACTTCTTGGACTCCAATACTTTCTTTAATCCCGCACAGCCGAGATTTTGAAAACTAAAAATCCGGTGTGAAACTCAACTTGCCCTTTTGTTCGTTCCCGTATGTTAACCTAGGCAATATTTTACAGACTGATGGCATTTCTGTTGATTTCGCGAAAGCACTCGATAAAGTAGCCGATAACCGCCTGACGTTCAAACTTTCGCTATTAAACGTAGACCCAAAGAAGTTAACTTGGATCGGAGAGTTTCGGAGAAATCGTTGCCATTTTTTGTTAATGGCCACATTTCTTAACCAGTAACAGATCAGTCCCAAAGATCTGGTTTACGCCTCTGATAATTCTTAATATAAATTAATTATTTAACTGTGCATGTATCTAGCAATATTTTTATTCGCAGACGATTGCGTAATGCACAATAAGATGGATAACACATGCGCTCAAGTCGTATTGCAAGAAAACGTTACCCGTGCGCCACACTGGTGCAGACGGTGGCTCATAACACTAAAACCGAATAAATTCAAATCGCTCTCTTTGAACCCTCGCCGCAGACCCTTCATCTATTCCTCGCAGTTCGGTAAGGTTCGGGTGGAAAATGTAAACTTTTATTAACGCTTTGGATTCACGAAAAGCAATTATTGAACATGGCGCGCGCATATTACCAAGATAATATCATCGGTAAACAGATCGTTCGGCTTCTTAAAACGACACCTGCGTCACGCTCCCCCGCATTTAGAACTAGAAACCGACAAATGTTTAATTCGTACCCTACTTATACTTTTTCAGGCATCGCCTATCTGCAGCCCTCTTAAATCATATTTAACCAACGTACGGGAATCGGTCCAGAATCAAGCAGCTAGATTTATTCATTCCTCATACTCGTACAACGTGAGAATTTCACCCCTTAAACAGCTAGGAATCTGGTCTTTTAAACCCTAACATTCATGGCCAAATTGTCAGCCTCAGTTTGTTCTGAAAATTACATTACGGTCACTAGGAGTACCGCCCTATGCCTTGCCTCCGGCGCCCATGTATCGAGCACCGCTCATTCTTTTGATGTCAGCCGGCGACGTGCGCATACCACGACATTTGCCGTCTCATTCTTTTTCGCGCAGCCTGCGGTCTGCGAAAAAGATTTGAATCGGCTGTTGATAACGATTGTATTGTATCAAAAGCCGATTGTTTGAATCTCCATATTAAACATCATTCGCAATATGCGTGAACGTTTTTAAGAACAGTTTGGAATATACAAAACCCTTTGTTGCTTTTAACCAAATCACGATTAAAATCACTTCGATTTTATCCTGTGTTTTGCTGAAAAACATTTACTTTCAGCAGTTCGAAACGTTAGGGAAAATACGCTTTTCTGTTAGTTCAAGTAAAATTTTCCCAGCAAAAATGGCCTGGCGGAAAACTACAAAACACAAATTTATTGTCATTATTTGAGGCTTTGTGTGAGCCAGACAGCGTAGGAGCATCAGTGGTCACTGATCCCTCTTGCTGATTTGTTGCTTCTTCTTTCTAGGCCGCTCAACGCCTCCAGTCCAGCGTTTCCAGATGGGTAATCTCCTCACTAGAATTCAGATAGGTGCGATAGCCGTCCAGTGCCCCTTCAGTACCCTTTTTTTGTCGGACGGCTCGCATTTCCCCGTCCACGGGTGCCGCTGCCGCCTTTCAGGGCAGAGCAATTGGAGCCATGCCAACTACGACGTCAGCTTAGAAGACTCAGGAGGCAAAGATTGCATATTAGCACCTATTCTAACGCGCCACCGATTGTAGCGTAGGCGTATGTTTACGTAGGAAAATTCGACAAAACAAGTTCACGCCTATTCTACCCCGGAGATGCAAATGAAACGACACCACGTATTTGGCACAAGACATTTTATTTAACGCGCGAAACTGTAGCATGCGAAAATTCCCTGCTCTTCATAAACGTTCTCATCCAGCTGCGGTTGGTATTAAAGCTGGAGGGGAACGGAGGAAGTGTTCGCAAGTTCAAGTGTCGTCACCTCCATAATTTGAGAATTGAGCGGCGTTTGCATAATTATGAGTTACCCTTTAAAATCTTCAAAGCCCACGAAAAAAAAACCATGCTCGGGCGCGGTGAAGCCTCCTATGACGACATGGCACTGCTTTGTTTACGTTCTACTTTGTTTACGTCAATTGCGCACTCATGTCCACAATGTGCTGCTCTGTCCCCCCTCACTGTCGACAAGTGAAGTTACCTAGCGTTTGATTATCGCTTGAATATGGTACCTCTTCAGAAGTACAATGACTCCCGAAATTTCAGGTCACTAGATCTAGCGGTTTCAGCTGGGCGTTTGTGACTAAGTCACTGATCGACTGACTGACTGATAGATGGACGGAATAACTGAGTGAGTGAGTGAGTGAGTGAGTGAGTGAGTGAGTGAGTGAGTGAGTGAGTGAGTGAGTGAGTGAGTGAGTGAGTGAGTGAGTGAGTGAGTGAGTGAGTGAGTGAGTGAGTGAGTGAGTGAGTGAGTGGTCAAGCGAGAATGTCAGTGAATGACTCACCCAGTCAGGCGGGCACTTTCTGTAGCTTTACATATTTCACTAGCTGCCTACAGCAGGTTCCGTACCTTGGCGGTTCCACCTTCACAGAGAGGGGAGGAGGTCTAATTGTCAGTCCATAGCTGCAACAGCTGTTGTCGCATTTCTTTCGCTGACCTCCGTTGAGTGTAATTGGGGTTATACTCACCAATCGGGCAGATTATGCTGTCTAGAATACGACGAAGCAAAATGATATTAAGCCCATTCGTACAAAAGCACCGCGCTACCCCGTCATAAGCGTCTGGGGGTGCAGCTCAGATTGAAAATTATCGGGATAGTGACCCGTACTGGCGAAGGCAAGCAATCGAGATACGGGACAAAGCCGAAAAGTTGGGGGGAAAGCAACTATCCGTTTTTGCACGTGCTGCTGTTTGTAATTTGTTTTTCGTTTGCAAATTGGGGTACGTGATGCAGGTATTACACTGCGGGCGTGCCAATGTACAAAGATTGCACCGTGTTTTTGCCGTGTTTTTACGGGGTTCCACATGGGAGCGAACGAGTCGGACAAATCTGTTTCGTCGTGTCCGCTCCGGTGGACTTTCTTTGATGAACTTGTTCTTGCGCCAAGTAGTAAACCGTTTGCTTTTTCTGAGAGATGTACGCGACCCTTTTTTGCGCACAGTGTGTCAGGTTCGTTTGGGTGCAGCACTGCCCGAATTGGTTGTTTCCTGTTGTATTTATGGTGGTGGAATCCATGGCTACCTACGTGAAGTTGTTGATGCCACAAGGTTTCTTTGTGCCCGCTTCACCTTGGAATATTTATCTCATGTGCCGAGGAAGAAATTGTATAAAGATCTCGTGAATACGGTTTTGCCGATCCCACCATACAGGTCCGTATACAGTGTGGGGCCGGGACAAAATGTTCTTCGGCGTGTAAAACGAATGCCAGCTCCTGGCTATGTTAAATCGTTTTTATTTTAATTGCATGTCGGTGTACTACCTGTAAAAACCTGGATGATTGAGAAAGGTTTATTTGTGCCTTGGGGCCCTGATTGCTTCCCATGCAAAAAACCAGAGACCATCGAACACGTGTTCATAGATTGTTGGGACGGGGTGTTCCTATGGGACGTGTTACAGCGTACCTTAAAGAAAGATTGTCCTGTGGATTGTCATGGAATTCGGTTTTTAGCCATAGAAAATGAAGGGGATGTTCCATACGACTTCATAATGTTACTGGCCCTACACGGTATATGGAAGGATCGCATGGCCCGTCGGTACAATGATGTCGATGCGAGGCCAGGGAGGGAATACTTTTGTGAAAATGTCCGCTACATAGTAGAGGTGTTGAAAGCCGAGCCTAGTCCACCCGAGTGGCTGACTGTGCTGGAGAGTGTGGCGAGACTACTGCCTTTTTAAACCTTACACACTAGCAAGGTATGTGCTAGTGTTTTTTCCCGTGGTGTAATTTTGTCGATGATTTGCATGTATGTATTGACCCAAACCAGGCAATAAAAAAAAAGGGTGTAGCTCAGATTGTAGAGCGCTCGCTTAGCATGCGAGAGGTACGGGGATCGATACCCATACTTTTTAGGTGAAGCATGAGGTTTATTTTTTTCACTGGTATTATTCAGACAGTAGATGCTCATTTTTCGAGGGATGATGTATTGGCCCTTATGAACAAATGAAACGCGAATGCAAAAATATAAACCAGAACACAGAAATAACAGAATTTCTTTCCATGCATGTCAAAACTGACGAGTGGCTAAAATAACAAAAAAACCAAAGTTGGGAATTCTGGTGTAACAAATATATCAGCAGCGTGCTATGACTCGACCTCAACGAACAGCATTTTTTAGTTTTGCTTGTCCTGGTTGATACTTTTGTGTTCACATTTCATTTGCACATGACTGTACAAACCATTCTGAAGGTGAGAACTAAGTCAGTACCATTGGACTGGAGCGTTTCTAAATACTATGGTTGGGTTCTACTATTCCATTAATTTCCACGATACATTCAGTGATTTCTTAATCGACCTAGGGTGCTTTTTTTTATTTCGTGTAGAGAAGAGTCGATCTACTCACACGGCAATATACCGCCTAATACTTCTCAGTATAGTGTGATATTGTTCCGGTGTTCCGATCGAATAATGCACGATAACGAATAAATTGCTCATGAAATTTAAGGCTCCAGTTGTATTTTCTCTTGTAATGGTGAGAAACAAAAAATCTCTACCCCCGAGCTATGAGAAGGAAAAAAAAATTGGCCGCGTATCTGCTCTTTTCGTTGCAAACGCCGTCAAAAGACGACAGTCTTTATCGGCTTTTGCGAAGTAAATGTCTCACTTCGCTTTCTCGCTCACCTCTCATGTTGTTCCTCTTGCGTCGCGCTCCTCCCAAGGTAAAGACGCCAAAGGTTCACTTAAATCATTTTAAAATTCCCGCGTTCCTCTGCTCCAAACCGGGTGTCTCGATGCGAACGCTGCCGTACGGCGAAGACGCGCGTTAATCGAGGCGCCCTACTTCAACGTTTATAGAACCGCATTTCCCTACTCCACGTGCGTTGCAAGCAGAACGTGGAACCTATCTAGTGGAACCTTGCATAACTGTTGCCGGTTGATTTCTTAAAATGGCGCCAGAAGCTATAGTGGCGCGGGCGACAGCAGGCGACGGCGGAGTGAATTCTTTTTCTGCAGTTGATGAAGTATTTAATTTCGCAAAAGTCAAGAATGTTTGATTTTTTATAAAGGAACACTGCAAATATCACTTCTGTATTGGTTTGTTGTCTCATATTTGCGTAAAGTCTTGTTCTTCTTCAACAATGTTGACAAGTATGAACATTACACCGGACATAGATGGGTAGATTTAGCTGTGACTATATAAGACTATTGCGCAGGCATTGTTTTGCTTTGGCCGGGTGGCTTAATCGAGTCACAGACAGGCAGACGGACAGGCATACAGACAGACCAAAATTTCTGGGTTTAAGTAGCCCAAGAAAGACTATCGTCTTTAAAAAACAGGTTTTATATTAACATTCCGAGGAGATAGCACGAGACAATTTTCTTCATTGTACTTTTACTTTATGCAACAAATTCAATACCGACGATACAAAGCAATTTGGTATTCCGAATGCCCAAATTAGATGGCTTTAAATTACCGATGTTGGGACTCCATTTTGGTATTTTACGTCAGCGAAATAAGTACAAGTTCATCCTAGAATATAACCCACCAGAATCGGTGTCATGTCTGGCCGGTAAAAGTGGCTGCGTTCTGGGCAGCGTTTTCAACTCACGTCTTCTAATGCGGGCGTTCCATTTGCTGTTCACCGGTGACGGACTAACACTGAACAGGTTTGTATTTTTTGGTGTGCTATCTTTGGACTTGTGTGTGTGCTGCGCAAATGGCGGAATGGGCACGGCTCCAATTAAGCTGGCGTTTTCCGGTGGTGCAGTTGATCTGTGATTGACTAAGATCCGATTTGTTACACGAAAACATTTGCAGAGATGCATTCACGGTGGATTTTAAGCGGAGGGTTGAATGAAAAATGGTTGAAACCTTCCGGGAAATCCACTCAACTTCAATTTTACAGTCAGTTTGTGCCGCAAGTTGCAGAATGCCAGGGGTGCAGACAGGAGTTGTGTTTCGGTGTGAGAACATCCATCAAAATTTTTCGAGTGCGACACTCACCCGCCAACTTCGTCGCGACCTTTTTTCCGCCGTGCTGTTCATACACCGTGCTTCTGGGACGCCGCCCGTCCTGTTTACTGAGCGTATCTAGTCCTGTGTTCCCTTGTGTTTCTATGTAGATATTTTAGGTAAATGAAGCAATAATCCATGGCCTTTATTAAAGCAGAAAAATGGCTGCTATGTTGTTCGGATGCAGGCTTCCCTTTCGTTTATTTTTTTTTTTCGGTGGCCTATACAACTCCGGAAAAGTATCGCTATCCTGCAACGCCACTGTATTAGGCAACGACGTATCAATCAGCCAGCCTATAATGCACTGGCAACATCGAATGGAAATTCCACCGACATCATCACAATTTATTAACCCTTAAGGGACCCTGGCGGTGTATCACATAAGGGGTGTGTGTAGAACAAGCATACATAAAGGCAATTGCAGACCAAGAACAACAAGCAGGATACAATTAAAAAATTGGGATTACAGTGAAATAATAAAAAAACTCGTTTCACAACTCATACCGCAATTCAAAGTGGAATTAAAGTGAAAAATATAAAAAAAGCAACCGGTCACGCATGTAATACACAGACTTTGGGATGGTGCGGTTTTCAAACGTGTTTCGAGTAATATTTTAACCTTAAGAGGATTGCGCTCATTGACTATTGCATTTGGAAGTCGACTCTAGTTCTCAATCGCTATCTGAAGAAAGGATTCATTGAAAAAGTTAGTCGAACCTTTTAAATTTTGAACACCAAAGGAATTAAAAAGACAGCGTGAAGTTCGAATTTGTGGAACAAGCAGGGAGGAATGTAAGTTAGCAAAATTCAAATACACTTTGAAAAGCATGCAGAGGCGGGCTATTTTTCGCCTATGAACTGGGGAGTTGAGGGACAGTGATAATTTTACAGTAGTAACTGGCAAGTTATGAAGCGAGACACGCGATTCTGAATCGCTTCAAGGGTGTCGATGAAATAAGACTGCCGTGGATTCCAAATTGGAGCAGCCTATTCGAGCTTAATACGGGCGTTACTTTCGTAGGTAAGTTTATGGACTGAGAACAAGCAGCGGTAAGCGGACCTTCTACGAAAACCTAGTGCTGTAGAGGCATTTTACAGGTACAAAGGGAGTTGAAAAACAGAAAAAAAGAAACGCTCCGTCGAGCCGGATTCGAACCAGCGACCTATGGATACCAGTAAATGTCTTCTACAGTCCACCGCTCTACCAACTGAGCTATCGACGGGCACGGAGGAATGCTTCTCCTCAAGCTTTTTCCACGTCTTCGCCGACGACGGATTAGGTAGAGCACGAATCAGCGGTAACATACACGCGGTGTCCCTCAGGCGGTCACTGACATCAGGTAGCTTGTGCCGTTGTTCGGTGTATTGCCATTCATCGCAGCCAGGAGTTTCAATTGGTGGCAGCTTGCGTAGAGCAGTGTTTTTCTAGGCTATTGTCTTCTATACATACTTTGCAGCAAGTTAAAATCTTTAGTGCCTGCAGCGCAAAGAAGCGAATGGTGGAAAGACGTGACAAACTAATCCATGCTGTGAAGTACAGTCTTTCAAGCGGGAGCTATCTTACAAATACAAAACGACGCAAGTATCACCACTAAACATTTTCGGCAGTTCGAGCATTAAATCAGTTTTTCTGGGAGTTATTTATGCTTTACTAACATAGAATAACCACGTTTTTGACATAAGGCATAATAAAGTTCGGGGAAGTAATGACTAGGCAACGAAAGCGGGATAACGTGTTAGGTCAAGCGCAACTTATTTTCAGCAATAATCCAGGGAATCTGGTGACATTACTAACTATTTAGAAAACAAATGTCTATTCATACCCGTAACCGACAAGGCGATAATAAGATCAGCAACCGTGGGTCGCCGGTTACCTTTATTGTAACTGAAGCTGTCCTTCCGACGTGCATTTAGTCGTCGACATAACGACGGCCTCGGGACAGGCAACTAACTTCGCTATGAGCGGTACTTTATTCAAAGAGGAAAGCATTTGCTTTCCATGTAGTGCAGTAAACACCTTTGCAAAGTTCGATTAACGCGAAAACACAAATATGGCGATATCGTTCAAGCGAGTGTTTACTGTACACGGAAATTACGGAGGCCCCGCCTGAATACCTCCGTATGCCCATGGGCCTTAATTTTCGTGCGCCAGAAATTCCCTCTAGTACACGTAGAGGAAATCCTACGCTGCAGGGATGATTTTCATCTTGCGTTATGGCTGGGCAAAATGTATCCTGAATAGCATCCACGCGCATACTGTAGGGAACAAATGCCTACTCGATGCTCCTCCCCTCCACGGGTTTTTTTTTTTACAGCACGAAGTTTAGTTTTATAATTGGGCGACAAGGCGTTACGCGCACTGTAAAAGAAACAGCCTGCGAAATGTGCGAACTAAAAGGTGATGTGGCAACAGGCTTCCCAGGAAAGAAGCCAAGCACGCCACGCGCTTCGCGTTCCTTGATTTCTCTAATCTGGAAGAAAAAAAGTGGCCGCGTAACTACTCCTTTCGTTGCACGTGTCGACGACAGACAGTCTTTCGTCGACATTTGCAAAGTAAATGCCTCCTTTTGCTTTCCCGCTCCCCTCTTATGCTGTTCCTCATCCATCGCGCTTCCCCCAAGGTAAACAGGCTTCAGGTTTGCTGAAGTCAATTTAAATTTACCGCGTTCCTCTGCTCTAGGCCTGGTTCATCCCTCGGTACCACTTCTGCCGTACGGCAGAAACACGCGTGGATCGAGGCGCCCTACTAAAACGCATACAGAATCACGTTTCCCTACTCCACGTGCGTTTCAAGCAGAATGTGGAACCTATATAGTAGAACTTTTCAAAACTGCTGCTGCTTGATTTCTTAAATTGCCGCCAGAAGCTATAGTTGCTCGGGCGATAGTACGCGACGGTGAGATTTTTTTCCCCGGAGTGCATGGGGTATTTAATTTCGGGAAAATCAGGCACCCCTAAATTTTTTATATTGGACGCCTTATATTTGCGTAATATCTGGTTGTTGTTTTTAAGCAATGTTGACAAGTATGAACACCAACACCGGACGTGGACGCTTAGAATTGCGTGTGGGTATGTAAGACAATGGCGGAGCTTTTCTTTCATTTTGGCCGGTTGGCTGAATCTAGTCACAGATACACAGACAGTTATACAGACAAACCGAAATTTCTGCGTTAAAGTAGCCCAAGAAAGTCCGTCGTCTTTTAAAAAACGTTCTTGTCCACCTGGCTTGTACAGCAAAGGCGGACCTGGCTTGTACACACCCTTCCAATCAACCGTAACGGAGAGCGTTTTTCCAATTCCTGCGCTCGTTCCCTATACTTTTTTGTACTGAAAAGACATGTTTTAGGCGACAAAAAAGTGTACCTGTCCACCTGGCTTCTGTGCAGAGAGGGAATGCGCCGACCTTTGCCTTTAACACCGTGGTTCGAGCCCCGGCGTCTGGATTCTTTGCTCCTTCGCATTATAATTAGCTTTCCATTGCAATTGATCCATGATAAGTATTCCTTATATGCAATTTATAATCCCAACATCAGCGTAAGTAAGCCATAGCAAACATTGGTGAACTGAGTTTTGCCGCTAACGAGGCTATCTTCTACCGATTGCTGAGCACGCTGAAAAAATTATCCAAGGGACTAAGGGATATACAAACACAAATTCAAAAGACATAAAACTGCACTAAGTTAACTAGCCTATGGCTATCTTGCAGCGTCATCCAAATGTTTTAGCGGCATAATACAAATAGGTGTCGCAATTGAACCAATATTCGGCCGTGTCAGAAAAATGACATTGAGAAAAGCAAGCTTTTTTTGCAAACAAAAGACGAATAGACAACCACGCAGTCTGTTACAACTAAAAGTACTTATTTGCACACTGGATAACTGCTGTGCACGGCAACTAGACCGGAAATATGAGCCGCTTGGTAGGAAAATCTTCAGGGAACGCCAAAGTGTGCTTGAGTTAGCATTACCATGATCGGTGGAGAGAGATCCACAGCGCTGACAGCGTAGTGGTTAAACCTCACCAGAAAAAAGAGAAACGCAGCATGAAATGCTGAAGAAGCGAACGTTTTCACTGTTTTTTATTTATTGATTTTAAAGCGAATTAACTACCTCCCCCCTCTCGGCCCTTCTCCAGACAAAAAATACACTCCGTCTAGGTGGATTCGAACCAGCAACCTACGGGAGAACATCTACAGTGCACCGCTCTACCAAATGAGCTTTTGACGGGAACGCGGAGACTGGGAACTGCCGTCGCGTGTGAGGCGACGACGAGCGCTGGAGTGGCTGAAATGCATAACCAGACGGGAGACCTGGAAACGCTGTAAGCTTCGCAGCTGCCAGCACTAACGTTGGTAGTTTCGCATTCATCGCGTTCAAGTGCCTCTCTCCACGTTTGTTTTCAAACTGCTCAGTCTTTTTCGGGACTTATTTCTTTGAGGTCGTGCTTTCCTGTTCTATTCAGATTTTCTTTTTATTGGCGAGTGGGAAATTTGAGTCCCACTTGACCACAAATCGCAGCAAGAAAATGTTTTGGGCAGACAAAATAAAGTGAGATGGTACTAAGCGCACAAGGAAAGGAGAAGTAAAAAATGACGTCCTCTGGTGAGCCAAAAACATGTATAATTGTATGCGTACGCTTCTATACAATGTAAAAGAACTACTAGTGAGTCAGCGCTCTCCCCTGCGGCTTTTATTTTCCGTTCTTCATCTCTGCCGCAGTTAATAACCATAAACCAATACCGACTCGCCCATCTGTCAATTTGTTGATGACTCAAATAATTTCAGTAAACACTGATTAGCTAGGACAGAATGGTCATCTTTGGCTCTATTTATGCCCCGATTGTCAGACGGAGGGCATTAATCTGGGTTAAAAGCATTAAGTGATCTCAAGCCGTCAAGGACTCGAGTAAGGTAAGTTGGCGGTTGACTCGTTTGCGATTGGTCGGAATGAATTCATTTTAGTGCTTAAGCACACGACGCATAAACCAGCCGTACGTGTTTACAGGGACGAGAGGAGCCTCCTCAGCCAGGCGACGTCCCTGCGGACTGACCTCACCATGAAGCGCCACTGTGGGGGTTCGGGAACTGCGAAGCAGGTGGGGGCACTGCGCCTGCGATTTTTCGGGGATGTGACGTCACCACTAGAGCGTTGCATGTATTCCTTTGATTGGGAGTGCACTGCGAGCAAGCGATGACTTCCCGTGCCTGCGAACCGAGCGTTTATTTTGTAGGCGTTCTTCAGCAAACGGCATAAACAACAAACGAAAGGGTCGCAAAAAAAAAATCATCTCAAGCAAACGAAGTTGTACCACACGGGCTTTAGGTGCACCCCAACCAAGTCCACGGTGCCGCTGTCGCCAGTAGTCATGAGAAATATCATCGCTTTGCTGCTCAAGTGCAAAGGCATGAAAGCGCATTCGGCGCCTATACAGTTTTTCCTCTCCTAATACCATTGAGCTGATTTTCCGCTTTGCCTTTGCGTACTAACGGAAGATAGCGAAGAAGTGAAGTCTTTGGGTCCACAGTCAGCACCGCCTCCTGCCGTAACGTTGTGTACAGCGGAGCCCAAAACCGTTCCGCAACTTCTATCATTGCGGAAACATTCTTTGCCGGTTACTTCTCGTATTACGCGGTGTATTTGCTCCAAAGGAATAATTGCGCAAGTCAACACGCTTAATCCTGTTATATAACAAATGGAGATTATTGATGGAAGCAAATTCTGAAAAAGAAATACACAAGACTGAAACTGAACTAACAAGATTAACATTGTTTATCTTCTGATACACCACGCTGGCGAAAGGAATATAGAAAAGAAATGGAAAAACAAATACAACTTGCAACAAATAGTCCAAGCTCAGTCCCCTCGGTGAAGGTGGATGACCAGCGGAGACGTTTGAGGGTCAATGGTTGGCGACACCCTCCAGTTAAAATCGAGACGTTGCGTGGGGAAGGCGTTCAGCCGGATTTTAGCCACGAGTGTCTTCTGTTGGCCGCCTCGTGGTACTCGGGGTACATTTTTTATTTCTGCCATGGTGTGCATTCGAGATTAATACTAAAAAATTGCGTGGCTATCGAGTAATGCGGCGCGATCGATAAAATGCGCTTCATGCACTCATGCTTCGCTAGGACACTCATATTTAAGTACGTTCTGCCTGCAATTCTGCCATGAAGTTTTCCTGTTTGTGGCTTCCCATATTATCACAAAGGGCCTTTGCTTGTGTGCTCCATTAGGGATTTTTCATTCAATGACCATGATGTGCGAGAGTAAAACAGACAAAAATCCAACCCATCAGGTACGATGTTTACTGATACAATTATGATAATACTAGTAAACGTATATGCAGAGTTTCAGTTGTTAATTTCAAAGTTACCCGTAATTTTTCATTAAAATTGTCCCAACTCTCTGTCTTTAACCGAAGAAAAAAGTATCTAAATAACATGTTAGCAAATATGAGCGAAGCTCACACGGACGCGTAAGACATGAAGGTAGCGAAGCTGTACGCAACCTTCATGACCATGACGGAGGTAAAAGTTCACGATTGCAGGCGATTGGCTTCTTTTTCGCTCCCGCAACGACCTTTACTCCGTCACTGTAGGTCTAAGTGTGAGGTTGTTCCATTTATTTGGAAGTGATAATCATTGGACATCCTCTTGGTGGGGCATACGCTATTACGTGTCTTTCTCGTTCCGAGCAAGCGTTGCCCCGTTTACGGCAAAGAGTGGAGTTTTTTTTTTTTTTTTTTTTGCCAATCTTGGCCGGTCTCCCGAATTGCGCATGCTTGGCTTTACAAACATGCCTAAGGGGCCCGGGGCGGTGGTCAAAGGGCATGCATACACGAGCGCTGGGCATTTCGACGTTTTTTTTAACTGCCGGGCGGTCGCCGCAATCTTGGCCAGTCTCCCGAAGTGTGTATGCTTGGCCTGACAAAAGTGCGCAGGGGACACTGGGCTGTAGTCACGAGGCACGCACACACGAGCGGCAGGCGTTTTCTTCGCTCTGTTAACTGCCGAGCGGTCGCGGCAGGCCCGCACAGTTGTTCGGGCGTTCAGCAATTTCGTTGTAGTTTTAATGAGGACACGAAAAATTGCGATTTGTTCAAAAGCTTCGCTTCTAATATACAAAAGAATTGGTTGTTGATAGCTCATATTCTGAGTAAAAACCAGGGCTGAAATTTGAGTATCCTTTTCATTACAAAATTTACTTGCTGAGCTCCAAAACGATTGCTGAAAACAATTTGTTCCTGTCAGTTGGAGTAAAAAATTTCAGTGACAAGACGGGTGGGCTGTAACATACCACGGGGCACATTATTTCTTGTTACCAAATGCTTTCTTTTAGCCAGAGGGCCTAGGCGTGACAGCGGTCGAGCGACGCACTGGCTGTTTGTCGCTTAATTGTTCTAAATCAGCCCTCCAACGTCTGGAGTCCAACATTTCCAGGCAGCTGTTCCCATTACTGAAATTTATATAGGTACGATAGCCATAGACTGCCTCTTCACCAATCTTTTTTGCCGCACGGCTCGCATTCCTCTGTCCAACTGGAGCCGCCTTTCAGGGCAGCCTAATGGAGCCATGCCAACTATGACGTCAGCTCAGGAGACAGAGACAGGGCAAGCAAAGCGGATGACCGGCCGACGGATGCCACGCAGGCGAAACGACACGTCGGGGTTACGGAACACAAACAGTTGTAATGACCGCCTTCAAACCACGTACCTTCTCGACTTTTCATTTTCGGGCCTGTCGGGCGCTTCGACGCACGAACTGGCGGGGGCCCTGGGGCGAGCAGCGCACAAATGAAATGCACGTGTCGCGCGGCGCCTTGAGACGCCGCGCATTTCGAACGCCTGCGCGCACCGGATCTCTTAACCACCACCACATGCGATGGCCACCGACGGAGACAACTGGCTTTTCCTTCTTCCCCGGCCCCAGCGGCAAGACGAGGGGATGAAGACAAGGGAGACGCGGCCCGGGCGCAGGAGAGCTCGGTCCGTTGTCTTCGGGCTCCGCGCGAGTCCTGTTTTTTAATCGCCCGCCGGGCTGTAAATAAATGTACAGTTTTGTATCGGAGGCTGAGTTTGTCGGTTGAAGATACCCGGGGTGAGATCCTCAGCGCTACTGCGGCTTGGAGGAGAAGCCCCGGGGAAAAGAACATCAAGAAGATAACTGGCGCAGTCGGCAGGATCTTCAACAGCGACGACTCAGCTAGCCGGCGGGCGAGACGGGCCCTCGACGGACGGGGCACGCGGAGAAATCACCGTCTGCTGAACGAGATCGGCAGGAGCAGCGAGCTCGCCACCCAGGTGGAGAAGCGGCTCGACCGGCGCTCTGCGAACTTCTCATCGGAGACCGAGGCAGTGTCTCTGCGGCCTGCTGAACGGCGGAGAAGCAGCTTGACCAGCGGTCAGTGGAGGCATCAGCAGACCACTGAACGAGGAGCGGCAGGAGCAGCGAGCTGTCGGCAGGCGAGAAGTCAGCGGGCGATTGTTTGGTGGACGCCCCGGCGGAAGGAGCCGCGCATAAATGGATACGTATCGCCACCTCGACGGATCCAGCCCCTCACCACAAGCACCGAACTATGCAGGTCAGTGCCTCCCTTGATCCTGGATGCGTGGTTCACCATGACATGTAGGGGGTGCTACATGAGTAGCCCTGAGATAATGGGGGGCGGTTGGCTAGGTATGGTGAGATGGAGCTGACTGTGAGGGCTGACGAGGCAGCGAGCGTCAGAATTAGGTCAGCCATGTCTTTCGCTGACGAGATGGCCCTACTGCAGGCGAAATTAAAGGTCGCTGAGGCGGAGTTAGCAGCGGAACGCCTAAGGAGTGAGCGTTTGAGAAGCGCTAACAATGCCACCGCCTCACCGATCGGGCAGCAAGCACGAGGGTGCAGCGAGATGGATGGGAGATTGGATTGCATGAGCATGCTGGAAGGGGTGCTCGTAGTTATGCCCTTCCAGGAAGCGCTCGTGCTTGATTGGTTCGCGGATGCCGAGGCCAGGCTAGACTCCTACTGTGTGCCGCCAAAATGGCGAGCAGGGGTAATTCTTCCCTACTTGAGCGTGAGGGCTAGACGGTGCCTAGCTGGACTCTCAGGGGAGCAGCGGAAGAGCTACGCAGTTCTTAAAGCATCAGTACTGAAGGGGCTGAGGCTGGCTTCAGTTGCGCGTGAGCCTGTCGTCGCATCGTGCGGAGGCGCAGAACATTCCGGGAGCATGGCCGAGCGGCCAAGAGCTTTGCAGGATGCAGCAGCCCGGGAATCACGGGAGGAATCGGATGCAGTTGATGTCGCGCACACTGCATCTTTTGTTTCTGGAGATCCCCAAATGTCATGTTGCGAAAATGTGATCGCCATGGGGAGCTCCTACGAATTGGAGGAGGAAAGTGTAACTCAGTGTACGGCTGCTTATGTAATGCAGCCCCAGGCAGTTACAGGTAGGACTGCAGGCGTAGCTGAACCGACAGTCAGTGTCAGGGGTAATGTGACCGCTAAGCTGCCTTCTCCTGATTACGCTGACCAGCAGTGCGTAGTGGAGCACGGCGCTCCGAGCGCAGAAGCGGCCGAACCAGAGGGTTCGCCTAGAAAGGGGAGGAAGCGTCAGCCAGCTTCACCGCAGTGCAGCGTGGCTGCAACGCAGGCCGACGAGCCAGCAGCGGTCCCATCTCGAGCGAGAAAGCGAGGAGGAGAGGGGTTCCCGATACTGTTGCGTCACTCAGCTTCACCTGAGTGCAGCTTGGCTGCGGCGTATGCTGACGAGCCGGCAGTGGTCCCTTCCCGAGCGAGGAAGCGAGGAGGAGAGGGGCCCCTAATAATGTTGGGCGACGAGGTGCGCCGCATGACAAGGGGGTTTTCAGACGACGACGGCCGGTGCGTACCACCTGCTAAAGGCCGCTCGCTCTGATTGAGCTAGATGAGGATTGTGCCTATTTTGTCATGGTGACCTGCAGCCAGGGTCAAGGGGCACTGGCCGTGCTGATTGTTGTGTCGTCAAACTGAAGGAACGATGGTGCACGTGCCAAAAGTGTGTGTGGTGTGTGTTTCGTGTGTGAAACATTCCTGAAGTTATGTTTCACAGTGGTGGTGGAGGTGTCGGGCGCTTCGACGCACGAACTGGCGGGGGCCCTGGGGCGAGCAGCGCACAAATGAAATGCACGTGTCGCGCGGCGCCTTGAGACGCCGCGCATTTCGAACGCCTGCGCGCACCGGATCTCTTAACCACCACCACATGCGATGGCCACCGACGGAGACAACTGGCTTTTCCTTCTTCCCCGGCCCCAGCGGCAAGACGAGGGGATGAAGACAAGGGAGACGCGGCCCGGGCGCAGGAGAGCTCGGTCCGTTGTCTTCGGGCTCCGCGCGAGTCCTGTTTTTTAATCGCCCGCCGGGCTGTAAATAAATGTACAGTTTTGTATCGGAGGCTGAGTTTGTCGGTTGAAGATACCCGGGGTGAGATCCTCAGCGCTACTGCGGCTTGGAGGAGAAGCCCCGGGGAAAAGAACATCAAGAAGATAACTGGGCCTGTCGCATTGTAATAAAGAAATAGGAAGATAATTTTGTAACCGTAACATTTTGAAGAAAACCTCTCATTAACTACATGTTCTCCGCATTGTTACCTAAAAATTTGATTTCCATCCCAGCATGTTGTTGGGCTAGTTGCTGATGGATCTTCAAGTAGGAAAACAGCGCGTAAGAGGCAGGACTAAGAAAAAGGGACCACTACGGTCGCAGATTCACAACAGGGATTTCCATGCCCGATGCATACCAGCGTCATCGGCTGCTATTATTCGGCGTCATGTAAAATCATAGGGCCGAACTTTAAACTTCACTCAGGGCCTACATAGTTTTAGACCTGATAGGACTTCGCATTTTATGACACCTGCGTCTCACTCAGAGACCTTCACACTAAATACTCATTAGAGAAGTGCCGGTACTTTAATTAAGGTTACTTGGTTTTCTTGGGGCACATGACTATGATGATGGTGTCTAATTGATTGACAATTCACACACGGTATTTGACTGTGCTATAATGAGCCATAAACATACTTTCACTTCATCGTCAGCTGGGTTAACCTTTAGCTTTTCACTCGATACCTGAGTTGCGTACGAGCAACCGCCCACGCGCTGACTATACGATTATCCGGCGATATGATAATAATTGTATCTATGATTTTATAATTTGACTGAATTGGTCATCACCTTGATCATCCACTCCTGTCTACGAATTCTTTTTTCACAACTTATTCAAACAGGCGGAAATATAAGTACGCTCACTGCCACTTCGCCGGGTAAACCTTGTCAGGTGACGAAACGGTCGCTTTACGAACCACGAAACCGCATTGGGTTTCAAGAGCCCTGTCTTCAGCGTCCAGAAACGTCGTTCCCTGTGCATGCGATCAAAGAAAAAAAAATTCGTGGAGATGCGGGGTATCGATCCCCGTACCTCTCGCATGCTAAGCGAGCGCTCTACCATCTGAGCTACACCCTTTTGTTTTCTTTATTTCATGGGAAAATACGCTCAGACGTTGCAGTACGAGGAATACAAGCAAACAAAAGAATACCCTGAAGTTATGACAAGCAAATATACATCAAAATTCAGGCAGACACACACAAGCGTTCAAAAGAGGGAACCAGTCAGGTGGTTGGTCAAGCGAACTATACACACTATGTACAAATGCCACAGTTTCTCTGAAATAAGACTTAGTTGATCTTGGTGGCTCAGCATGTCTATCACATAAGCGGCATCGCCACAGACTGTACAAACCAATCAACACGAACATGTCATAAGGTGGTTCACCAGGATAATCGAATGGCAAAAATCGGATAGAGAAAGGCGTAATATCCATGTCTTTTTTGAGCGTTCGCTGTAGAATGTCCCAGAAAAAGACAGCATCTCTGCAGTCTACAAAGCAGTGATCAATTGTCTCTGGTCGAGTACAGAGCCGACAGTCTGTAGACCAAGCTATAAACAGACCCCGATCTTTCATCCAAGTTTTAACAGGGAGCGTGCCAGTGTGTAATTTAAAGAAAAATGTTTTATACAGCTACACCCCCGACGGGCACCGCGGAGGAGCACGCCTCGCGTTGTGCATAAGCAGACGTATCGCAGCTCTTCGCATTTCGCAGTGCATTGCGATATTATTGAAACTCAATTAAGCTACTAAATGTTGTATTAGCATTTCATAATAATGCTTAAAATGTTTAGAAATTCGTAAGAGGGATTGATTCTATACGTCAGCCCCCAGGGGTAGCAGTCCACTTCGGTCCCTTGATATAAATCGACTTGTCGCCTTCCAACAAATACTACCAGTCGCAGAATTAAAAAAATAAAGCAAACAAATAAATGGAACTGGCATTTTGTAAAACACTTGAAAATATCAATTCAACTTCCGACCAACTGTATATTGAAATTATCAAAATTAATTTGCGCTCCTAACAAGAAACGTTGAATGACGCCTATTGAAAGAGAAGGAGCCTGTTCTAGAAGTCTCCCTATTCTTAGCCGAACACTTAGCAGGTAACAATTACTATTTAGCTAACAGGTTAACGTGTAATAATCGCATCAAATGCGTGAAAGCAATTCTGCTGGTTCACGATAGCAGTACGTTAGCTTAAAGAAATATGCAGCCACAGACGCCAATGCCATTCGTATTTTCTATAAATCAATACTACGTGGGAGGAGTTCAGAGAACATTTCATTGGAATCTAAAGCACACTTGTGAATTAATGAACTGAATACGAGAAAACTAAAACCTTTACCCAGCAAATTTAGCGCATGGCACTTTTCTGAGTTCTGACACAATTCAGAAACTGCGTATCGACCGTGATTATCTGCTAGAAATATCTGCTTATCAAAATGGGAGATGATTTCTACCTGCGTTGTAAATAACATCCCGATATACCTCAAAAAGAGCGTCTTGTGGTTTTTGCTGTATTGCGTTTTCGGACGAGAACCCTAGCGGAAAATATTCCTCACCGTTGGTTGTTTTTGTGAATGATACGAACGACCTAATAGCAAGTTCACGTGCAAAAAAACAGTGGGCCGCGTCAGTAAACAACAGAAGAAGAGTTCCAAAATGTGATTAAATGATGTAATAGAAATCCTTATACCATGCAGAAACACTTAGCAGCACAAAAGCCAGTCGAACCGAAAATCTAATGCAATCAGCCGTGACGGTTTCTATCAAGCACCCACTAGCTTCAAATTCCGCAGCATCATCAAGTTGACTGCGACGAATCATTTTTTAAGGCGCGAGCATTCTTTGATGAGAACACGGGCTCAAGGCAACGGCTGCTCACACCAGGTGGCGCAACGCGTGTTCCACGGCATGGCTTCCTCAGCTGTGCTGTACACGCAACTCCTCGCCTACCTGGGGCCTCGACACTGGAAGAAGCTGGAGATGGAGCAGTGCCGTGCCATCCGCCTGTGCCTTGGCCTCCCCTCCACGTCCACGGTGGCGTGAACTTACACCGAGTCCGGCACCTGGCCCATCGAGTTGCGGGCCTTGCAGACTGAGCTGCGGCACATCGAGCGCCTGCTGATCGCACGCGACGGGGCTGCCTTCGCGCCGAGATTCTGTAGCGGCCCAACTCACAAAGGGAGCACTTCTCATTATCTTCGAGAAGGGCATCGAGGTACCGAGCCAACCCCACCCTGGAGCAGGCACCACCAGACACCGGGGTGGCCCTGCGGATCACCAGGACCCTCCGCAGGTTCCGCAACAAGCGGATCACACCACCCCGGGCCATCCGCCATGATGCGGCCGCCCGGCTGCAGGACGAACTGAGCGGCTACCTGCACCTCTTAGCGGACGGCTCCGTCAAGAATAGCACGGCGAGGCGGCGGGTGCGTGTGTGTTTCCTTAGCTGCGAATGAACCGGAGCTGCCGCCTGCCCTTTCCTGCCTGTTCCACTCGGACAGAGCTGGCCGGGCTGCCCATGGCGGCCGACCTCCTGCTCGAGGGAGGGCCCGAGGGCCACCTCATGGCGGTCATCCCCATGGACTCCAGGTCTGCCCTGCTACGCCTGCACGCGACCGACCAGCCCACCAACAGCAGCGGCTTCCCGGAGCGCTCCCTTGCGGCAAAGCTGCACACGGTGACCTCCGGAGGCTGCGACCTGCGACTCCACTGGCTGCCGGGCCAAAGTGGCATCCTGGGCAACGAGGACGCCGATTCCCGAGCCCGGGAGGCCAAACAGGGGTGCACCCCATTTTCCGAGGACGTCACCACCATTGACGAGGCCCGTACCGTCCTGGACCACACGGTGTAGACGATCCACCCTGACCCTCGGGTTGTGAGGGTCCTGGCGCCATGGCCGCTGCCTGAAAGCATCAGCAGGGACGACCGCTGCATGCTGCTCCGCATGCGGCTAGGCTGCGGCAATATGGCTGAGCGCCTGCACTGACATGAACGCAAGGACTTCCTCACATGCGCGGACTGTTAGGAACCGGAGACTTCAGAGCACCTACTTTGCCTCTGCCCCCACCACGTGGCGCCGACAGCAGAGCTCCCTCAAGCGCTCCAGCGCCGAGGATTTCTCAGCGTCGGTATGGAGGACCTTCTGTTCCCGAAGGGGCTTGCAGCAACCTAACTGAAAGTCTTCGTTCATCTGCTCCACTAACTGGAGACGACCAGCCTGACGCAGCGGCTGTAGCCGGGACTGCAGTGTCTGACTGATGGGCCTGGATGCCTGGACGCCTGGACTAAGAGCTTTATCTCTTATTCTTTATCCTCTCTTTCTATCTTTCTCTCTCTCATCCTTTCATTCCCCTCTACTTCCCTTCCCGCACTGGGTTGTATGCAGGTGAGCTCCCTACCGAGCTGAAAAATATCCCAAGTGCACTTCCTTTCCTTTTCCTTCCCACCAAACCACCACCCCTGATGAGAACACCAACCCGCACGGGTAGTGCCTTCAATCTGCACAAAATTGCGTAGTGGGTGAAGTAGATGCATCTAATAGGCATCACAGATTACTGTGAGGGGAAACCAAGCAGCGTAAAAAATAAACAGAAATCAAGCTAAATCGCCCAGTCTGAGTTTTACGAGCAAAATGAAGTAATCATTGTCTGTTGCAGGAAACAAAAAAAAAAAACATAAATAATGTAAAAAGTAAGAATTCTAGGAAAAGATCACGGAATGCCAAAGGATTTCGCGTATCCCTAAACAAACAAACAGCGAAAAATACAAATCATAAAAAACTTGAAATACCAAAATTTCAATAGTACTATGTAACACTTTCGCGGTTAAAAGATGAAAGTAAATTTAAATATTCAAACTCGCGAAATGGCAAAGGTTCAATTAAACTCGATCCTCGGGTCAATAAATATAAAAAACTATGAAAAAGCTAATGCAGAACCTGTTGGTGTTGGCGAATTTCTTTAGCTTTTTTACTGAAACGTACGGTTCCCGAAACTCAGAGGCGCAGGGCAGTTCTTACAGTGTAGTAGACAATCGTCGAATCTTTCTACCTTCTTACTGTGATAGCGCTAAGCAAACCACAAACCAGGTCTTGCTCCTTGGGAGCACCCGATTGTTTTCTGAGCGCTCCGCCGTCCTTCGGGGCAGCCGTGATCGTATAGTGGTTAGTACCTTGCGTTGTGGCCGCAATAACCCAGGTTCGAATCCTGGTCACGGCATGTTTTTTTTTGTTTTCAATAACAATTCATCACATTCGGACACACTACAGACCAACCCCCCAACAGTTTCCTCCCTCACAATACAACTCACCAACGGTGAAAGACTCATACATAGTTTATCAGCTCCCCCACAACCTGCTCCGAAACAAAACATCTCCAAACGAACACTCACCTAAATGCGTCTTCTGCCCCACGTCAATTACACTATACCAAATATGGTGGGCATGCCCAAATAAACCACACCTAGCTTCCAACCCCAACCCTACCTCTTCACAGTGGGTATAGTGCTATTAACGATGGTGCACCATCGGTGGATGGTGCCCCATGAGCTTATGCGTACCTTGTATGCACAAATTCAATCAAATCGCGGCTACAATTGTGGTATAACATTTTTTAAACCTTCCCCGAATAAGGGGAAAATGCATGTTTGTAAAGTGTTTTTTATACAAAAGTTGCATGATGTAAATCAGAAATAACATAAATCCAGAGATGTCAATATTAATGTTAGAATGAATAAAAAAGTAACAATAGTAACTGCAAAGTTTGAATGAACATATAAAATTTATTCGTAATTTTTGTAAAAAATTGTCCAAACTATGTCTATATATTCTAAATAACTTTTCTAAACTTTTGGGAACACACAAAGCTTTTTGTTGTTAATAATCGAATCCCGAGTAAGTATCAGAGGTTTAGTTTATGCTGTGTTTAACTGAAAAACATTTACTTTCACCCTTTCGAAACGCTAGGGAAAATACGCTTTTCCGTCAGTTCGAGCAAAAAATTTTCACAGCAATAATGGCCGGGCTGAAAACTACAAAACGCAAATTTATTCGCATTAATTGAGGCTTTGTGTTGTGCCAGACAGCGTAGGAGCATCAGTGTTTACTGATCCCTCTGACTGCTTTGTTGCTTCTTCTTTCTAAGCCGCTCAAAGCCTCGAGTCCAACGTTTCCAGACGGGTATTCTCCTGACTAGAATTTATATAGGTGCGATAGCCGTGCAGTGCCCCTTCAGCACCCTTTTTTTGTCGGACGGCTCGCATTTCCCCGTCCATGGGTGCCGCTGCCGCCTTCAGGGCAGGGCTAGTGTCACTATATACGGTTTTAGAGTATCGGCACTCTTTTCTCCCATTGTTCCGTGCCGCCGCCAAGATGATTGGTCAGTTCGCGACACGTGACATTTGTTTACACTGCGACGGTTCATGGGCGCTGCCATTTTGTTGCTTGTGCGTTTTCAGTCGGTCAACTGTGGTAGTCCTAGCTGTTCGCCCTGTGGCTGCGCGCGACCGACGTTCCGAACGTGAACCAAACCGACCAAACCATCCCGCGCTTGGCACGCTTCGCAGCATTTTAGCTGCAGAAGTCTGTCCGGAGATGCCGTTTTGCTGCATACTCAGCTGTTACAACTCCCAGGAAGATGGAAAACGCTTCATGCGCTGCCCGCTGGGGAAAAAGGACGGCGAGCGGCTACGCGTGTGGCTGCAACTCGTCAGCCGCGATGAATTCGTGCCCACCCCGTACTCCAGGATTTGTGAGGTGAGATTGTTTGAAGTGAATTCGCGATAGTTAATAAAAGCTGGCGCCTCGTAGGCGTTGTGAGAATTCCGTGCCGAGCGCTTCGCAGCTAATGAGCTCGCGAGACCGGCCGCCGCCGCCGCGAACGTCCGACCGCGGTCTTCGGGCCGCGATATGCGTCGTGAAATTGCTGTACTCGTTCGCTCGCCAACGCGGCCCGACAACGTACGCGTCGGCCGGGTGCTGGCGGAGTTGTGCTGGAATAAAAGTAGGCAAGAGATGTGGACGCAGGAGGCGTAGTTAAACAGATGAGAATTTACAAAGTGCAGGGGGGAGAAAATAGTATGCAAGGGAAGGAAACGGTGAGAGAGTTTGGGCCGCGCGCCAGCGAGCGAGTACGGCAATTTCACAATCCGGCACGCATATGACGACGCCTGTCTTAGAGTTCATAGAGGCATAGAATTCACATACGTGGAAATTGAAGGTGAAATGCGCGCATGTGGCCTCGCAGGGAATTAACATATATGTCTCAGGGTACGGGGGGGTTCACAACGCCTACGAGGCGCCTGCCAAAATAAATACCGCCATCCGTTTAAGTTATTTCGTCCCCGCCCCGGACGTTTGCATGTCGTGGGACGTTCCATCCCGTTGGGCGACTGCCATTACGAGAATCCGAAATGGTTGGATAAATTTTAATTCGGCAGTTTAACGTTCACGGAGGGGTCACGGGAATTAGTGCGGAACTTTCCAGGAGATTTTGGAAGTTTTGGTTTGATGTACACCGCGAACTGTCACGAGTGAAAGCGCTTAAACTTTACAAATCGCGCGTTGTTTCGCCGTGTTCTTTCGTCCTCATTCGTTTTTTAATGTTTAGGCGCTCTCCCACTCATTTATGCGGCACCAAGTAGGCCCCACAGATGTGTTATTAATGTCACAAACGCCTTCACCCCATTCTGTTGCCAATTCTGGTATAAAGCTTGGCCTGTTCACTTTAGATAAATTCTACGAGGTTGTGCATTCTGTAGTATAACACGAAACTCTCAGAAAAAATAAGAACAAAACAAAAGCATTCTGTGTGCACTAAGTTATGCGTACACTAAAATTTTCAAAATATTTTCGCAGCCTACATTTATAATGCCACTGAGCGTTAGCATTCTGGCATGTTCTAAAATGCCTTGATCACTAATTGCGGGTATACTGCTTGCGATCTGTTGTGTGGCTTGTAAACTCGGAATTTCGACATGATGCTGCCGAATAAGGCCGTTAGACGTATTGTGGGGCGCAATTTAGCAGTTTCAATTTCATGTGAAGTTGACAGAGAGACGTTCAAGCGAGAAAGCATTCACACAATGTTCTGCATTTGATAAAACTTTTCTTGTTTGCTTATTGTATTGAATTGTTTGTTAGGACCACTTTGAAGACAGCCAATTTGAAACGGGCAGGGCTGATGGCCGAAAGCTCCTCAAGTGGAATGCTGTGCCAACGATCGAAGCCTCCAACAACCAGCAGAAACGGGCTAAGGGGAAGGTTCCGAGGAGGCCAGGCAGTGAACAAGCCCACGGTATGTCACTTAGCTGATGCACTGCTGAGCATTGTACCATGCATTATCTCGATGACATGTATGGTTTTTATTTTTTTGGCATCTCAGACACACTGGATGCCGCCGATGCACCTGCTGCCTCTGTTGCCGTTCGCCCATTCCCAGGTGAAGCACATGGAGTATGACCTCCTCCATTGGATGGCGAAGCTCAGCCAATTGAGACAGGTAAGCATATGTGTGTGTGGAAGTGAACATAGCTTCATAAGATGTAGGTATGTGTGGGCCAGTTTCAAGTTCACCACACACACAAATGGCGCCAACTCCATTTGTACGGTTGGGCAGGCACGTACAGCGCCATGGATAACGCGGCTTGCTTCATGCTATCTCAGCATCATCCCTGTGCGGGGAGTTTCTTATGTCTTGCGTTGCTTCAAACCGCTGCGGCTTGAGTTAGGAAAACGTCTCCACCCAAGGCTGCGACGATATTTTATGTGGCTCTGGCGTGTGAGATGAGGCGGTGGTTTTACATGCCACCTAGGCCTGCTGTGCGCTTTTTGAGGAGTATAAGAGACGGTGATGTGCTCTGGTGACAGTGTTCTCGGGCGTTGAATGCATGACCGTCCTTCACCTGAGCTCCCAATGAAGCTAAGCAATTTTGCAAGCAGTATGGGTGGAAGCAGTCACGAGGTATGTACAGGATGAAATTAGGCATGGCAACGACAAAGATTCAACCGAAGATTTTAATTGTTTCATTTTTTTATGTAGACGAAGCAGAAATTATAAGCAGAACAAGAGCACAATACACGCTTTGACTGCTTCAAAAATAGCCCAGAGACAATTGACAAATCATAGCGCCCTAGTTTGTCACTCCATACACCTTCGTCTCTGCGCTGTTTTTGAAATATTCAAATTGTGGTGCCGAACAAGCTTTAGTATGTTATCACGGTACACGTTTGATCATTAGACATCAGTTGAAGGTGTACCTTGCACGTGGCATTCCATGTACGTGTGTTCACCTCAAAACAACCAAACTAGTCCAGGTTAAGGCTGGGCACCTAGCCGTGCTCGTCTTGTCCGTAAAGTATGCCAGCTAGCGTAATTAGTGGAAATTTCAAGCACTCTGTTAAAGGTTCAAGCATGTGATGAGGTCTGAGGTAAAAGCTTCAATGCTGCATCGTCCCAACTTGAAATGAAACAGGTGCCACTGATTCATTACTAATTAGCCCCATCATCGGCTAATTACTAATTAGCCCCATCATTACTAATTAGCCCCATCATGCTTTTAAAACCGGGCAAAGCTCTACTTTTTACAATTATTACATTGGTCAGTTTATGCCTGTAAAGTTTTTTTCGTCATTTTTAGCTTGGGGACAGCGGTATTCGTTGTTTAAGTTGACCCACCGCTCCCTGCCGCATCGCCGGAAGAGCGAGAAACAGCGGCAGCGACCGGAAGTAGCGTCATATTCGGAAGACGGCCAGCGACGTGCGCCGCCGCTTCGCTGTGTCCCAGTTTTCTGGGCGAAGTTCCAAATTAAGCAGGCGTGTAACCTGCACTTTATTAATCATCATTGTCTAGAGTTGCTTCTGCGTCGATTTTTAACCGTAATGCTACTGCGTGATTCCCTAAAGCGGCTCCTAGATACCATGGAGATTTCCTACCCGAGCGCCCGTGGCTACTACATTGCCTTCACGAGTAGTCGCGGGGCAGGCCGTGTCGTCGGGTGCTCTGTGCTTTGTACGCGAAGCGACGGGCTCAAACAAATACGGAGGTACCCCAAGTTCCTGATCCATTATTATAAGGGAATTAGGAAATTTGTGGGACCACAGCGCTCTAGGCTTTTGTTTTCCCGATCAACGTTGTTGGCTGTGACGACAGCTTAGCTGAATAAGATTTTAAGAAGAAATCAAGCAAGCTGAAAGCATGAAGCGTTTTATGCGCGCGGAAGCGCTCCGCACACTTGCCGGTCGTGCATGCCTGTACGAGGCACAAAACGGCTAGCACCACACATGCCGCGGCAGGGACCGCCCTTCGCTGCCGTCCAGAATCAAGGCCGGCGCGAAAAGCAAGGTAAACGTGCAAGAGAGGATGATAGTGTGGTGAAAAATTGTGCTACGGATTGTCATCCAAGGTGATTTCAAAAGAGGTGATCGAACGCAAGAATGAGCACAGCAACGATCGCTAGAATGATTATCAACGTAGGGATAGTGTGTTAGTGTTTGAGCTGGGGGATTTTAGTGCAGTTTAAGCTAAACCATTTTCAAATATGTTCTGTGCATCTCGCAGGTGTCAGTCAAGCACATCAGAAAGCTGGCGGATATTGATGCCGAACGCGACCTCAAGTTGGCCCCCCACCTCAAGCCGGCCTACCTGGACCAGGACCATTTTGCCAAAATGAACGTGGCATCTGCGGTTGCTGTCCTCAACCATAGTGTTGGCGCTGCTATACGCGTACTAGTGAGTCTTGGGCGGATGGAGGAGGAGGCCCTAACCACAGCGTGGTTTGTTGAGCGGGTGTACCGGTGGTTCACCCTGATGACGTCGCGGTACATCGGCACCGCTATGAGCATGTTTAAGCCGGACGCTCATGATGAGGCAGTGGCGTTCCTCAGGGAGTTTATGGAGATTTTTGCTCATGTCTCCATAAAGAGCAACCGAAGGGACCAGTTCAAGCCCGTACAAGCAGGTGTACTCATTAGTACAACAAGTGCTCTCCAAATTCAGCACCAGCTTCTGAGTGTGCACAAGTTCGTGCTGCTGTGCAGGCTGACGCAGGATGCCTTGGAGAATCTGTTCTCCTGCATTCGGTCGAGGCACCCGGTGCCGAGGGCACTCGAGTTCAAGCTGATGCTCCGCCTCGTAATGTTGAGCCAGTTTTTTAAACCGAGTCGCAAGGGCAGCTACGACATAGACGATTCTGTGGACCTCCTCGAGTTTGTCGAGATGAAGAAGGCAGCTCAGAAGAACAGTGTGGAGGCAGCAGAAGTTGAGCTCCTAACTGACAGCCTTCTTGACGATGATGCTCCCCCACTTGATGACGTACAAATGGAGTCTCTTGTCTATGTGGCGGGGTACGTAACGCATAGTGTCAGCAAGAAATTCAAGCTTTGTGACACATGCAGAGAGTGTCTCCAGGCAGAGCCCGTGGAGCAGAATGAGCAGCTTTTGAAGCTGAAGTCTTACCGCTCACTGTCACAACCCAACCCTCTCACACGTCCATCAGGTCATGTCGTGAGCTTGCTGCAGCATGCGGATAGTGTTTTCCGTGCACACGAACATGACGCTCTAACAGTTTCTCTCGCCTCACTCACAAATGCTGCCTTGGACAAATGCCAACTCGCGAACAGCTTTCCACATTGCCACGACTTGCAGAAGCGCCTAACACAGGCTTTCCTCGTGCTTCGGTTGCGGATCACCCTACGAAAGCTACAGCAAGGCAAAGACTGCAAAGGCAAAATGTGGATCGAAAAGTGTTGGAATGAGGGCAGCTGTCTCTCAGATTCGTTAGTGTGTTAACTGGCAGCAGTTTGGAGAACAAAAGGCAAACTTAAAGGAGCCATGAAGAGAAAATGCAAGTTGGTTTTATTCGAAAGATTTCGTGTTTTATAGTGCCCCCAGCGCTTGTCCGGATACAAACGGTGCTTTATTCACTGAGAAATTAAACAATTTAGGTTAAAATTTTGATTTTCCCGCTCAATCGTGCGTTTTCGTGGTCCCAAGTGACATCGCAGGAACCGACCGCTCTGCAGCCTAGAGTACTTTCATTCACGCATCCGCCGTACAGGGTAGAGACACGTAACGCTGGCGCCGCCATGTTCGGTTGCTCGCTCGCCGCCGAAGCAAGTCATTGTGTCAAAACCGTGCTAAAATTATCGCCGCAACGCGGTTTACTGAAGAAGTTTGAATCATATTGTCTGTTTCGCGTTGCTAGGTCTCGTGGGAAACGAAAAGACTAACGCGTTGAGCCCGTTGGCCCAATTGCGGCGGCACGGGACCGTTCAAAAATTGTCTCCACCCTGTACAGCGGTGTTGGTTTGTTCCCGCGTTTCTTTACGTTCCGTAACCTAGATGGCGCCACCATACCGTGGCAAGCGTTTGGTTTGTTTTTGCCCGCATTTAAACCTGGCTTGTTTTTGTTCTGGGAGAAAATATTCGTTCCCTGAAACAGTGCTCGCTCGACAAATGGGGTCACGTAAGACACCATTGCTTGCGTCAATCGGCCAGTGTCGTCTGCGACAACCCCAAGCCCCGTAGTGCTGTGCAGCTAAACCAAAGCATGCTGTGCGCAGTACGAACAGCAGAACGCATCAGTACTTCTATGTTTACATGTGCTTTCGTAACTTCCACTGTTTGTCCCATCATTCTTATTGCTTTGTAAAGAATGTGCCCTAAATTTAAGCGCAAATCGCTCGTTCGTCTAGTTTGTAAGCTCTACCTAATTTGTGTCTGCTTCTGCCAGCCTCCGCCAATCGCAGAGCTTAGCCCATGTGACATCACAGGTTCTGTTGCGGGAAATGAGCTGGTGGGTCGCATGACCATTCCCGTTTTTCCTAATTATGTAGCTTATTTGAGCGAAGTTTACGTTAAAAGTGGTGTCGGTATGATTCTAACGAGACAATCTTTTGAATGAACCAAACTTGTGTTTTCTCTTCATGGCTCCTTTAAGGCACCGATGTACAGTTTAGGATGATTGATTGATTGTGTGATTTTACGCATCGAAGCTGCACCCGGGCTATGGCGCCGTAGTGGAGGGCTCCGGATTAATTTTGACCACCTGGGGTAAACTTCGTGTGCCAAAATCTCGAACACACGGATATTTTCTCTTTTCGTCGCAGCCAGAAATCAAACCCAAATCCTTGGGATCAGCAACGCAACGCCTTAGCCACTCAGCCACCGCGGCAAGTCAGTTCAGGATGAATTTAGGAAACCTCACGATCTTCAGTGTGCATTGGGATCTCATACACTTAGGAGCTTATGTTTGTCACCTCCTGCGGAAAGACAGCTGCTGTGGCCGGAGTATTGAACCTGCTATGTCGTGCTCAGCTGCACAATGTCTTAGCTCCCCCGGCTCAGTGCCATGAGTTGAAGGAAGAGGAATGCAACGAGCAGTGTGCCCGGGAAAATGACAGGGTTCATGTGATGGGGAGAGTGAGAAGTGCAGCAAAGACAAGTGCCGCAAGAAGACCGCTCGAGAGTGGCGATGTGTGATGAGGAGAGTGACAACTGCGACGAAGACCAGTGCAATGAGTGGCGTATGGGCTTGAGAGTGACCACGCGTGGACAAGGTGTGTGGTGGGTAGTGTGATGGGGAGTGACAAGCGTGACGAAAAAGAGTGCAAACAAGTAGTATGGGCTTGGGAGTGACCATGCGTGTGGACCAGATGTGTGGTGGTGAGCAACAAACATGACGAAAAGGAGTGCAAACAGAGAGCATGGGCTCGGGAGCGACCATCTGTGTGATGAAAAGGATTAGTGCGAGGGCATGAGTGAGTGATTGTTTGTTAATGTCGACAGGGAAGGTATCTTTGCGATAAGCAAACAAAGCTCTCGCACAGCACAGGGTTTGAAGCCGTTTCATCACACTGCTATACAAGTCACTGTTATTTGTTGCATGCATAATCTGATCTTGGTTCTTGACGTTAGGACTCAGAGGCTCCTCTCAATGTTGAACTTTTCCATCACTTCTTTTCGCGATTCTCCTACTTTCACGCCTTCAATACTTTTACCTTCGCTGCCAAGTCCTCATTCGTACTTCGTCATTTTGGCTGGTGTGGGAGAAGCCATTGCAATGCCGCTTGCGCGCATGTGACGCGCACAAACACAGTGTGAAGATTGACTGGACAGTGTTCGACACAAGGGCAAAAAAAGAGACAACTCCTTGGTTGTCTGCATTGTTCGCTAGATTGATGGCCACAGGTGGGCATTCTGCCTTTCACTTGGTTGTATAGCAATGCCGTGCAGTGTTTTTTTTTTTTTTTTTTTTTGGTTCTTTTGAGATGCACACAAGCTCGTTCGTTTCCCATTCCAATCTCGAAGTTTTTTAGGTGCGCCTTTGATTTCTGCTGCGAATCCGAATTAGCTGAAGCGTGAAGAATTGACTTTTCTGCTTATTAAAGTTGCGTAAATACAGTGAGAGTGGTTGAAACACGGCCAGACTACAATTTGCGCTAGTAATCCTGCAATGTTTACAAATTGCTTCAGTGTCTCTTTAATGTTCACATGTTTGTTGCTCGAATACAGGGGCTGGAAAAGCCCATTCTACTGCTGCGAAATGGCTGGGGCCAATTTCCTCATGGAAATGATGTAGTTGTGTAGTGCCGCAATTCGAAATCGATTGCCAACTTCATTTCTTCTAGCACTTCCGTACATGTACCTGTGTGACGTATATTCACTTCACAATAATCACTTTTCAAACAGTGCAGAAACTCTGTTTTTGTCAAATTTTTTAAGTTACAATAATTACGTTCTTGGAAAGGTTTGTTTTTATAGTTCAGTAGCAATGTGACTTCACTGTGAAGTAATGTGATTTCATCCTCGGGGTAATAGTTTTCAAGTGTGACATAATCAGCTTTGCACATAGATGCACATACAAAATTCTTCCTTGTGTTACTTTGGCCAAGTACTGATATGCTACCAAATGCATAGTCACTGTGTACAGAATATTTGTTGGATAAATGCGTTGTGTGTGTGTGTGTGCAAGTCATGGGGTCTTTGCATTCTACTTTTTGTACCAGTTTTGTGTTAAGTTATGCAATAAAACAGCAGAGTTTTCCTGTTTATATGGCAATCACTTTGTTTTCTTTCAGGGGAAAGTGTGGTTTTTTCTGCTGCTATGATAGTTTTTGTGATCTCGAGGCATTCTTCTTTTCATTGCAATAGTATGCCGTTTGGCATAAGTCGTCTTCGGAATCGGCCTCATTGTCCTCGGAAAGGCTTGCTAGAGTTCATAATGAATTTTTCCAGATTTTTTTGAACTGCGATTGGTTGTGTTCTTTTTTTGAGGCCGTTGTCTTCAATAAATATTTATTTTACATTCAGTTGTTCTTTTTTGCCCGCTCTGCTTTCATATGCTCATCGTTGATATCCTTCTGATAGTATTTTGATTTTCAGCAGTGAAAGAATACTCCCAGAATATGTGAGGCATTTCTGCACTCCATTAACTGGAGCTAAAAATGACCTGGGCGTTAGTGCTGAACGGGCTGAAGTGTTAAAAACTTTTCGAGCCAAATGAGAGTTCAAGCATCGTTCTGCATCACCTAGGTAGTAACGTCCATTATCAGAAAAAGAGGTGGCTGCATTACTGAATTTTTCTTAGCCGCTAAATGATAGCCGCTCACTAAAGTTCACTGAATTCAGTGCGTACAAAAACCAGCACTTATATGGGGGTTTTGTGATCAGGTAGGGTTTACTGGTGAGTTTTATTTCCTGAAAGCATCCATTTTGGCACTTGATGATTGAGTTGCATTTTCTTTGCAAAGGAAACTTGACAAATGAAACATGTTCAAGTCCTTTGAATTCAATTCATCGAAATTTAGCCGCTAGTGGTGTCACAAACTTTATATAGTGGTACTAGCTAGTGACACTAGTACAACCAGGAATGCATTTACCATGTTTAACAGGCCCTCAGAATAAATGCATACACAGACTGCAGCTAGTTAAGATACCATGCGAATCGCCATCCTGTTCCAGAAGGAAAGAGGAGGCTGTGAGGGGATAAGAGAAGAATCTTAGGTATGTCCTCTAAGTTGCAGACTAGAAAAACGTTACCAAGCTATACTAAATTATGTTTATGAGTTTCTGATATGGCTAACCGAAATTTAACCTGCGCTTGTCGCAAACAGCGCGCATTGCTGGGTAAAAGCCAGCGTTACTGCATAAGGTTATTTAGTGACTAGCAAGAGTAGGGATTGTGCCCGGAATACATACCTGCTGATGCAATTCGCAGTTTCGCCCGAAAAAAAAAAAATCCAAAGCATGGGGCGGGTTCAGCTCGTCTTTTGTGTTCTTGATAATTTTAATGCCTGCTTCTTGAAAGTGATTTCCCAGGTGACTGGCAGAATCAGCGGAAAACTTGCTTTACGGAAATCAACCGGAAAATTAGCTACATGCGCACAAACTGACGCTGCAAATCGAATGGTGACGTACACGGGCTAAGTTGCTAATATTTGGGCTTGCGGATCGTTATCGCTCGCCTTCTAGTTAAACGGTCGTTTAGGTGGATCACTCGTCATTGCACCGAGCGTTATTTTATCTTAGGCGCGGTTGCCTTTGCCGAAATAACCGTTTTTCGCTAATTCGCAGCGCCCGTATGCGACATTTCTGCCGCAAAAGTTCGGAGAAACCGGGCAGAAAAAGGGTTACTGTAAGCTACTACAAATGCTTGCGCGGTGTTGGCACTCTGTTACTATAAATTATTTGCAGTGCACTTGAAAGATTCTGCACAGGCGAAAAGCGAAAGCGACCGTGCGTTCTAGATTTCGGCGCACGTCAAAGATCCCCCAGGCTTTCAAGGTTAATCTGGAGCCCTACACTACGACGCGCCTCTTCGCCTGTCTAGCGTCGGCGTGTTAAATGAAAAAAATTGTGCGTATGAAGTATTATTTTGAGACCATTAGCTAGTAGCTTCTGACTTCGAGGCACCACCGCCGGCTGCACGGCCCCGCCAGCCCGGCCATGTTGTTTACAAGCGACCCGGTCAAAGTTAGCGGCGAGAAGGTAGAAGAGACAATCTGGCAACATTGATAAGCACCAAAATGGCCACCGCTGCTCACTTGCGTGCCTCAGTGACGGTACTCTAACCTTATTTAGTGACTCTAGGCAGGGCAATTGGAGCCATGCCAGCTACGACGTCAGCTTAGGAGACTCAGCAGGCAAAGATGGCATATTAGGATATTAGTACCTATTCTAACGCGCCACCGATTGTAGCGTGCGGGTAGGCTTACTTATGAAAATTCGACAAAGCAAGTACACCCGCAGATTCTACCCCGCAGATGCAAAAACACCACGTACCTGGCGCAAGACTTTTTATTTGACCCGCGAAAAGGTAGCAGCAAAAATACCCTGCGCTTCATAAACTTGCTCATCCAGCTCAGGCTGGTATTAAAATTGGAGGAGAACGTTGGAGGTGTTCGCAATTTCACGTGTCGTGACCTTCATAATGTAAGGCATGACCGACCTTCGGTTTATACGCTGCAAAGTTATGAATTCCCTTTGAAAATATTCTAAGTCCCCCAAAAATACCCGTGCTCTGGCGCGGTGGAGCCTTCTATGATGACATGGCTCTGCTTTGTTTCCGTCAATTGCGCACTCGTGTCTCCCAGTGCACATGTCTCCCAGTGTCCTACTAGGGTCCCCTCACTGTCAGCAAGCAAAGTTACCTTGCACTTGATGGGCGCTCTATTGTCGTAGTTCTTCGGAAAAACAACGACTGAAACGAGGTGCTAATTGCAACAGAAGAAGAAAAGTGTGGATCAGCTGGATAATATATGTTTATTGAGAAATGGTTGCCTCAAAATTTACCTACGTGATGTAGACGAAATATGTTGGATTGGATTGCGTTAAATTTTGAAAGGAGTTCGTACTCATGGCAATGCTGCTAGCCTTATTGAACCCACTTTGTATTTTGACCCATAATGTAACTAGCATGCAAATTTTAAGGCTACTTTTACCAAAAGAAATGTTTGCGCGTTAAAATGAGGCAAAAACGGTACTTATTATCCCGAAGAATGATGCCCGAGCAAGCCCTCTAGACGATGTAGGTACGGACTACCACAAGAAGGACTGTTGGCTTCAAAATGATCTGTTTTCTCGGATTTTAACTTTCAGGGATTTATCTTGTAGGGGTCTGCAGAAGAATAGGAAGAGTTATTTTTAAAATCCCCACCTTCCGAAACAACCTTGCTTATTATATAATCCCCGCAGTTGTGATTTCAGCATATAAATTTCATTCCTAAGGGATATCCACGTCATGAGGTGCTTTTATTCAACCTTACATTCGTTCATGCGGCGCAACTCCAAACTTCAATTACGGTATACTTAGCTCTAGCTGCGCTATTACGTCGCCATTAGTTGACACCTACGTCTGGGTCTAAGAACTTGATATGAATGCTTCATTTGAGAACTTTGGAGTTTCGCTTAGGATTTTTAGCGAGCGCTAACCACTGTCCACCTGTGTTGGTTGCATACGCCTACGTTGAACACCTCTCTTAACTTGATTCCTCATTTATGTGGTCCAAATTACTGTTGAGCCCTCCACTATGGCGCTTCTCATATTACATGTGTATCGTCGGTGTGTAAACCCTAACGTCAAATCGGTGGTTACCTATTCACGCAAGCTACGTAACTTTAAAATTTCGGTATAACCAGCCATACCCACCCCTTTACTTTGTCCTCAGTTACGTTCATAATTTAGCATTTCCCTCAATGTCTGAAAAAACTCCGCTAGGGGGCCGAACGGTGAACACGCACCTCGCATGGGCTCCGCTTCAACGGCCGATTTTCGCTGACCTGTTGACCACAGCGACCTGCAAATAGTGTCACTGAACTCCTAACGACGAGAGCTTCACGTCGACACCCCCCGTGGCCCCGACAACCCCGTCTCTTGGACACAGCGACCCCTGAAAGGCTGGACCACGCCGGTGACGCTGCTAACCCTAACGCGGTTGGCCGCGCCGCCGCCCCAGCGCCGAAGCCCCGCCTCGCCATGCCGAACGCCGACGAAGACGACATGGAGTACGATGCCCTCAGCGGCCGCACTCTGCCGAAACCTGGCCCCTGGCAGATTATGCTTGACAGAAAAATCACCCAGAAAACTGCCGCTGCACAAACCACACGCCCGCCGCGAACGCCACGTCAGCCGACCAGCCGCAGCGATTTGGCGCCCCGACTACCCGACGCCGACTACAAGGTAATCTTCCGACCTCGTACCGGCCTCCGAATATCTGCATGGACTGACCGCCAAATAGCCCAAGGCCTACAACTGACTAGCGGAATACCAGAAGAAATCTTCAATGTGCACGTGACGGTCCAATCCCAACCAATTCAGAACCTCATCATCGCAAGCACTCCCGACGAACGCTGCGCTCGGGCTCTAAGCAGCACCATGCTCGTGCACCTAGGAGCAACAACATACGAACTGCAACCATACTTGAAACCCTTCCCGGGTACGGTCCGCGGGGTCATTCACGGCCTTGACCAGGACACTACCACAGCGCAACTGCCACACATATTAGCTCCAACCGGCATCAATGGCGCATCCATCATCGATGCAAGAATGCTCGGCACCACAACTTCGGCACTGATCACTTTCGAAGGCAAGCACGTCCCTTTTTACGTGAAAGCCTACGGAACACTTTACCGATGCCGTCCCTACCGTCAAACAGTGCAACACTGCTCCCTGTGTGGTGAGCTCGGACACCGCCGGGACGTGTGCCCCGAACCTGACAAAAATGTGTGCGTGAAGTGCAACGCGCGCGAACCGACACCCGACCACGAATGCACTCCCAAATGCCTGCTGTGCGGCCTGGATCATCCTACCGCGGACAAAGCCTGCAAAAAAAGGTTCAAGCCCTCCCCACCGCCTTCGAAGACCCCGCAGCGCACTGCTCAACTGAACCAGCAGCACCAGATCCCGCAGAACACCCAAAGACCAGCCGCCACATCATCAGGATCAGCACGGGAACCGCAGGTGAGCTGGTCAACCCTCTTTAAAGCCCCGCCCACTGCTCAAACCCAATTCCCCCCCCTTCCTAACACAACCCCCGTCCAACAACAACAACCACCCCCCGATCCCCGCCTCCAGGAATTACAGCACGAAAACACGCAGCTCAGACAACAGAATTCCAAACTACAACAACAACTCGCCGACATGAAAACGCAAATGGATCAACTTGCAACCCAGATGGCAACTATTTTGCAGAATCAAAATACACAACAACCAAGCCTAGCCACTGCCCCACGCCCTGAGTCAAATGCAGAACTCCCTTCCCCGGCGGATACTACAGACGCTCGACTCACAGCCATTGAAACTCGACTGGAACGACTGTGCGAGCAAATAAAGACCAATTTCGCCAACATTGCCCAACCCCTCACCTCATTGGATACCCGGGTTGCTGCCCTGGAAGAAGATTGGCAAAAGCAGACGCAGCACAAGAAACCCAAAAAAGACACCCCTCCGATCACTAATACACTTTCCGAATAACAATGACCGCTCCTGGTACACAGACCCCGACACGGAGTAAATCCCTGACTATCTGGCAATGGAACTGTCGCTCACTACGTGGCAAGAAACAATCCCTCACCCTTTTTGCGGGCCAACATGCACCAGACCTCATCGCGCTACAAGAAACGGGCACTGATAATATGTCCTTCAGTGGATACACAACATTTGTATCTAATCCGACATCTCGCACCGCCATCCTGGTTAAATCCACCCTAACAGCTCAACAACTCACTGCACCCACGCAACTGGACTATGCCTTCGTAGAAGTCATACCACGACGCAAACAGCAAACCAGCCTATTTGTGCTAAATATATACAGCCCCCCTGATCACGCCCTACCCGGAATTGACCAACTAGTCAGAACCATCCGACAAAGAACGAAAGGCCACAAATTATTAATCATGGGAGACTTCAACGCCCATCATACTACGTGGGGCTATATCCGCTCCAATAAAAAAGGCACCTCCCTGTACGATGCCATACAACAAAATCACCTGCATCTTTGCAATACCCCCCAAGTTACTACCCGCATCGGCAACAGTATTTCACGGGACACGACACCAGACTTGACGCTCACGCATAACATCAAAGAAGCTACATGGACAAGGCTCGACGAGACACTGGGTAGCGACCACTATATCATCCAACTTCAACTACCACATAATCCGAACCAGAAGTGTAAAATTGGAACAGCCCGTCTCACTAATTGGAAGAGCTTCCGTGAGGCAACACCCGTAGACCCCATCACCAACCTAGAAGAATGGACCTCCAAACTACTCGAATCGGCCAAGCAACACACCAAAGAATTGACTCTGACTGAAGATCACCCTGCAGCGGACGCGCATCTCCTCCACCTATGGGACGCCTGCCGTGGCTTACGCAAAAGATGGAAAAAACACCGCACTAACCGCCGTCTAAAGATTCGCATCGCTAAGCTAACCGCAGAAGCTGCAGCATACGCGCAAAGGCTCAGTCAGCAAAACTGGACACAATTATGCGATAAATTGCAAGGAACACTGGGGACTCGACGCACATGGCATCTGCTACGCTCCCTTATGGGGACTGGTACGTCCAAGCAAGCCACAGCACACCAGCTTCAACGGCTTATGCACAACTACCAGGGAACAGAGGACGACCTGCTCAACGAACTCCGAAACCCCATTGAATTAAAGCCGTCCACCTCCCCCAAGACGTATAAGACCCCGCCGTACACTGGTCAAGCCAATCCTGCCATGGACGAACCCTTTACAATGGCTGAGATCGAAGCGGTGATCAGAAAACTTACCCGCAACACCACCCCGGGAAGAGGCCAGATATGTAACAAATTACTTCGCAACCTGGATTACATAGCCCTTGAAAACCTCCTCAACTATATCAACGAACACTGGATAGCTGCCACCCTACCTCCACAATGGAAACATGCCGACATTACGCTAATTCCAAAACCAGGCAAGCCACTCACCCCCAAAAACCTTCGTCCAATATCACTAACTTCTTGCATCGGAAAGGTTTTTGAGCATCTAGTTCACAACCGACTGCTTTCACACATAGAAGAGAATGACTACTTCCCCGACACGATATACGGCTTCCGACCACACCTATCAACACAGGACATCTTACTCCAACTAAAAGAAGACATCATAGACAACCTCAGCAATCAGAACAAGAAATCCATATTGGCTCTAGACGTCAAGGGAGCTTTCGACAACATCTCCCACGAGGCTCTCTACGCTGGCCTGGCTTCAACAAACTGTGGCAAACGGACTTACGACTACGTATCCTCTTTCCTCAATGACCGCACTGCAACAATAGGCATCGGACACCTTCGCTCCCCCACTTTCTCAACAATACCAAAGGGAACCCCACAGGGCTCAGTAATATCCCCCCTATTATTCAACATTGCCATGAAGGATCTGCCACCTCTCCTTCAACGCATCCCAAACCTCAAGCATGCAATATACGCAGATGACCTGACTATGTGGACCCCGATGGGCTCCACAGGTACCCAACAAGACGCTCTTCAAGAAGCAATACAGATTGCCCAACGATACTTGCAATCTCGTGGTTTAGAATGCGCCCCTGAAAAATCCGCACTCCTCACGCTATGTAAAAGAACTCGCAAAAGCCAGGAACAAGCAATCCCGGATCCTGAACTGCACATAAATGGCCAACCTGTACCTAAAGTATCTCACCTCCGAATTCTAGGCCTCAACATCCCGAAGGACGGCTCCGGCTCTCACACCATTCTTCATCTACAACAAACTCTGAATCAGTTGGTCAGCATCATTCGGCGGGTCTCTCATCGCCGATACGGCCTCAAAGAAGCTGACACCACGCGCATAATACAAGCTATCCTGATTAGTCGAATGACTTATGGTGCGCCATACCTAGCCCTAAAAAATGCTGAAAAAGAGAAGCTAAACATAATGATTAGGCAAGCCTACAAAACTGCACTGGGTCTACCCCCGAAAACGGCCACACGCAAATTACTCCAACTTGGACTTCACAACACATGGGAAGAATTACAAGAAGCCCACAATGTCGCCCAGCTGTCACGCCTCAAACTCACCAAAACTGGACGCACTACCCTCGCCCGCTTGGGATACATGGTCCCGCCACCACAGGACCAAAAACAGCGCATCCCTCTCAACATCCGGAAAACCATCAGAGTCGCTCCAATACCACGCAACATGAATCCCATCTACAACCATGCACGACGCGCCGCCCGCGTCAGAGCCCTCCAAAATAAGTATGCTGGGCAACCTGACACCCGGTATAGCGACGCCTCCCCGTACCCACACAAACCCGCTCACGCAATCAGTGTAATTGACTCCCATGGAACAGAACTAACAGCAGCAACGATTTGCACTACAAGCACAGAAACTGCTGAAGAACTAGCCATCGCATTGGCCGCAACTACTGCCCCCCACCAGGATGAAGAGGAATTCCTCACGATAATTACAGATTCCCAAGCAGCATGCAGAAACTACACTATTGGCCGAATATGTCCCTCTGCGCTCAACATCCTACGCTCTGCGAAGAAGCTACCGCAAATCCAACTTGTCTGGACCCCCGGACACGAGTCCCTCGAGGGAAATGAAGCGGCGCACGCCGCGGCCCGCGCACACACACTCCGGGCCATTTCTCAAGAGGGCAACGCTCCAAGGCCTGAGCCGCTGTTAAACTACACTGACATCTTGGCTCACCACCGCCACGAGCGCAGAAGTTTCCCTGCACCTCACCCCGAACTGACCCGCACCGAAGCCACCACTCTGCGCCAATTACAAACAAACTCATACCCGCATGGCACCATTCTACACGCAATCCACCCCACCCTATATCCCGGAACCTGCAAATTCTGCACCCAGCCCAGCACACTATACCATATGGTATGGGAGTGCTCACAAACCCCTAGCCTCCCCCCAAACCCCAACCCCACCTACGAGCAGTGGGCGGCCCGGCTGACCAGCTCAGACCTCTCCGACCAGCGAGACCTGGTACGAAGAGCAAGAGCAGCCAGCGAGGACCTGGGTTTTCCGGACTAAAGAAGACCCCCCACAGGGCAGGTGCCCCTAACATCAGCACCTAAAGCTCGTCTTAAATAAAGTTTATTCCATCCATCCATCCTCAATGTCTGGCTTGCGTTCGAACAACAGTCCACGCGCTCATCATAATATATTTTTCCTATCAGTTGACCCCCCGATATACTGCAAGAAATATTCGTAAGCACCCATAACTACCAAGTGACTTCATCACCACTTCTACTATGCGCTCGCCCCTACATACGACCATTTATTCATTAGCCAATTTGCGTAGCCATTAACATTCATTCTCACCATGCAACCTCGTCGCTTGAATTTTGTTGGGCAACCAAATGACCGTTTGACAAACCATGTAAACGCGATGGGTTTCCAGAACTGTTCGATCGACCTGCACAGACTACATTTACTGTTATTGAGATCAAATTAGCGCTGTAAAAAAAAAAAGCAGTTGTGGAGGTGCGGGGTATCGATCCCCGTACCTCTCGCATGCTAAGCGAGCGCTCTACCATCTGAGCTACACCCCCGACCGGCACCGGAAGGAAAACGTCCACAGTCTTGCGTGATAATGCAGGCTTGCCCCAGATCTCAGCTTTTACAAGTGTAACTCGGCATTACTTAAACTGTATTATACCACCCACACTTCGGTGTTTTATTTCATGATGCCAAATGACATTGTTTAAAAATTTATAAGAGACATTTAGGCAGACTAGCCTCCAGTGGGGGGGGGGGGGGGGGGGGGTTGCAGTAATGTTGAAGCGATAGTCGTCTTTCCACCTTAATATTGCTTGAGGAGTCATTTTGATAAAAATTCTGCCAATTACCCATTACATATACAAAAAGAAAGCAAATAATTATATCACAGTTGGCGTTCAGTAAAATACGTAAAGGTATAAATTACCGTCGGACAATGTGGAATTCGAAATATACTTTAAAAAAATTCTATTAAAATAATACAACATTAAGGATAAGCTATAAACAGAGGATTCGTGCACAGTGGCTGTTTACTTGTTGTAAGTGCACTTGTTGTGGGGTGCCAACGTTTATTTAAAAAACTTGTTAGCTGGTAAATTCTTTGCATATGAAAGCCAGTCGAATTCGTAGCTGACGAAATGAGCAGTGGAAGGTACTAACCACCACCGACAAGCCTTGAGTTCAGCAATTAAAAACGTTGAGCCCTATAATCTGGTCTTAAATAGTGCGCATTCGTTGCGGCGAACCCACACGCAGTCGGTGTAATGCTTTTTATCCGAACAAAAGTGCATATTCTGCCAAATTGATACATTGCATCGTGATAATGATGTGAATTTACATGCTCGTACGAAAAACCAAATGTATAGCCAAAGGAAACAAAATTGCCAAAAGTGAGCTTTGAAAGACAAATCTAGTAACTGTTGTCCGTCGCGGGAAGGCCCCTTCCCTTTCCTTGGGAGACGGGGGAGCACGTGAGACTTGACGTAACGGAAAACGAAAACGACCAAAATCGAAACCCAATAACCGCCAAACGAAAATCAAAACCCTTCTGTCGTAATCCAAAGGAAATGGCTGAAATGAAAACGCGAAACCATCTATCGACGAAAAATTAATTCTTCATTTCGCATAGCTTTGCCCGAACGCAAATGTTTGGTATAGACGGCAATCACTATAGCGTTTAGCTGGCGCTGTGCCCGTGCATTCGCATTGAACCCGCATCTCACCGAAAAAAAGAAATGGGTTACATTAGGAACTTTCGCGAAGTCTGCATTATTGTGGAAATGCAATTTTTAGTTCGCCATTTTCAGTAATTTTTAATATTTTCCTGATTTTAGCGTTTTGAAAATTTTGTTTCACCAATTATATCCATGTACGTTATTATAACGATTACATTTGGAACTTTCGCGAAATCTGCATTGTTGTGGAAATGCAGGGCGTTAAGCGTTTCGCCATTTTCCGTAGTTTTATCTTATGTTTTAGCTTTCCTAATTTCGCGGGACGGGTTACCTCCATTTCGCGCCATCATAGCGATTACAGGTTGAACTTCCTCAGTACCTGCACTTTTGTGGAAATGCAGGGCGTTACATGGTCCTGGTAGGGGGGGTATACTCGGCAAAGAATGCTACGCATTAAAAAACGCCGGCGTGCGTCGTCTGCCCCGTTTCAACCCTGTTCTCGGCTGTTGCGTCAACAGACATATTATTATTCGCACTCACAATAAGTGATGGCGCTCTTTTTGCCCTCGAGAACGTCAAATTCTAGGAGATTGAAACCGCGGCTGCGAACGAAAGTGACACGGCGCGCAAGAAGCCAACGCTGCAGTAGCCCGCGACTACCGTGACCTAGAACATTTTAGTTAACTGGTGAACTACAATATTCTAGTTCACTGTACCACGACCATGGATGCTGACAAAAGTGCCCACTAATGCGTGGAGGAGTACAAATACAAAATAATTGTTTTGAAGAAATGTTTCGCGCTTACGGTGATTTAGATATGGTAGTAGCGTTGCAGGCAGTGCATGCGATGCCACCTCCCGAGTCGTGCCGTGCTTGCACTCATCAATCGCCACAAGGGCTCGGGAATCAGAAGCGCCCTTTGACCAAATCGCTTGAGTTTGGCTTCCGCAGGGCAGACTATTCGGAAAGAATATTTCTGTTTTTTTCTTAAAACGGTGGCAGACATTGAGGGGGTGATTGGCTTTCAGTAGCATACGTGCGCCGCTTGGTCCATCACGACGCAGTTGCAGGCGTACGTAGCCTCCGAAAGCTTTTACGGCTCACCGTAGTCGTGCGACGATTTCAACCGTGTCTGGCGACAGGCAGATCGTAAGGTGCTGTGCAGAACAGTATTTGGCTTCGAGGTATTACTTTGCGTTCGGTGAGGCACAGTTTGTAACATCAAAAAAAAATTTCCCCGCATTTCCCCGAGGGGAAGAATGTGAAAGTGCGAATGCAGGAGTTGAATTTGCGCGGTTCGGTAATGTTCGCGAAAGAGAGATCACACACACACACACAACTACAAAGAAAGAAAGATGGATTTATTCACAGACACCTATTTGTGTTGTCGTTGTACGTGATTGCTAGAGCAGATCTCAGCTTTGAAATTTCGTGTCAGTACTCCTTTAAGCGGGTGCATTAGCCCTTCTCACGCCCGATTCTTGGCCAATCGCCCTAAGTGGGTATGTGTTAAAGAAATTAGGAACTCTTCTTGGCCAATCGCCCTAAGTGGGTATGTGGTGCGCACGGACGGACGGCGGTGGACGCGTGATTCAGATTACTTGGCCAATCGCCCTAAGTGGGTATGTGCTAAAGAAATTAGGAACTCTTCTTGGCCAATCGCCCTAAGTGGGTATGTGGCGTGGACGGACGGACGGCGGTGGACGCGTGATTCAGGGTCGCTTAAGAAGTGCATTCGCACTTAAAACTCTGGCTTGGTTTCTTAATCGGATCGGGTACCAGTACGGAGAAGTACCGCCATTTCGTGAAGCCCAACGTAACCAGTAACACGTGAGAAGGCGGCGTCGCCTTAGGAACACAGACGCTGGGCGATGCGCACAGATGGTTACCCGCATGCGCGCCACGCCACTGAATACAACCTATACCTAATTGTGGATCATTTTTCTGCGACTATCGGGAAGATTTACGTTCTTCCCCGGCTGCCCCTTCTTCCGCGGATCAAACCCCGAGCAGCCTACCCATGCAGCGCTAGAAGTTGAACCGCCCGACGGAAGCGAGCTGCCGCACCTGCGATGTGTCGGGTTGCGTTAGACGACGCTGATTGATGCCCGCGCCAGCTGCGATCAGCGACCGAGAGCTGCCCCAGAGAATGGGAATTCCACGGAGAGTTTCAATCTACGAGCTCCAACAGCGGCACAGTCAACACCTTTCTCTGGCCAATATCTCCGAGAAGTTACGGGCCAAACACTGCAACGACATCATTGCCATCATCGGCGGCGTCGTCGTCGTCATCGTTAGAGGACGTGGATGAAGTTCGCTTTGCAGCAAGGCGTTTTGTCGTACTTCACCACTAAAGACGCAAATCAGCCATTACAAGCTCCGCTTGAATAATTCCGGGGTATGCTTACAACTTTGTAGGAATGTGAAGGCGAAAGCCTACTTGGGCCTCCTCTGTGCCTGCTCTTGTTCGTTCTAGTGAACATTGCGGCGGAACCAATTACTACTTGGCCAGGACCCTAGTCGACAACCCTCGAAGCTTGTTCCGCTCGTTAGCCTTCGCCTGACGATCCAGAACCTAATCCGGTCACCTCATTTCGCGACATCCCAGCGATGTACAAATCGAACATGCTGCGATTTCCGCCTCCGGCGCCGGGCCTGACTAAGGCTGACGAGTGCTGACTCTTACGCCTATACACTAACACGGTATTGTGCCCGGCGATACTTAAGCATTTCAATCCAGCCTTCTCCGGGGAATGCCCACACTGTGATCAGTTTGCGGATACTTTCCACATGGTGAGGGCATGCCTATATAACCTGGCGGTCCCCCCAATCACGTCCCCTCCTCCTCCCCCCCCCCGCCCCCCCTATCCTACCCGTGAGAGCTGGGAGGCTGCCCTCCTCGGCGGCTCGACCTTGGGGGCCAAAGAGCCCTCGTGGCCAGGGCGCGCGCCGCCGCGGAAGCCACAGGGATCCCGGACTAGGGACTCCTCCTAGAGTTTGTACAGGGTCGGTCCTTGAAGGCCGCCCCAATCTCTCACTTGTACATAGTTCTAATGTTTTTCAACACCACCACCAAGAGAATTCTGTCCGCCTGGCCGGCGCCGTCTTCTCTCAAGGCAGCTGATGTTGCACATGCTCCAGCGGCCTACCCTCCCTTGGTGCAGCTGCCTCCTTTCCCGGCGCGCGCTGCATCGCGCATTCTCCGAGCCGTCTCTCAACCCTACCCTCGCACTATTGTTTCCCTTTCCTGGCGCGCGATTTTTTCTCCCGCTACCTGATTCGCCCAACTGCAGCTTTTTGGATGATTATGTGTACCTGGCAGGGATGTTTTGTTATCGCACGCCTTCCTTCTCCATTCGTACTCTAAAGCTTTTGCTCTAGAATACTAAAAATAAGGTAACGAATTTGAGGTAGCGCTAAGCGAATAAAAAAAACATGTCTTCGATAACGCGGGAAGACGGACATGCACTGGTTTTGAATTCAATTATTGCGTCGATACTTGCGTCGGTATCAGTTTGTATGTCATCGCAGCATTTAGGTTTAAGCTCCCGCAGACGTTAACGAAACTGAGTAGACTGGACAGAGGCGCTCTGTCAACTACTCTCTAGTCCTCATTCATAGCATTATAGAGCTCTGAAAACACGTTGCAACACTGTACCAATGATACGTGGAAGGCATCACCGGGGCTACGCACTCTAACTAATTGTCCTGATAGTCGACCTCGCTTGAAAATACATCAAACGAATACTAACTGATGCTAATTGTGATGCACCGATTTCTTCCTAGATCGATCCGCCGGGTGCCCCGGAGAGCACCCGGCGGATCGATCTTGTGATCCCAAGGTGCCTTGTAACCCACATTAAGTGAGAAATTCCCTCCGCCGCACGCAACTCAGCGCCGCGAAGCACGCTTGAAACTGCGGAAACCTGCATATAATAGTGTTGCCGACAAAGTTTTCTTTCCTCCGAATTCATCACACAGCGAATGAGATGGGTTTCAAGCAGGCTCGTATAGCGGCCAGAGGTCAAACGAGCACAAGAACATAACGTGCCATGCAGGAACTTGGCTTACAGCAAAGGCGGCTGCATGGCCAGTCAGTACGATGAATAATTGTAGTTTTAAATTTATCTGCTCCCTTCTGATGGAGGCGAAAAGCGAAAATGCCCGTGTGTACGAGATTTCGGCGCACGTTGAACGCCGCCAGGTGGTCAATATTAATCCGCAGCCCTCCACTACGGCGCGCCTCATCGCCTGCGTTGCGTTGGCGCGTTAAACCCTACAATCAATCAATCAATCAATCAATCAATCAATCAATCAATCAATCAATCAATCAATCAATCAATCAATCAATCAATCAATCAATCAATCAATCAATCAATCAATCAATCAATCAATCAATCAATCCATTGGATATTCACGCGCGGTGACTGGAGCGAGATCACAATGAAGGACCTACGCGTTCCGCCGTAGAAGAAAGGCGGTTCCGGAAGGCGAGGAGCAGCTCGTCGGCGGCGGTTTAAAGATACCGGGAAGATAAAATACAAGTTTGGCGCATTAAAAAGTGTTTCGTTCCGACAACAACGATACCAATTTTATGGCAAACGTCAAGCAAATATTCGAGATATTATATGAAACAGATGAAGTGGTGGCGACCACAGCCACTCTCAGATTTCTCTATGACGTCACAAAATATTTTTCGTAAGATTGGCGTTCGCCATCTCAAGCCACCGCAAAACATAATGACTGGGCGATTGCAGTGGGAGCTCTAGTTACCTCTCATTGCCTGACTTGAATGCGAACGCGCATTTGACACGCCGATAGCTTTGTTTTCATTTCTAGCGTGTACACGGTCAATGCAGGACGAAATATGGAACTTTTTCAATATTGCTTGCATTTTTTTTTCTGGTTAAAAATGTGTTTATAGTGGCTCTAATAAAGCTGAGTAGGTTACCAAAGGCCATTACTTTTAAATTGGGAAAAGGTGTGTTTTGTCTTCACAGCCCTTTGAATAGCATTATCCCAAATGGCAGCGGGCGATAACCTATAATTGGCGACTCTAAGACCAAACGGCCTACAATATTGTATCACAAAACAAGGTCCATTTAAACTAGACTGCAGCGTATTTAAAAACACGTGGGAGATAATATTACACGTGGTTTAGGCATGGGTCGTTTGTGTGTCCTAACGCAACCCGCAGACTACTTGCGTTATGCCCTTCAGCTCTCCATTTTTTCCGTGGCTTCGATGACAAATGTGTCGCTGTGTCGGCTGTGTCTGTTTGGTAGCATTGAAACCGCCATTGTTCCCCTGGCGGTGCCTTCGACGTGTGTTTTCGTGTCGGTGACTTGTGTTTGAAGTATATCTGCGTGGTAAATTGACGCCCTTTGCCTGCGGCGGGCCGGCCGCTGAAAACGCGAGAGCGTGCGCTCGTTGCCACGTAAACTCTTGCTGTCATTTATAACGGTTGTAGCGCTTGAATGCTACGTGATGTCGCTGGTTATTGCAAAGAATTAAGCGGTCGCATGCTATCCTAGCTATCACCGTCACAGCTTTCCGTATTTAAACAAGCTGCCGTGCTCGTACTGTTGGTTCAGTTGACGCTCTGCATGCGTTGAACAAAGATGCGTGTGCATTCTGAGAGGTATTAATTTAAGCTAGAGTCATAAAGCGCTGTAAATAAAGCTCCCGTTTCATTACTTTACTGACATCCAGGTAAATCCATGCCTCCTTTTTTCCGATTTGTACTTCTGTTGTTTGGTATTCGCCATATGTATTCGCGCTGCAGTCTGTCTTCTCGGATTGGCCGGATTACGTGAAGCGATATTTCCGGGTGACGCGAGAATGGTTACTCAATGGGTTCGTTTAACTGGTGGAGTGGGCGTTCGCGCCACGATAATACACTGCCGCTGGGCACTTCCGCCGGTTGCGCTCACTTCTGGTGCTTGCGGCAGGCCACAAGTGAGCGACAGCGACAGCTATATACCGAGTGGTCCCGGGAAGCGTATTTCGAAACGCTTCATTGCACAGCCCCCCACGTGAAAGTTCTTTTCACGCGATGCAAAACGTTGATTAAACGTGCTCATAGGCTACGCACCGATCCCAAAGAGAGCTAAAACATACCAAATGACCATTAGTAACAACAACAACAACAACAAAAAAAAAACTGCTCGGAAAATTGAGTTACAAAATTCGAAGAAAGGTTTAGAAGTGGATTGGTTGCTGCTCGAGCATAGGCCGTTAGGGCCTGTACCCACAACTCTGTCTTGTGGCCGCATAGTCCGAGCGGCTGGCTTCCTTTAACAGGAGCTCAATAGAATAGCGCGTGCAGTGACATTACACATGACACGTGGGGCCGCTGTGCAGCGAAGCATTTGGAAACACGCTCCCGCGAATATAATGTCGCTTTTGGTGCCGACCTACATTACCAATTTCATTTACCCATTGAGCTTTATTTCTGCGTCGCTCGGCAGTATCGCTTTATATGGTTTCATGGTGATTAACGAACTCACGCTCGACAATTATAGGGCTCCTGATCAAACTCTAAGCTGGCAAAGATATCTTTCGGAAAAAAAAAACCGTAGCAGCGGTACGTTCGTAACCCAAAGTGTAGTACGCCGTTGTGTCGTTTCTTATCCCGCGTTGTTACAAAAACAAATCGGCTAATAAGCGTGGAGGGCACGTATTTGCGTCCGTGGGCACGCGTTGTTTGTGTGACTATAATAGGCCCGACACAGAATCGCTGGCGTGTTGCTTTGCACTTGGCCTTACCCGACACATTTTTTACATTGAGTTCTGCGACTGCAATACTGGGAAGCAGACTGTCAGTGAAATGCCGGTCTGCTTTCCCAGAACCAGCGAAATGGTAATGTCGCAAAGCATGATATTAAAAATAAATTCCAATATGTGCACTGTGTTTTATTTGAGAGCAAGTGCTAACAAGCTGGATGTTTACGTTCTACATTTTCGCAAGTGCATATTCAGGAGGGTGCTACGTAGTGTATTTACTAATACACGAGCGTTTAACACTGTGGTGTTGCTTTTTTTACGTTTTACAGGCGCTACAACGTAAGGTTTTTTTTTATGGCTAAGTGGCGGGTGAAGCAAAGGGTCGTCTCTTCGAGTAGAGAAATTTCGACATTACTGCTTAACTTCCCTTCGACAAGGCAGATCGGTGCATTACTAAGGGAAAGACCCGTTTACGTTCGACTGAATGTTTCCGTTTTGTAAGTAGTGACTAGTGCTAATGAGACTTCTATTTTGGTCTACTATTGTGTTTGTACTTTACTTTCATTAAAGTTGTTCATTCTCTCTCTCTATCGTCCTCTGTCTCTCTCATGTTTAAGTGTTTATTGAATAAAATATTTTCTATTCTTACCATTTTCATCCATTTGTCCTGTGGTAACAAATGTCTGGTGCGCATAATAAAAAAGTCAACAAGGAGAGCTGGTGTGTTATGGGGCTCCTTTTATGGAAGTCCCGGAATTGCTCCCCATAGTTTATGTTATTCGTTTGTTGTGCGCACTGCCGTTATGCAGTTGCTGAAAATACATAGACACTCCAAACCATTGTCGCATGAATTCATCTTAGTCATTGAGTTTGAATCTCTTCAGTGTATTTCAACTATAAGGCATCACGTATGCTCACTGAAATGAAATTTCTTTTCTAACGAAACGAACTCAGCTGTGGTAATCAAAATTAGGTGATCTCTTTACATATTGACTTGAGATACAAATATTTTTCAGTTACTATAGACATATGCCCATGCCTATAAATAAAGCTCTTGTCAAATGATTGCAAATTTGGTTGAGGAACTTGTTTAATCCATTCAATATCATTAGACAAGCGCCTATTCTATGAGTTGCCTTGTGGGCTCATTTCTCTTTAATACATGTCGTTGTATAAACAATAATTTAATGCGAGTGCATTAAATATTTTTGTGCAGAATGACACATATAGCGCAGAAATCGGGCCGCGAGGAAATTCATACAAAATGAATTGGCCATACGGACTGGCCAGAAAGCCAGACACGCGCATGAAAATAGCATTGCTTGGTGTTGGGCGAGTTGGTTCATCATCACACGAAAACTTTCAGCTGGGACGTAAAGAAACGAAGTACGGTGGAGCGAAACACGAAAACAATGCGTGTTCCTGTTTCATGATTGTGTTCGTGTTTCTCTCGACCGTACTTCGTTTCCTTGCTTTCTAGCTGAAAGTTTCCCAGTGATCCTGAAAATAGCATGGCTCCACGCATAGGCATTATCGTGGCAACATGCTTTGCCAAGCATCGTCAAATATTATCCTTACAGGGCTTGACCTTTTTAAGTGCGAATGCACTTTATAAGCGACCCTGAATTCCGTTGACCGCCGTCCGTCCACATAGCAACAGCTGCGGGTGCGCGCGCTCCTCGTCTTCCTTGGCAACGGGGGGAGATGGCACATACCCACGTGGGAGATTGGCCAGGAATCTCCTCGTCTTCCTTGGCAACGGGGGGAGATGGGCGCGCGCTGCCTGGCCGCTGACATGGCACATACCCACGTGGGGAATTGGCCAGGAATCGGGCGTGAGAAGGGCTAATGTACCCGCTTAAAGGAGTACTGACACGAAATTTCAAAGCTGAGATCCGCTCTAGCAATCAAGTACAACGACAACACAAATAGGTGTCTGTGAATAAATGCATCTTTCTTTCTTTGTACTTGTGTGTGTGTGTGTGTGTGATCTCTCTTTCGCGAACATTACCGAACCGCGCAAATTCAACTCCTGCATTCGCACTTTCACATTCTTCCCCTCGGGGAAATGCGGGGAAATTTTTTTGGCTTGTCACCTCTCCTAGCACCAGCCAATAATGGCAGCCGAGGTATTCCCAAGTTCAGACAAATCACCACTGATGATTTTCCATGCTTGGGCTTGGGACTTTCTGCTGCATGGGATGTTGTCCCGCATGTTAAAATCCTATTTATTGTGTTGTACAGGAGATAGTAGTCCATGACAAGACGACATAGCATGTAGTTAGTGTGCGCCAATCTCTCCTGTGCAGCCGACGGGGTATGTGCCCAAGGTAGGACTACAACGAAACGATACAGTTCGCTTCCTTAAAGGAAACAAACTGTGTTTACATCACATCACAAGCAGAACACGTGCGATACCAGTCAAGGCTTCTCATCGACCTCTTCAACTCACATCTGCATTTCCCTTCTTTCTCCTCCAGGGAATAAAGTTCCAACAGACGCCTACAGCAGGCTTGCAGGGTTGATACGCAATTGCTGAATAATGTCGAAACTGTGAACTGAGTCAGCAACATAAACGTGGAAAAACAGCGACGCGTTTAATTTATTGTAAAAACGACTGTGTTCTTCTCTGGGTCTTTCTTTCGGGAGAATCCTTTATTAAACAAAGAAACATTTCTCGAACTCCTCGCAAATACCATTTTTCAAAGAAAAAGCAGAATTGACTGCGCACTTTCTCTCTAAAATCTCCTCCTCTAAAAAATATTTCTCTAAAAAATCTCCTCCTGTAGCAAAGCAGTATCGTCGCTTCCATGCGTATGATCGGTTTCTTTCGCGTTATACACTTCACTACCCCATAATAAGTAGACTTAGAACGAGGAAGCAAACCGAATGGGCTGTGTTAAGTTGTTAATATGCTGTACTAAACAGCAGCGTAGCGATTTTTCGAGGGTTGTTGTACGTTGCCGGCACAAATAATATGTAATAGGAAATGCAGCGTGCGGGTAAACAACATTTCATTTTTATTTACTCATCCTATTTTGTTACTTCATAATAATATAACGACGCGAAGTGTGAAGAGCGAGGACGAACCAAGGCTGTTATGAGGGGAAAGGGGACAGAAGGGAGCACGCACCGCTCACAAAGTTTCGAGGGGTGGGTTCTGTCACCGACACCCCCCCCCCCCCCTCCCCCGGCTACGGCCCTTGTACTCAATGCAGTTTTGGTAAAAGTAAAAACCAACTTCTGGTACGTCAACATAATATCTTGTGGGATCGCACTTAGTACGTTTGGGCATTTAAGCAAACGCCACCTACCTTAATTTCTCGTTTTATTTGTATCATACCTGGTTATTGAGCCACTGGCAGAATTTATGGGAGAAGATCCAAACGAGCAAAATTAATGTATCCCAAGTTACTGCTGGTTCAAAATTCCAATGGCTTCTAGGAGGCTTGCCTACAGAATAAATGTCTCTTGCGTCAATGAAAACTCTTGTACACATTATTAAGAACGGTAAGACGAAGTTTTCATGGTACAATATTCTTTGAATAACGTAGAATTACGCGGGTAAGTGGTCAAAGCATCCGTTTTACTCATATGCTCCTGCTTACTCAAGACGCTGGAAGTTTTCCCCGCTGGTGGCTGTCGGGGGTGTAGCTCAGATGGTAGAGCGCTCGCTTAGCATGCGAGAGGTACGGGGATCGATACCCCGCACCTCCACATTTTTCTTTTTTTTTCCTTTAATGTTGGAGTTTCTTACGTTCAGTTGTGTGCATAGATCAAGCATTCCTGTACAAGTTGGGCAAGCTGCGCTGACCCAGGGAGAGAGAGAGAAAGGAAGACAAAAAGAAGATGACAAATGCTCTCGATTTCAAGACAAAAAGAAAGGCGGTGTAGGGGTCAGCCATGCCGATAATTAGGCTTCGTATACCACAATGGCACGAGTACATTCGGACGGCACGAATATGAAAAATAGGGAGGGGGGACTCCACCAATATAGGAAAGAAAATAAACATGAAAATAAAGTAAAGGAAAACACCAGAAGGAAATTATGAAGTGGAGCACCACGAGAAAAAGATGAATACAAATCAAACTAAGCGCTGCAGAGAAAACGAGCGAATGTGGGCAACCGAAGGGAACACCAGGGGCGGTGCTATGTTCGTAGTCCTGCAGAGTGCCGACAAACCTACGATACCGTATTAATGGTGTGTGTCACGGATTTGTAGCAGCACTCTTAATATGGAACAGGAAGACGTTGTCCAAGTAGGGGGAAAGGCTGATTTGAAGCATGGGTGAGAATCAACGCCACCAGACAATATAAAGGGCTTCAGAAAGAGTTCTCCATGCATGGAAACTGAATCGGTCATTTTTCACCCGAGGGTCAGACCTGGAGGTCGTAGCGAGGGACACAATACAGATCCGGCATTACCGGTTCCCGTTCTAGGTGACGTTTAATGTTGGAAATGGATATTTTATGAGGTGTGTCCGGATGTAGTTGGTGGGACTGGTTTCTATGGTCGATAGATTGAACGTGCAGTAGACGTTTAATCAGAAGGGAACGTAGAGTCACTCCAGGTGCGATGGGGCAGTGTGGCAGGTGTACTGGCATTACAACAGAGGCGATGTAAGGGAGGTAGGGTGTGGACCATTTACGTAATATTTCTGGCGTGTCGGCTGCGAAAAGGCTTTACCGTGCGCCCACAGCAAAGCGTGCCCGGGAAACTGCTGTCTCCAGAAATCCTTCCTATGCCTGTCCACAGAGCCCAACGGCCGCACACAGTTTACGCTGCGTGCATACGAGAACATGTCTTGTTGCGTACGCGGTGTAAGCGTTATTCTGTTCAGTGCGACCATCTCCGATTTCAAAATGTATTTCCTTCGATACCAACAGCTGCCGCACAGTGGGAAACCCGGAAGTTGCTGAAGGTTGAGTTATAACACCGCCGCTACGTCGGAAGGGATTGTCGGTTGCGGAATAACACCCGTAGTGTAACAGCACTGATATTTCCCGTCACGTCACGCTATGCGTGGGATTTTTTCCGAAATTCCTTCAAATATGCGTGTGCCCGTTTAGGTCTTACTAGTAACGACTGTTTCCTAGCTTCATTACTAATTATATTATGGCACCATTTCCTGTGTCCTTCTCCCTGTTGTATGCTGATTTTTTTTCGTTTTCAAGTCGGAGTGGGGAAGAGGCCCACAGTTTTCAGCATTGCATTGTGAATGAGTAGATTCATGCAAACTACGCAACCTTGCATAGCAAACAAATATACGGGATAGAAAAAAAAACGCGAAATTCCTGGCTTAGTTAGGAGGCGCCATTCTTTCTAAGTGAGGCCCAAAGTGACGAAAAACAAAAACATACTCCGTCGAGCCGGATTCGAACCAGCGACCTATGGATGTCAGCAGGGTACCTCTACAGTCCACCGCTCTACCAACTGAGCTATCGACGGCCTTGCCATCCGTTTTTCGAGAGCGAGGATACTGGAGCACCAGTTGTACATAGAGTGTTGCGGCGACAGTGGCCTGGAGGCAGCTGGCGGCGCTTTCGGCCTCTTTTGTGATTCGTGGCAGGCGATTGTTTTAGTTTTTGGTTTTCCCACTCGTTTCTTTTTTAAGACCATTCGCTCTTGAGAAGACCGGTTTTATTTTTTGTGTCATTCCGTCGCAGTTCCTTCTTGCGCTTGTATTCCTGCTATGATGCCTTCTTTCAACAGCCATTAATATTGCGAATTAGAGACTGTTCAACCAAAACTCCGTAGGAGTCGCAAACAATGGATGCAGTACAACTTTTGAATTTGATTCGACTAGTTAGAAACGTTCCGACATGTAGTATACGAGCACAAATTGTCATAAACGTTGCAAAGCTCAAGAGTAAAGCTCACCTAAACAGCCCACAGCTCTAGCCCCTGAGCTATCGGCGGCCTTTTTTTCCTTATTGTATGGGTGAATAGCCCGAAAGTTTTTAGTATTCCAGCCTATTTACAAGGAAGTTACGTCCAATGTCACATATTTTAAAAGTCAAGCGAGCACACGCACGCCTGAAAAAGATGCAACCAATCCGGCAACTGCGATTGTGCCATATGAAGCACACATTGTTCGCGAAAAAGCTACTTAGTTCAGCCGGGTTCCATCGCATTGCGGTAAATCATGCGACACTTCCATAGGCAAAACAATTTGATGAACACAAGAAGTTAGCAGGGCACAGGACAGCTTTTTATCGCTGGCAAAAATCGGATAGGGCTAGTGCGCTGATCCTTCAGCTGCAGTCAGCGCGACCTGGCAGCCACAGCGGCAAATTTTGTTTGTTCAGGGCCAGCGAGGTCAGCCACCGCCTGGAGCCGAGGTATTCCAGAATGATGCTTTTGTGGACAAAAAGAAAATAAATCATACGTACGTTTGTGTTTGTGGATGCCTTAAGAGCTGCAAAAACGCAGGTGGAATTCCTAGAAGAATAAATTACGTTCGTTACGAAGAAAATAGCATTAAGGGGAGCGCGGGCTGCTGCTCTCCGCATGAGCGGTATTTGATCACCTCAACGCTTAGCTAGATCGAGCATTTCTTCATCAACAGCTTCTGTCGGGGCGGCATCCGTTGGTTTTATATATTCGTAGTTGCCCTCTCACGCAAGGGCGTCAGCAAAATCTCATCACACATCGCGAACTTGGTCGTGTACCCTTTCGGGAGTGTGTCACTGGTGCTGGCACGCCCCTTGTACAAACGATTTCCATGTCTAATAATTTTAAAACAGCTTCTAGTGCTAACATACAAATCAGCGTTTCATCTCCTCGCGAGTGTTCATATGGACAGCCACCGTCGCCACGTGTATAGCACAAGCAACTGCAGACAGCCTTGCAGAGGCTTTCTCGAAAAATGCGCGTTTGCGTTGCCGTGAAGTACAGAAACGAAACAGACGATTCTGTACCTGAGATTTAAAAAAATTACAGAAATTTTGAAACTTATTTACTCTCTACGCAGTCCTACGCCGATCCGGTTTATTTTGAGTATTTCGTAGCCGAATCGGTGCTGTGCTTATGTTTAGGTTTATTTTATATTTTTGTTTCAAGAACCTCGAGGAAAGCATAGCCTGACAGGTAAGTTGTATTTCCTCAGTTCCATTTCATCTATTTTTTATTCAAATAATATGCATTAGTGTTATTATATTTTTTTGTGCAAATGCCAGGTATTACACATTTTGCGTCTGGGTTGCTCGACAGAAAATGCTGACACAGTAAAAATTGTATTCAATAATCGTCTCTTGCTTTCAACTGCACTTGTAGATGAAATTATTGATTTGGGCCTCACGGCTTGCCATTACTACTGATGGCCCTGTTTCGGTCTGAATTTCTTCGCTGACGCCGAAAGCAGGGGTGCAAGCGTATCTTTCTTTTCCGCGGGTGAAGTAACCTTTATATTTTAGTATTTCTCAGGGCTGTCTATTTATTTGGAAAAGGATAGGAGAACTATGCACGGCCTGCATGGCGCTGCCGTGCTGGCCCTGTACAAAAATACGCGGACCAGCTTATCCCGGTGCGAGCTAAAACTGCTTCGCATTCCGACTGGAGGCGCCACTGGTTTAAGCGCAGTGGCGCCACCACACCAGAGCACGAGGCCTATACTATAGGGGTGATATATCTATGTGTTTTTTTAACAGTCTACGGCAGAACATGCCAGAGCAACACACTATCCCGACACAAAACAAAGCAGCGATCAATTTTCTCGGATTGCTTACACAAGCGGCAGTTTATTGACCAAGGCACATATACATCTTAACTATTGGGCCATGTTTTACAGGCAACGTAGATGTTTGCAACTTAAATAAAAAAGGTTTTGCAACCAACCGGATGCACATTCTTTTGACTCACTTCAACATACTATCGTCTAAAATGGTTAGCTATGGTTTGCGGTAAATAGGCACCCGTAATAAAGTTTTGTGGCAGCGCCCCAAAAAATGCAATCCCTTGCCGCCGCACATGAACAATCCCCAAGAGCTATACTGCTGGGGCTGCGCTGTGTAGAGCTGGCAGCAGTATAGTTCTGGCAGCAGTATAGAGCGGTATGGAGGCATCGATGAGTGCTGGCCATGCGCCGGTAGTGCGGGGGGAGCCACTAGCGAGAAATAAGATAAGCGGCGACCTTAGGTTGGGTTCACGGCGCGAAGGTGTTCGAACGTCTCCCAACTCATCTATCCTCACCTATCGCGACATTCGTGAAAACGTAGGGGATCTCAAGGATTAGAAAACTGATCAATTCCTTCCTGAAGAGTCCATACAGGTACTCATGAGAAAAATGCACAATTCTAGGAAACTTGAAAGTGTCAGCGACATCTTTAAGAAAGCCCCAAGGCGACTTAGGATTGTTGGAGTGGGCAGGACCAAATGAAAAAAGGCAAACAGCACTCACATATTACGCTGTATGGAAAACAGTAAAAACGGATGATCAGCCATTTCGAAAAAAAAAAGAACCGCGAGAATAACTGATGTGGAAACAAATGCACCAATCCAACACCACCAAAAGTAACGGGAAGAAAATGTTATTGCAGCCCATTGGCTCCCACTTGGACTGCCTACAAAAGTTTCCAATAGTCTATGAATTACTCAAATCTCATTTCGTGCACAGCTAAAAACCTGCATAACATAACGAGGTTGGAAACGAGAAATACATTACACAGTTCTTGCCTCGCCGATATAGACAACTCCCGCCTCATCCATTCCTGCGTTTTACGCTTCGTAACGGCAAGCAGATAAGACCAATGAGATTCACTCTTGTGATTCTTACGTAGAGAAACCCCAAGGTACTATATTGTTCCGGAATCCTATGTTATACCTCAAAATTGATGAGGTTGCGTTCCCCCCATTCCTTCCAAAATCCCCTCGATTTCTCAAGGTTCACCTCAACTCCACTTACATCAGAAAACCTCTGTGTTAGTCATTGCCCCCAATACACTTTTCTGGTCCGTACGAAAAAGGAAAGTTAATTATGCATAGGCTGAAACTATGACTTCATAGTTTGGCAGGGAGAAACCATGCATGGCGCTGTTTTGGAGAATATTAATAAACAGGCTCTAGAGGTGCAAAGCGAATAAAAGGGGAGATAATACCCAACCCTTCCGCATTGAGTATCTAATTTGAATATATCTAGAAAGTTCGCGATTTACGATCAGCCTGGTCGTACAGCTTTTATAACACAGAGGTACACCTTTACAGAAATATTCCTCAAGCCCATCAGACTCCAGAATAAAAAAAGGAAAAGATGGATAGCCTCGTTATATGCTTTAGCAAGATAAATTTGAAGGAGCGCAACCTGGCCAGCACCATTAGATGCACACTCTAGTAGTGACCGAGCAAGATGTACGTACCTCTGAAAGCTCCACTTTTGAATCCCGCTATTTTGGTGAGAACCTGCCATGTTTGTTATTACAATATGTAGCCTGCGTGCCAGCAAATTTGCGAATATCTTGTGATCCACGTTACACATGGTGTCGGCCTGTTGCCATTCATTCTTTTCAACTTTCCTGCATTGTAACATTAGGGAATTCGCTCGGCATCCCCTTTGTAAAATGCAGAAGGCAGAACGTCGAGTTCATATGTTTTCGTAAAAACTTCATGTAAGGCAGGTGCGAGAACACTCGAAAATGTTAAGTAGAACTCCGAAAAGAGGTCGTCAGGTTCGAATGATTTAGGGTTTTGTAGGTTTGAAATGGCCGCTTTCACTTCTTGAAGCGTGATTATTCCGACTACAATTGCCCGCTCATAGCCACTAAGCTTAGGAAAGGAATGGAGAAATCAGGGGTATGACTTACACCCCTGTTGCCAATAAAGAATTTTTTATAATTGGAACAACATACCCTAAGTAAACTGTGTGTATCAGAAATGCATTGACCACCATGCTCGATTTCCACTATAGCCGTTTCCGGTGCTGACTGCCTTTCATCAGCAAATGCGTGTCGTGTTGATGGCTCCTGAAACACCTACGCGTTCTTGACCGAATAAGGGCTCCCCGATATTTTTTTCAGCTTTATGATGGTGTATCGGAGCTGTAACATTAAGTATTTCATCAAAAAATGCCCGGGCCTCCGCTGTGTTAGGCTCTTGCAATTGCATCAAGAAACTGCTGTGTTCACATATATGAAGTCGCTTCAGAAAGAATGCCGGAGCTGATGTCTCTACAGCAAAGTTTTCAACCTCTTGTTTAAGAATGTCTCATTTTTGGAAACACTCAGGAATGAAATTTGAACCTATCTCTCAAGCAAGCTGCTACGGTGTGTTGAAAAGGTCCATCCAAGAGTATGCTATTGTTTAGTTTCAACAGGTTCCAAGGGATGTGAGGAGCACGTCCGCCCCGTGGACCCATCCGAGCAGAGATCATGCAGTGATCAAAAAAAAAAAAAAATTGGCCCATGAACATTGTCACGCACAATGGATCACTTTCCTAAGGAAACGTGAATTTGGTACAGACGGGCACTAGAAATACGGTGAAAAGGGATAAAGTGTACAATGCTTTCTCTAGCGCTGCTTATATCAACTAGACCATATTCACTAAGAAGTTCACTGAGAACCGCGGTGCTGAAATCGTAGCGCCAGTTACCTGCCGAATGATACTCTTGAGTACAGAGACAAATAAAATATCCTAGTAGTTGAACACTTCTCGCGGTGCACAAAAATTGAGCCAAGGAGAGGAAGAAACTTCCCTCTACGTCAATTTGGTGGGGGCATGCAAGCATATAATGTGCCATTCAATGCCCGATATGTCAACGTCACCGCAGACAAACCACCCCACGTTGTCCACTTTGCAAGCAAGGACAGTCGCATCAAGGCTTTTCAGAAAAATAGCGTATACAACCGCTTGATAGGCCAACCGAGTGGCTAACGCGAACACTGTTTTCCGATAAGAAGGGCTGGAGAGGCGCCCGGGAACCATAAGTACCTAGCTTGGTCCCCTGAACAGCGCGATGAAAGTTTTCATAAAACTATAATGCGGGTAAAAAAACAGATTTCTTTCATGTTTTTAGTTCAGAAAAAAACAGAAAATTGAAAAAAGACAATTTCCCGCCGATCTCTCAAATATACGACATAGTTCGATGTAATGAAACGCAAAAGAGGGCGTAGTTACTGGTAACTATAGGAACGAAATTAGATACGGCCGCTGTAAAAAAAGAAGATAAGTAAATAGAGGATACATCAAAATTATTTCAGGTTCGGATGTGTTTCGCATTAAAATCGTGTAAAGAACACAATTGCCCGGTCAATTTCCGCATTTTCATTAAAAGAATACAATTGTTTCATGCTGCAACACAAAAGTCCAAGCAGAGATTCCGCTCTCAATTTCTGCGAACGATTTCACCTGAAATCACTGATTTCAGAAACTCTCACTGCGCATTGGTGGCATCACGAATTTCTCCGAGGAAGCTCTGTATGTTTTTTTTCAACATTACTCTAGTTGAAGAAAAGCAAAGTAACTGTTTTTAATGTTCTTAGTTTTTTTCCACCGCGCACATCCCCACTCCTGAATGGCCGGAATGAGTATCAAATTACTTTCAAAATCTGAAGCAGCTGATGCTGCCGGTGTCTCTGCCCTAGACCCCTTACATTATTTGAGTCAATGTGTACTGCTGCGCAGGTGGCCACAAGAACCGGCTAATCATAATCTCTTCATCGATTTTATTTTTTCCTACATCTGGTGTAGCAAGCTAGGCGCCTTGGCCAGGCTAACCTCACCAGTATTATTAAAGACTATTCTCTCTCTCTCTCCCGTCACCGAAAGAAGGAGTCACCCTAGTTATTCAGTTTTCTATTCCAAAAATTATTTCTTGATTTAATAAAAAATTGTACCAATTTTGCTCATATGTCTGAAAAGGAGGCTTTAAGAGCACTTAAGATCATACAAAATATTTTGTCGTTGATAGGCAATATTAGAAGCAAAAATGTTTCGAATGGCTTCGTAGCTGCAGAAATTTCCTTACTGCGCTTCTAAACTCCGAGGAAAATGATTTGTTTCTGTAGGTCGAAATAACAATTTTCATCTAGAAAAAGGGTGAGCTAAAAAATATACAAGGAATATTTTTTTCTTGTTGCTGAGCCCTTAGCGTGAGTGAGACAGCGTAGGAGTGTCAGTGGTAACGCAACGCTCTGGCTTCTCCGTTGCTTAATTATTCTTTCTCGGCCGCTCAATGTCTCGAGTCTTACATTTCCAGGCAGGCATTTCCCTGACTGGAATTTAGATTGGTACGATAGCCTTACACTTCCCTTTGGAGAATCTTTTTGCCGCACGGCTCGCAATTTTCCGTCTACCGATGCGGCATTTCAGGGTAGGGTAGTGGAGCCATGCTACTACTACGTCAGCTAAGGAGGCACAGCAGGCAAAGCTGCGACCGGCCGATGTAGGTTACGCAGGCCTAATCAGACGACGCGGTGCAGAGAGGAGGAGTGGCCACCTTCAAACTCCCTTTTTTCTCAGCGTTTCATTTTAGAGCCTTTGATTTTTAAACATAAATAAAGAGATAGTTGTTAATCCTAACATTTTGAAGAAAACCTCTTATTGTTACCTATTAATTGCATTTGTGGCCTAAGAACGTAATGGTTGATCTCTACCGCATATCATCACCATTGGCTGCTTTTATTGGACGTCAAATTCATTAATTTGGCACAAAGTAAAACTACAATTGAATCATGACTAGTTCTAACGCCAATATGGCTTCGTCATTAGTTTACTCCTACGCAGTGTCTAGAGTGCCGTCCGACAGCACTCTAGCTCAGCGCTGAAGGCATGGCTAGAGTGAAGTCCGACAACACTATAATATTTAAGATTAGGTTACCATCACTGTTAGCGCCTGTCGTTGTAATGTGTACGATCCGTCCTCGCTTCTTGGTGCCAGCGACAGTGGTTTATAACCGGTTCTGCCCTCAGGTTTTTATCTTTAAATTCAACTATAATTTTTATCGATTAGGTTAGTTAATGGTGTTTCAAATGATTTCAAAGGCATGTTAGGTTAGTCAGGTTAGGCAACCTTGCTTAACGTTATGTAGAGCGATGTAGTGCAAGACGCGGAAATAAAAAAAAGCCGGTGGACGTCGATATAGCGGAGTGCTTATAGTACCGTCGGATGGCACTCAAGACACAGCCTTACCCCTACGTCTCACTGTAAGAACTTCAGCCGGAATACTCACTAGAGAAGTTCCGTTACTTTGCTTCAGGTTTTTATTGTGGTATATCCACTACTCGTGTTGGTAGCATAGGTCTACAGTGAACATGCCTGGTCATTTTATCATACATTCATATACTATATTTGGTATATTATAACTGGCTATAAGCATTCTTTCACTTCCTCGTCGGCTGGGTAAACTTTAAGCTTTTTCATCGGTGCCTAACTTGCGTACAAGCGCCCGTCATTGCACTAGCTATACGATGCTGGGGCGCTGGTATGATCGACCGGTCTTCTTCAACGCTGTAGCTGTTGACCATATACTCCTGTCTAAGAATTGTTATTTTATAATTTACTTATACCGCCGTGGATATACGCATGCGCAGTGCAATGTCTCTGGTTAAACCATGTTCGGGGACGAAACGACCAGTTGACAAGCCACGAAACGGCATTGGGTTTTCAGAGCATTGTGTTCCGCGGGCACAGGTCACTCGCAGTGCATACGATTATTTAAAAAAAATAAAAAAAAATAAAAATGTCGCAGAGGTGCGGGGTATCGATCCCCGTACCTCTCGCATGCTAAGCGAGCGCTCTACCATCTGAGCGACACCCCCGACGTTTACCCCAACGAAAAATGTTCCGAATCGTGCATAAGCAGATGTATCCCAGCTTTTGGCACTTAGTAGCGTATCTCGGTATTACTAAAACCCATTGCAGCACCTACACTTCTATTATCGTTTTTATATAATTGCTAAAAATGTTTGTAGATTGCTTTGAAAGATTGACTCTATATGCCAACCCCAAGAGGTTGCATGAATATTGAAGCAGCAGTCCACTTGGCTCCTCCGATTTTAGGCGCCCTATAAAAAAAGTTCTTCCAGTCACAGGATTTCAAGATGAAAACAATAAATCACTAAATAAATAGAATTGGCGTTTCAAGAAATAACTGAAATCACAAATAACCATCGGACAAAGTGCAAGGTGGAATTACCAAAACTAATTTGTGCTCATTAAAAGCACCGATGAATGACACCTACTAAAATCGAAAGAGCCTATTCTCGAAGTCTCCATGTTCTAAGCTTAGTTGTTAGCGAGTAGAAACAACTTTAAAATCAGAGGTTGACATTTAAAAAACACATTACACAGGAGAAAGCAATTCTGTGTCTTTATGATAGTACAATAGTTTCTAGAAATGTGCAGCCACACGTACCTACACGTTTCGTGTTTACATTTAAGTAAATGGTATGTGGCAGAAGCTGAGGGAACGTTTCTTCCTAGAATAAAACACACTTTTGAATTAATAAACTGTCGTACAGGAAAAGTGACATCATTTAGCAGCAAATTTTTCGCCGCGTCATTTGCTGATGCTGATTAGCTTAACCCATCTCAGTTTTGACACAATTCAGTGACTACCGTGTCAATCGCGGTCGTCTTCCAGGCCCATCAGCTTATCTTAAAGGACGACGCTGCATACATATATTGTGAAAAACGTCCAGAAATTGCTCGAGGACTCCAGGTTTTTGCTGTATTCCGTTTTCGGATGACAGCCCCCAATGAGAATATTCGTCACTGTTGGTTGTCCATGTGGAAAACACGAACGACGTTGTGGCAGGCGCTCGTGCGAAAAAGCAGGGCTCACTTACTTAGCAAACTGCTAAAGAGGAGCATCAAAGAAAGGTACGCGATGTAATCAAAATTTTACACCCCGTAGGACAAGCTTTGCGGCACAAACACCAGTCGAACGGGAACCTTTATGAAGTCAGTTGGAATGGTTGTTATCAAGCAACGCCTAGCTTCAACTTCAGCAACATCACAACATTTTCCCCGATAAATTGCTGTTTGATGTTTGGGAATGTTTTGATGAGAACACCAATGCGAATGGTGGAGTGCCTGCTATCTTCCCAGAAATGCGTAATGAAGTGTACGTTTAGATCACTCCGAGCGAAAAGGAAATAACACAAAAAACAGAAACTCAGCTAAATCGGCAAAGTAAGCATTGCCTTTCGGAAACTAAAAAAATAAAAATAACGCAAAAATTACAAACGTAAAAACAATAAAAAAGCCCAATGTTATCACGCAAGTAACTGAACAACTAAAAAAACACAAAGATATTAAAACTAGAAATGTACGAAAAAATCACAAAGTTTTTTTCAGCATGCGATAAGGAAAAAACAAAGAGAAGATAAAACAAAAATATAATCAACTCAAGGAACCGCACAGGATGGTTCGAAGTCTACCCTCAGGTCATTAACTATCGAAAAATGAAAAAGGATCTGCTCAGATACTGTTTGTGCGTGTTGTTTCAGTTTTATTCTTTGCAGACAATTCTTGCAAAGTAGCAGCGAAGCAGCAGAGTTTTTCCACCTCTGACCGGGATCCTGTTTCGTGAAACAAGAACCAGTTTCTTCCCCTTGAGAGCACCCGATTCTATTCTGAGTGCAGTACCGTCCTCTGGGGCAGCCGTGATCGTATAGTGGTTAGTACCTTGCGTTGTGGCCGCAATAACCCAGGTTCGAATCCTGGTCACGGCATGTTTTTTTTTTATTTTCACTGAGGATCAATCACATACTCTCTCACCATGGACTAACCCGTCAACCGTTCCCTCCCCCACATAAGCAACCCACCAACGGCGAAGGTGTCATACATACCTCGTCAGCTCCAAACTGACACCTTCCCCGAAAACACGCTCCGGCGCAAAATATTTTCACCATCCAACTAGAGACGCCGGTTCACCTCTTGTCTCGGGCAAGAGCAGCTGCCACGACTCGCGGCTATCCAGACTAGGATGGCCGCCCACAACAGCACTGTCCGCTCCAATAAACGTTTGTCTCTTCCTCCTTTAATATTCATCTGAATTCTTCTTGTGCCCCACATCAGGAACCCTGTACCTCGTATTGTGGGCAATCCCAAACGCCCCACATTCCCCTTCTGATCACAACCCTTTACAGTAGGCAGCGACGCTGACAGGCTCCAACCCCTGCTCGCCGCTTCGGCTGGTGAATAGGGCATGGACTGCGGTCCTGGACTAAAGATCAACATCTAAGTACGATCACGCCAGTTGAGAAGAGGTCGGAAAATAAAGTCTATTCTATCTCTCTCTCTCCCTCTAGAGATCCTTATAAATGATACGTGGAGTTTTGGGAACCCTCTAAACGCTTCGGCCAGATGAAGGGAAATATTTCCTGAAGCTGAACTATTTAAATGTTTTACGCTCAGCGATCGTGACGCTTACTACAACTGCGATAACAAAAAAAAAAAAAACGTATTGTGCAACATTGTCAATAAACGCTTTCACCCTTTCCTTCGTGCATGGAGGTGCTGCCAAAGCAATAGTTGTCGCCAGCGCAGAGTGGCACTGCGTCATTTGCTCGCCGCAGCTTATACACCTCGAAATTTCTTCTTTCATTTTTCTTGTAATATTATTTAAACTCACGGTGGAATGCAGTTATTTGTGCAAATGAAAGGAAGCCAGCCTACGGTCACGATATAGCTGAAAACACGTCACTTAAGCACGCAAACACCACCATGTCCGGAATATAAAGAAAATGCTTTTGAGTAAATTTTCAAGATACGCCATGGGCATAGGGCCGTAATACTTGAGCGAGATACTTTACAACCCCTACTTTTAACTTGTGAATGCGCTTGTTGACTGGGTACTGAAGGCTCTGCGGCATTAGAAAAATGTTTTCTGAAAGTGCTTTGGATTTGTTTTAAATAGTTTTGGCCCCTGGAACGAAAACGCGTATGTATGACCACTAAATATGACCACTAAATAAATGACCACTAAAAAAATGTATGACCACTAAGCACCATCAAGAAGAGATATTTACCCTGGCCCAGGTTTTGTTTTGGACATATGAAATTGCATCAATTTTATACTAGACATGGCGCATTAAAGCGATGCTGTTCGTTTCTCGTCAGTCGAAAAATTTTATATATTAAACAAAAGCTCAGGTAGGACCGCGCAGTTCTCGCTCAAGACGCCGAGAGTATGCGTCAGGCTGCTTGGCAGGACCCAGCTTTTGCCTCCAGAAAGGCCCAGCTGGATGTTTCTTTGCAATCCGGCAGACAGCATAGAGTAAAGTATTACTTAAAAAAAACACAAAACAGGCATAGAAGCCGCACGATAGATGACGGGGCGCCTGTGAATAATGGGACCCCCCTTCGTGTTCCAAGTAAAGATTAGGTTTGGAGCTGCTTCCGAAAAAAAGGGGGAGGGGATTTGACGTCATTAAAGGGAGAGATCATGCGTCATTCAAGCTTTGCCACCAGGGAAGCCGAGCGCACGCGACAAGCCAGCCCAGACGGCGAGAACCATTTCATACTTTTCCACATCAGCATATGTAGTCGTTTACAACGACTCCCTGGGCATCCACTTTCGCAGGACGAGATTGCAGCATTTTTTTCTTCTTGGTTTTCTTAGTTGCTTCCCTCGTTTTTCGTAACTCCAGCGTCATTGACACCGACATATGGCTAGCCTGCGCTCAGTAAAATAGACGTTTTTTTTTTCATGTAAAATCTGCGATGTTATTATGCTTAAGCTATACATAACGTGAATCGTAATGGAGGGGTGCGGATTCATTGCGCCTTCGTGGAGTGTTTAATGAGTTCTGAGCAGTAAAGCAGTAAGCAGGGCTACTCTAAAACGGAGTAAACCATAAGCATCTCTCCAGTTCATTCGATCAAGTTGCCTCGTTGAATAAAGGTAGCGGCTGGCTAATATCTTTATCTACTGTCTACTACTTTAGCTGTTCCATACACGAAGAAGTGGTGTTACAATACCCGTGAGTCGATATGAGCTAGTACGTTCTATGGCAGTGAAGAAATGGACACTGTGGTTGTCCGACATGACCTTTTCTCAATCGCTACCAGCGGCACCCGCTTTATAGAATAAATACTTTGGGGCAACTGCTGCAATTTAGTTCGTGTCAAGATTCTTTCGCACACCATGTTGTAACCACGACCTTGCATAAGGACGACATGTCACACTTATGCTAATGGTATTGTCGCCAGGTATTAAAACGAAAAAAAGCATGGTTAACGCGGAAATTGATGAGGCCTGTTTCATAAAGTGCAAGTCCCGAAGCTTCGATCGTTAAGCACTTCCTTTCTTTTTCAGTTTATAATTCACTTGCAGAAACTGATGTTCAGAAGAATACAATGGCCACGCAGGTATGCGGCAGCCCGAAGTTAGCCTTAACGTCGTTCTCTGAGGTTCAACGTCCTGAATGGGTACACTCAGCTCGCACTGAAATGTGTATGACATTGCATTGCATGTAATTAGGCCCAACGTGAAACCACCGCTGTGATTCACTGGCTAAGGTGTTGTTCAGCTGAGCCCATGGATGCGGGTTCCATTCCTTACGCAAAGGCTGCTTTTCAGCTCGAAGCAATAAGCGAAAACGCTTTAATCCATAGTAATCCCGAGCTCACAACTACGGCGTGCCTCATTGCCCATGTGTAGCTTCGGCGCGTTCAACCCCATATACAATCAATCGGGCTCGACGTGAAGGTTGTGGTGTCTATTTCGTACTTGTGACCCGTGTGTTTTTGACGCTGTGAAAGATGATCGACGTGAAGGTTACCGAAAGTTTTCTAGTTAGCTAAGTTGGTAGAGCGACTACCCCAAATTGCCGAAAATAAGGCTCGATATCACGCATTGTGTTTCATAGGGTAACTTCTGTTTGAACTCTGGAATTTGAATTCAGGAACTCTAGAATTTGAGTTTTGTGAAACGACACTACCATTATTCGTGATGACCTGATCTCCAAGCTTACATTCCCACCTTACCCGGCATGACTCAACATCTTCGGAACATGTTTGTGCGAGTGTGTCATGCGCTATCTCATAGGCTCTCACTGGTAGAACTTTTTTATTCCTCTTCCTTGCTGTTATAATGCAGAAAGAAAACATTTATTGCACTGCCAACGATGTATTCTTTCGGCAGACCTTATTGCTTGTCGTTGATGGAGGCACTCTACGCAAAAGGAATAATATTAACAGTGTTGGGGCAATAGCTATCTGAAATCTACCGCATTGGACTTCTCTCGTTATTTTATATCAGCCTATCCAGTATGGGCGACATATGCGTCGCGCATAGAGGTGAATGTAGCGCGGATGGGACTACGCGAGCAGCAGCATGAGATAAATTGATATGCGGAAAATAAATTACCCACCGAAACATACAAGGGGAAATATAAAAATGTAAAATAAAGTTGAGAGGTAAATACAGTATTCTATTCCCCTATTTTCTGTGACTGGATTAAGCGTATGCGGCGACGCTTAAGCTCAGTCGCGCAAGGCTTGAACCAATACAAAGCTTCAGGATTCCTGCCTACGTGAGCACTCAAGGACACATCCCCACGCAATTGTTCTAATTTGAGATTGATAATTTACAAGTTTCTTCGTTGCTTTGCGATCTGAAAGTATACCTCATTGTCATATGCATCGATATCATCGTGTTCGTCATGCCAAGTATTACATGCGGGGCAGCGATTTACGACAGATGGGACGCAGCGGCGGCGCATACGTGCACGACGTACGCGCGGCGTTCCTGAAGTCGTGTCGAGATTCCGCGGAGCAAGTGTTGCGCCAGCTTTGGCGGTGTTGGTTGCCTGGCAATGCGAGGCGATGCTCGGGGTTTTCGAAAGTTTCTTTTTTTTGCCAAAGCCACTGCGTGAACCCGGGTGCTCGGCGGTCACCGTGAGGCATGCGGGTCACGAGAATTCGGCATTTTCTACTCTGTATTTTTTCTCGGTATTTTCTAGGTATTTTTAACGGGTTACGCACCACACATTATGGCCAGATAATTTAGCAGTGTGCTGAAAGTCCTAGGTGAAAATATTAGGCGAGGTGGTGCTTGCCCAGAAGACGTCGCACTGTAGCGACGACGAATAAAAACGTAATTCTCTAGACATGTATTGTAAAAACACCATTTTATTCGAACGTCCTGTTGGCTGCACTCTGTGAAATCAAGTATACTTATTTTTCTAGGAGGTCCCGTTGCAGTCTCTGACTTTGGGACCTCCGTCTGTATATCATAACCGTGTACTCAACCGTCTGTTCAGAATAAAATCTTCTAACTCTTTCACTCGTCCCTCTTCACTGGTCATACTCCTTCAAAATGTGAAACGGCAAATATTTTTGAATCCTTTTTTGAGTCAATGGCCAGACAGCGCAAGGCAGATATTTACGATCCTCATAGTTCATTCTGTGTTTATTTTTTATATATTTGTCTATATTGCAGGTACTCGCGTGATGTCCAAATACTTTTTGATTTCTTTAGTTCGTCCTGGGTTGTTTAGTTTTATGCTTTGTTATTCTTGCGTTGTCTGTATGTTTCCTGGAAACTCGCATAGCCCTTTGCGATTTGGTTCCCTTATTGCGGATAGTTTTGTTTTACATTATATTGTTTTTTCAGCAACGAACAAGAGCTTCTAGATTAGGTTCTAAACAGCTTAAGTTGGTGATATTGTTCTATTTATTTAGAAATTTTGCGTTTCTTTGTTTCCTCTTGCAATGACCAAATTTAAACTATTATAGAGAATAAATAAACCAACTTCGCGAATAGGGCATTTTACCGCCGGTGTTGGGGTTATAGGCCTACAATGCCCACGCATTCAGAACATCGTACTGCCTAGCGTTCTGCGCTGTAGTGTTGCTGAACTCGGAGCTGGTGGACGCTTGATAGCAACCACAACTGCTGATTTCATACAGCGTCGGGTACGATTGGCTTGCATGTGGAAAACATTTTTTCTTCGCTGTGTAAGTTTACCGAATATATCGTGTAGCTTATTTGAGTATCATTCTTCTGTTCTCCAAAAAAGCAGCGAGCATAGCTTTTTTTTTTTTACAAAGCGCTTGCATGAAGGGAGTTTGTGGCATTCAAGAAAACAACCAACTGAGCCGAGTATTTCTTGCTGGCACTCTCGTGTCGAGAGGGAAATAACGCACCAAAAACCGCGAGACACGTCTTCTAGAGCCATTTGCGGTGCTTCTATAGAACGTATCCATGCCCCAATCTTGTTTTTTGAAAGCGGATGCCTCCAGCATGCTTGCACGGTTGATACGCAGTTGCTGAATGGTGTCGAAACTGCGAGCTGAGTTAGCAACATAAACATGATATACAGACGGAGGTCCCAAAGTCAGAGACTGCAACGGGACCTCCTACAAAAATAAGTACACTTGATTTCACATAGTGCAGCCAACAGGACGTTCGAATAAAATGGTGTTTTTACAAGAACGCCCCCTGGCTACGGCCCTGGTAGTCAACGTTGTTTTAGTAATAGCAGAAATCAATTTTTGATACGTCAAAATAATGTTTTGTGGGATGAGAACTGGTAAGTTACGGTATTTTACAAAACACCACCTGCATTGTGTTTTGTTTTATTTATATTGTGCCTGCTTATTCAGCGCGGGCTGAAATTACGAGGAAAAGACCAACCGAGCGAAATCCTAAGTGCCTGCTGCTTCAACATTCCTGTAGGCTCTACGAGGCTTGCCTACAGCATATATCTCCCTTGCGTCTATGAAATCGTTTTTACCCATTGTTATGAACTGTACGAGGAAGTTTACATGGTAGAATATACTTTCCATTGCGTAGAGTTGAGCTGCTAAGTTATCACAGCGGTGATAAGCTTGCTTATGCAACACGCCGGACGTTTTCCCGTGCCGAGTGCGTCGGGGTTGTAGCTCAGATGGTAGAGCGCTCGCTTAGCATGCGAGAGGTACGGGGATCGATACCCCGCACCTCCACGTTTTTTTTTTTTTTTTTACTGAGGGAGTCTTCTACGTTCAATTTTTTAGCATAGCTCAAAATTTGTGCACGGTGAGGTGGAAAAGAAAGTTTTTCAGCTTTCCATTGTGAATAAGTATATTCATGCAGGCTAGGCAACCTTGCATTGCAAACAAAAACGCGTGATCGAAAAAAACGCGAATTCACTGGCTTAGTTAGGAGGTGCCATTCCTCCTAAGTCAGGACCGAAGTGACGGAAAACAAAAGAAACACATTCCGTCGAGCCGGATTCGACCCAGCGACCTATGGATGTCAGCACGGTACCTCTACAGTCCACCGCTCTACCAACTGAGCTATCGACGGGGATGGCTTCGCCGCTTACTTCTTTCGGACCGCTCTCGTAGAGCAAGGAAACTGTAGTACCAAATGGAGCTTGCGGCGGAAGTGGCGTAGAAGCAGCTTAGTGTGCTTTCTGCCCCTATAGCGACTCGTGGCAGCCGATTGTTTTGCTTTTTGGTTTTCGAGCTCGTTTCTTTTCTACGGGCGTTAGCTTCTTGAGCAGCCTGTTTCATTTTTTGTCTCTGTAAATGTGGTCTGACCAGCCCCTCGGAAGAATCCGCGCTGTTAACCTTTCAGCAGAGAACTCGGGGACGACATACAGCGCCGACTCCAGAACCGTGTCTTACTACACAGACTCGCCCCGTTCCTGTAGTAACCCATCTCAGGGTACTCAGACTCACAATCCTACGAGACGGCTCAGGCTCGCACACCATCCTGGCACTTCAACGAACAGTTACTCAATTGGCACAACTAGTTAAGCGCATCACCCACCAACGTACTGGTCTAAAAAAAGCTGAAACTGCCCGTCTGGTTCAAGCTTTCTTCATCTGTCGCCTTACATACGCAGCTCCTTACCTTCCCTCAAACCAGCACAGCACAAGAAACTGAACATTTTAATTAGGCAAGCGTACAAAACTACACTAGGCCTCCCCACTAACACCTCTACTGACTTGTTCTTACGCTTGGGAATACAGAATACGTGGACAGAGCTGTGCGAAGCTCAACGAACTTCGCAAGTCCAACGCCTTAAGCTTACTTCCACTGGCTGTAGTACCTTAGCTCGCCTGGGCTACCCGACCCTGCTCTGCCTCACCACCTGGCACGCCTTCCGCCCAAACTGCGCGCTCGCATTAAAGTCGCCCCGCTACCCCGGAATATGCACCCAGGCATCCACGATGGTCGTCGCAGCGCCCGCACCAACTACATCCGCATGCAGTACCAGCATCTTCCGAACACGCTGTACGTGGACGCAACCCATATCCAAACCGATCAACTTATGCCGTCGCCACTTTCTTCAGCCAAAAACCCATTATCGCCACTGCCTCCACGCGGGCCTCAGCACAAACTGAAGCTGGAGAGATATTCATTGCGCTCTCCCTTACCTCCACTCGTCGCGACAACGTGACAGTGATCACGGACTTGCAGGAAGCCTGCCCGTATCTTCAAAAAGGTATACTTCCTCGAACTGCCCCACACATCATCGAACACTATACTTACCTCCCCGAAGAGTGCCACATTCTATGGTCTCTTGGCCATTGTGGGTTGGCCGCCAATGAAGCGGTGCATTACGCGGCCCGAGAATTGATACACCGGGCCATTGCCCCCAACCTCCCTCCTTCCACCCTGGATGCCCACCCCCTCCTCATCTACGACATTCTCACACATAAGCTGTCTCGTCGCACCTTCCCGACACTTCACCCTTCTCTAACTAAGGCTGACGAAATCACTCTCCGACAACTTCCAACCCGGACCTTCCCTCACAATACACTATGGCATTTGATTTTCCCTACCTCTCACTCACCCCATTGCAAGTTTTGCCCCTAAAGGGGTACACTTTATCACATAGTATGGGAATGCTCCCACACGCCCCACCTCCCTACCAGTCCCCACCCTTCGCCTTCACAGTGGGCGGCGCAGCTGTCCAGCTCGCTCTGAACCCAGCTCCCAGCTTAACCTGGTGAGACGGGCACGGATGGCCAGCCAGAGCGAGGGGCTCTTGTACTAAGGAGTCCCCCCACAGGTCTGCTTCCACACACGGAGTCAGATTCGGATTCCATAAAAGTTTATTCCTCATCCGCCTCCATTCCATCTCAATTCCTGCTTGTGTTTTTATTCCTGCTATGATGCATTCTTTCAACAGCCGTAAGATTTGTGAATTAGGGACTGCTCGACGAGAACTCCCTAGAAGTCGTAAACAACGGATGCAGTACATCTTTTGAATTTCATTCGCCTAATTAAAAACGTTCCGAGTAATGTAGTGTGCCAGCACAAATATTCATAAACGTTGCAAAGCTCGCCTCCAACGCTAACCTGCAAAGCTCACCTCAACAGTCCTTTGCCCTAACATCTGAGCTATCGACGGCTGTTTTCCCTAAATACACAAGAGATTGGCCCGAAAAGCTTTTAAATCCCCGTATCTACAATGACGGAACGTTCAATGACACCTATTTTAGAAGTCAGGCAGGCACACGCAGCGTGAGGCCCTCCTCAAGAAAATGCCACCAGTCTGGCAGCTGCGATTGTGCCGCATACACACAATACACGACCGCACATTCTTCGCGAAAAATTGATTTAGTCCCTTGAGATTCCTCCGCAGTTTGGTCAATTATGCGACACCTTCGCAGGCAAAACGATCCGATTAGCATAAAAAGGTCGGAGGGCACAGGACAAAGAACCGTATCGTGCTATAGCGCAGCTCCTTCAGCGCTCAGTCAGCACGCCCTGGCAGCCACAGCGGCAAATTTTGTTCGTTCGGGGCCAGCGAGGTCAGCCACCGCCAGGGTGCCAAGTAACGCAAAAGGACACCGTCTGTGTACTAAGAAAGAAAAGCACTTGTTAGGCAAACCTAGTGGCTAACGCAAACACTCTATTAAAATAAAAAGGGACGGAGAGCTGCCTGCGTGTGCTCATCACTACCCAGCTTGGCTTCCTAAATGGAGATGTAAGTTTCGTGAAATCTTCAGGGACGTGAAAAAAACAGGTTTCTCACATGTTTTTCGTTCCAAAAAATATACAAAATTGAAAACAGATAATTCTGCACAGACCTATAGGACATACATCTGAAAATGGAAGACTAAGACGTCTCCTCAAGCGTGAAAAGAGATCGTAGTTGCGGGTGACGGCACGAATAAAGCCAAATTACGGACGGTATAAAAAGAAAATAAGTAAGAAAAATATACATACAAACTTATTTATGTTCAATTGGGGTTGAACTCCGGTCACCATGAGCTGCAGCCATGTGAGGTAACTACAGCACTAAACCTTTACCGCGCCAGTACGGCACTAGAGTTTCCAGGGGGCATGCAGCATGACTGGTGAACGTCACGGCGACGCAAACACCTCGCAGAGGTGAAGACGCATTCCATAATCGCTGACTTTCACCTTAACATCAGTTAAAAAACTCAGGTTCCTGATGAATTTCTCCATTTACATAACAAAATAAATAATTGTTTCATGCTGCATCTCACAAGTCCCAGCAGAGATTCCGCTGTAAAAATCTGCACACGATTTCACTTCAAATCATTGATTTCAGAAACAGTTTCCCTCGATGCAGATTGATGGCATCACAAGTAGTTTATCCGTGGAAGCTCTCTATATATATTTTGTAACTTTAGTCTAGTTGAAAAAAACGAAAAAATCCTTGTGCTTTTCCAAATAATTTTTTTTTGTTTTCTGACTGGTCGCAATAGTTATCGAATTACTCCGAAAAAACTGAAGCAGCTGGTACTGCCGGTTCTTATGCCTTAAACCCCTTACATTATTTGAGGCAGTGTATAATGGTGTGAAGGTGGACAATATGTGGCTAATTCCTCCACTCAAAAAAAAAGGAGTCACGCTTTTTTTTCAGTTTTCAAATCTAAACATTTTTATTTATTTTAGAACAAAATTTTACCAACTCTGTTCAGGTCTCAAAAGAAGACTTCCAAATCATTTTGGAGCATACAAAAATTTTGTCATTGATAGCCAATATTTTCAGTAAAAATATTTTGAGTGGCTTTGTAGCCCCCAAAATTTACTTGCTGCGCCACAGAACTTTGAGGAAAAAGATTTGTTTCTATAGGTTGAAAACAACATTTTCGTCTAAAAAACGGGTAAGCTCAAAGGTACAGAAGGGAATTTTTTTTTTTTGCAGCACGCTTAGCGTGAGCCAGACAGCATAGGAGCGTCAGTGGTAACGCAACGTTCTGGCTACTTCGCCGCTTAATTGTTCTTTCTGGGCCGCTAACGTCTCGAGCCCTACATTTCAAGGCAGAAATTCGCCTGACTGGAATTTCGATAGGTACGATAGCCGTACTCTGCCCTTTAGAGATTCTCTTTGCCGCACGGCTTGGATTTCGCTGTCCACCGCTGCCGCATTTCAAGGCAGGCTATTGGAGCCGTGCCAACCACGACGACGACTAAGGATGCACAGCTTTCAAAGGTGCTGAGCGGCTGGTGGATACTCCGAAGGCCCAATAAGACGATGGGGTGCAGAACATCATAAGGTGGAGTGGCCACCTTAAAAGTACCTTTCCTTTCAGCTTTTCATTTTAGCGTATTTGCTTTCTAAAAAGTGAAAAAAGTGAGTTTTCAACCCTAGCATTTTGAAGAAAACGTCTCATTGTTACATATTATTCGCGTTATTGACCTAAGAATAGACTTTTTGATCCCCGCCGCATATCAGCACCATCGGCTGATTTTATTGGGCTACACATTTAATTACACGGCACAACTTTAAACTTCAATTGGAGCATATCTAGTTCTAGCTGTGATAGGTCTTCGTCATTAGTTTACTCCTTTACCCGAAGAATTCCGGCACTTCGCTTAAGGTTTAACAGTGGTGTAGCCTCTACTCACTTGTGTTGGTACAATGTGTCTACGGCGAACATGCCCGGTCATTTGATTATCCATTCACACACGCTATTTGCTTTAGTATAACGAGCTATAACAATTCGTTCACTTCATCGTCGGCTGGCTCAACTTTAAGCTTTTTCCTCGATACCTAACGTACGTACGGGCGACCGTCCACGCGCTAGCAATAAGATACTGGGGCTATGGTATGATCGCCCGGTCTTCTTCAACGCTGTGACTCTTGACCATGCACTCGTGTCTAAGAATTCTTATTTCACAACCTACTCACACACTCGTGGATACACATATGCTCGGTGTGATTTCTCCGGTTAAACCATATTGGCGGACCAAACGACCGGCTGACAAACGAAAAAACCGCATTGGGTTTTAAGAGCACAGTGTTTCGCGTGTACACGTTACTCGCGGTGCATGCGATTCTTTAAGAGATCTGCCATGCCATCGAAAAAAAAAGAGACGTGGAGGTGCGGGGTATCGATCCCCGTACCTCTCGCATGCTAAGCGAGCGCTCTACCATCTGAGCTACACCCCCAAGTATCACAGGAATGAAAACGTGCCACGTCGTGCCTAGGCAGACGTGTCGCAGGTGTTGGCGTTGAGCAGCGTATTTCTGTGCTACTCAAACTCATTTTAGCACTTATACTTCGCATTATCCTTTTTATAAAATTGTTGAAAATATTTACAGATTACTCTGAAAGATTGACTCTATGTGCCATCCCCAAGAGGTTGCACGAATATTGAAGCAGCAGTCCACTTGGCTGGTCGACCTACCAAAAGTTCTGCCAGTCACAGGATCTAGAAATAGAAAGCAATAAATTACTCAATAAATCAATTTGGCGTTTCGTCAAATACCTGAATTTACCAATCACTTTTGGACATATTGTAAGGTGGAATTATCCAAAAACGCTTGTGCTCGCCATCAGAAAGGAGGAATGACAAGTAATGTATCCTACAGAGTGTCGTACGCCTTTTTCTAAGCGGGTAGAAATGACGTTTAAATAACTGGTCAGCGTCTCAAATCACACCATACACGATAAAACAAGCCTGTGGCGTTGTGATAGCCGTACTGTAGTTTATATAATTGTGCAGAGAGACGTGCCCAGACATTTCGTGTTCCCCTTTAAATAAATACCATGTGGGAGGAGTTGAGCTTAGATTTTTTTTGGAGAATAAAGCACACTTTTGAAATAATGAACTGCCCAGAGAAAACCGGAAACCATTTACCAGCAAATTCACCGCATGGCTGTTCCCTGAAGCTCATGATCTTAAGTCATCTCGTTTTCGACTCGATTGAGCGACTCTGTGTCAATCGTGTTGGTGTTCCAGGCCTATTAGCTTATCAAAAGGGAAGATGGTGTATACATATATTGTTAAATACGCCCAGATATTCCTCCGAAAGACGGACTTTAGGCCTCTGCTGTATTCGGTTTTCCGAGAAAAGCGCCCGCAAAGAATATTCGTCACAGTTGGTTGTTCTTCTGAACGACAATGAATGACGTTGTGGCAAGCGCATGTACGAAAAAGGGAGTGTTTGCTTCCTCAGCTCACAACTGAACAAAAGTGTTAAAGAAAGGTTCGCGATGCAATGAAAAACTTTACACCCCGGAAGAAATGTTTTGTGGCACAAAAGCCAGTCGAAACGGGAACCTTGATAAAAACAGTCTGAACGGTTGCTATCAAGCACCCGCTAGCTTCAAGTTGAGCAACATCACAGCGTTTACCCCGATAAATTGCTTTCGAATGCGTGAGCATTCTTTGATGAGAACACCAACACGAATGGTGTAATGCCATCTAACCTCCCAGAAACGAGTAATGGAGTGTATATTTAGATCACTGCGAGCGAAGACGAAACAACACAGGAAATAAAACAGCGAAATCGGCCGAGTTTTAATGGGACAATAAAGGAACCATTGTCCTTGGGAAACTAAAAAATAAAAAGAACGCCACAATTAAGAATAGTAAAAATTAGCAGAGAAATCCAAAGGGATTACGCAAGTCTCTAAACAATAAACAGAAAGTGAGAAAACACACAAATTATAAAGACTACAATTGTATGAAAAAATCACAAAAGTATATATTCCACACGTAATTAACGAAAACACAAAGTAAAAATATAAGAAAAATATGATCAACTCAAGGAACAGCAAATGATCATTTGCTGTTCCTTGAGTTGAAAAAAAACTAAAAAAGAAGGAAAAAGAAAATGCCCAAAAACTGTTTATGCGTGTCGTTTCAGTTTTATTAACGAAATGTCAGGTTTCGCAAACGCAGAGGCAGAGTATTAAGTCTTACAAAGCAGCAGCAAAGCAGCAGAATTCTTCTAACTTCTTGCCGGGATCCTGTTTCGCGAAACAGCAACCCATTTCTTCCACTTAGGAGCACCTGATTCTATTTCGAGTGCACCGCTGTCCTTTGGGCCAGCCGTGATCGTATACTGGTTAGTACCTTGCTTTGTGGCCGCCATAACCAAGGTGCGAATCCTGGTCGCGGCATGGTTTTTTATATTTTCACGAAGGATATACTACATACACTCTCACTATAGACTAGCCCGCCCGTAATTTCCTCCCCCTCATAAGCAACCCACCAACGGTGAGAGTCATACATACTTCGTTAGCTCCAAACTGACACATTGCACCAAAACAGCCTCCGGCACAAAACATTCCCTATACAATATTCACCTAAATGCATCTTGTGCAACCACATCACGAACACTATACCGCAAAGTGTGGGTATGCCAGAAAACCCTATATTTCCCTTCCAATCACAGCCCTTCACAGTAGGCGGCGACGCAGAAGAGCTCGCAACCCTACTCGCAGCTTCGGCTGGTGAATAGGGCACGAACGGCGGTACTGGACTGAGGATACCCCTCACTGGTCCGGAGGGACCGCAATCACGACAGATGAAAAAGCATGGGAAAATATAGTTTATTCTCTCGCTCCCTATCTCTCTATCGCTCCCTCTCCTCTCCTCTCCTCTCCTCTCCTCTCCTCTCCTCTCCTCTCCTCTCCTCTCCTCTCTCTCTCTCTCTCTCTCTCTCTCTCTCTCTAAAAATCTTGATGTACGATAATTGGCTTTTTATGACCCTTCTCACCACGTCAGCAAGACGAAGATATTTTCTAAAGCTGACCTGTTTAAAAGTACGTTCAGCCCTCATAATGCGTACTATCACCATGATAACAAATAAAAGTACTGTGCAGCACTGCCCATAAACTCTTTCACCTTATCTTTAGTGCCTAGAAGCACACCAAAAGTAATAGTTATCGCCGGCGCAGAGCTGGACTGCGTGATTTGCTCAACGCAGCATATACACCTCGCATTTTCTGCTTTAATTTTTTCTGAAATTTTATTTAAACTGACTGTCGAATGAGTTTATATCTGCAACAGAAAGGAAGCCCGGCGGTGGCCGCAATATATCTGGAAGAAGGCCACTCAAGTGCGTAAACACCACCAAGTCCGGAAAAGAAAGAAAACGCTTCTGAGAAAATTTTCAAGATACGTCACGTCATGCGCGTAGGGCCGTAACAATTCACTGACGTATTTCACGACCCACAAGTTTAATTACTGGCTGTGCATCTTGACTGTGTACTGAAAGCATTGTGGAATTAAAAAAAATGCATTCTAGAAGTGCTGGGGATTTGTTTTAAATGGTTTTCGACCGCTAAACGAAAACACGTACTTATGACCACTAAATATCCAGAAATGGCCGTACCTTCACGAAGAGATATTTGGCGCTTAACGGGTTTTATTTCGAGCGTGTGCATTTTCACCATTCTCAATCTACACAGGGTAGTTTTACATCGAAGTTCGTCGCCTCTCGTTGGTCGGAAAATTTGATGTTGCAAATAAAAACCCAAGTAGGACACCGTGGTTCTCGCCGAAGACGCCGAGCGTAAGTGTCAATCTTGGCGGGACCCAGCATTTGAAACCAGAAAAGCTTCGCCTAATTTTTATCAGCCATAAGACATACAGCACAGACTTTAGTATTCACTACAAAAAACCCACAGAACACGCCTGGAGACTGCACGATGAATGAAAACGGAATTTGATGCGTTTGGTTAAGAGGTGGGATGTGTGTTGCAACTGTAGAAAATTCTTTAAAATAAGCTCTTTCGTGGCGTTTATTTTGTCAGTTAGTTTAAAAGATACATCACACGATACTGGACGTGCATTCCAAGGGGCAACAAGGTCAGCGGGAGCAGCTTTGTGTAGGCTGTTCATCGTCATACCGAGTTCCTAGGCCAGCGGGCCCATTCGCAAGGAGAATGGCATGGTGATTAATGGATGGTTAAGAAACAGATTTCTTGCCGACGTGTTTGTGATAGAATTACTTCGGTGATTATTCAATGACGCCACCTTGAGGGCATACATGGCTGCTGTGTAAGAACGCTGGTGTTTTAAATACCACTGGTCACACTCAACGTATAAGCTTTGGATGAGGCTTGTCCGAAATGCTCCGGACACAAGGCGAAGCCCCGAGTGCAGAACTGAATCCAACACTGTTAAGGCTGTTTGACTGGTGGATCCATATATTGCACTGCCATAGTCCAGGCGTGACCTCACTAAGCTGTTGAAGAGACACAGAAGGGCTGTTTTATCTGCTCAATATGACTGGTGGGTCTAGCCTTTCAGTATATTCATTGCCCTGACACACTGATTTTTTAGTTGTTTAATGTGTGGAATAAACGTTACCTTTTCATCTAGCACAACACCGAGAAATTTGTTCTTTTTTAATCGGAATCGCGACACCATTCCGAATAATATTATCATCCGGCCTTATGCCACGCTGCCAGGAGAACAAAACAGAAGTGCTCTTTTGAGGCTTCACCCTGAAACCATTTTCATCAGGCCGCATGGCGAGTTTGTTAGAATAATTGCAACTGCCGCTCGCAGATGGAGAGATTACAAGCTTTATAGCTGATTTGAATATAGTAATCGTAAACCCAGTAGAAAATAGTTAATTTTAACAATCAATGTAAAGTGTGCAGCTCAGTACGCCACCGTGGGGGACCAGTTTTCTTGGATGTGTGTTCTAGAAAGCGATTCTTCAACCCTTACGCGAAAAGTTCGTTCACAGAAGGAGCTTTCTATAGCGTCGAGCATGTTTACAGATACACCGCAGCCTTCGATGTCACGCAGGATGCCGTATCTCCATGCAGTATCGTACGTCTTTTCCAAGACAAAGAAAATAAATACACAGCGCTGCCTGTGAATAAAAGCATCTTTGACGTACGATCCCAAAGCCACAAGCTGGTCGGCCGTAGATCTTGTCGCCCGGACACCTGCCTGGCAGTTATCAAGGATACCACAATATTCTATAAAGTGCACGTCTTCTATTTACAATTTTTTCGAACAGGTTCTTTTTTGCGAAAGTTTGCTCTGCAGCAGAAAACGGTGGGGGCGAGTGTGTCTAAATGCACGTAAACGGGAAGTTTTCACTCAAAAAGTCTTAAAGGCTCCGGTGATACGGCCCAAAGAGCCAGCGTCTGTAGTCGGGCGGTCGGCCTGGGTTGAGTCTCACACTATGTAGTACTTGCTGTCGGGAACGTTGGAGTCCACGGCAAGTCCACAGAAGATGGTGAATATCTGCGGTCGATGCCGACGTGACACGAAATGGACATGTCCGGCCAAACGGAGCCCGTCGATCCGGGGGCCAGGTGTGGGTGACAGCTGGTGTAAGAGCAGCCCCGACGCGAATCCTTCGTAGCGCCACCTCCTCACGGCGGGTGAACCCCCCAGGGAGGTTTGATCCACACGGTGGAATAAGTGCGCGTGTAGAGCGCCGAAGGTCTTGTTTGTCGGTGGCCAACTTTGACATTGCGTCGACTGGAAATAAGGGCGGTGGATGCGTCGTGGGAGGTATACGAGTCGCCGCATCCGCCTGTTGCTGTCCAGGGGTCGACGTCCTCTGGGCCCAAGTAATATTAACTCTGAACCTAAGGGTCGTAGCATTCGCGTGGATGGTTTGGGACATAGGCACTTGATGAAGTACCTTCCGGAGGTCTCGGACTGCTTGTATTGAATCTGTAAAGATGTTGACAGGTTGTGATTGGTCTGGCCTCAGCAGCTCTATAGCCGCCAAGGCGTCGAAAATCGCTTTGAGCTCAGCTTAGTTAGACAGCAGGTTCTTACGTTCAATTACAGTTAAACATGCGTGTAACGAACATCTGTAGAACGAATTCCTGGATAGAATGATTTTTTTCAATGCCCCATTGCCACCCCCATTGAAAGCCATAATTTTGCTACCTCTATATAACGTAGGCGTTGCGACAGTTAACCGTGATGTAATGAATTCACTACGCTGGTGAGGCATTGTCATTGCACTTATTTTAAATAATTGGATGGAAAAGGCAGTAATTCAGCGAAGTTCACCTTCACCACGAACTACCGTGCGTCTCCACATGTGAGTGCGGTGTCGGTTTGGGGGATGGCGGGCCTGTACATGGCGGTCACGCGACGCCACTGTTATCTTTGGGGTCGGTTCGTCAGTGATGATTTATGCGGTAAGAAAACGAAAAGTTTTGGTTTTTCTAGTCAGTTTCCCAATTTTAAATGCCGTCTTCGCCGGCGAGAAAGAAGGACGTCACTGCCCGGTACAGTATCCCAGCTAGTACACTCTCAACAATTTTGAGTTCCGAAAAGAACATCAGGTTCGCAAAAAGGCGCCGTTTTCCTTTAAACGCGTAAAGGCGCTTAAAAGTGTCGAAAGAAAAAGTGATACTTAACTAAAGTTTGTGAATACGGGGTAAGTGACATGGGTTCTTTTGAGCTTCGTGTAGTGAGTAAACGCGGGGGGAAGAATCATAAGGAATTCACGCAGTTTGTCACTGTGAAACAAATCCTTGAAGGGTGAGTTCACCATCACTGATGTCTATCATTTTAGTTTTGTTTGTGGCTCAATGAAGCGACACTTAACTCAAAACCTGCATGTAACAAAAACCTGCATGTAACAAAACATTGCGAATTTTAGACAACTTCCTTATTTCCAGGTTTAACTGTATATGCCCTGCTGATTAGGCTTATTGCTGAAAAAAGGCTGTACAGGTTGTTCAAGCTGGGCTTGGCCAGAACGTAGCCGTCACCACTCTGTACGCAAAAGGAGAGAGAGAGAGAGAGAGAGAGAGAGAGAGAGAGAGAGAGAGAGAGAGAGAGAGAGAGAGAGAGAGATGTAAACGTCAAACCTGCCAGGAAAGGGGCTTGCTACATCACCATGGTATGAGTACAGTCGGATGGCACCGATATGCGAAATGGGTGGTGTGACTGCAGCAAGATAGGAAAGAAAATGACGATGAAAATAAAATGAACGAAAACGAACGGAAACACCAAAAGGGGAAAAAAATGAAGGGGCATATAAATTAAGCTCTACAGAGAAAAGCAGTGCAATTGGGCAGCCGAGGTCAAAAGCAGGAGCACCGCCTTGTCCGCGGTCGTGCAAAGCGCCGACAAACTCCCGATACCGTTATAATGGTGTGCGTCATAAAGTAGTAGTAGCGCTCTTAAACAGAAAAGTAGGACCCATTGTACAAGAATGGGCGGTTTGGAATGAGAGCGAGGTTCAGTACAAGCAAAAGTGTATGAATGCCTCTGGAGAGAGTTCTCCGTGCATCGGAACTGTGAATTTGTCGTTTTTCACTTGACGTTCAGTGCTGGAGGTCGTAGCGAAAAATACAATACAGATCAAGCAACTACAGTACCCGTGATAGGCGGCTTTTAAAGGAAGGATTGGTTATTTTACGATGTGAGTCCGGATCAGTTGCGTAGAGGAGGAAAAGGGGGGGGGGGGGGTTCCATGGTCAATAGATTGAGAGCACCGTAAAAGTTTTATGTGAGGCGAATGTAGAAATGTAGAACAACTACAGGTTATAGGTTAAAGTGTAGCAAATGTACAGGCATTACAATAGGGGCGGCAGTGGAAACCGTGCCTCGGGTTCTAGTGGCGCCGGAGACCGCATGCACAAACAAGGAATCAATGAAAGCAGAGGTCCTCTGCTTTCACAAAGCACAAAAGCTGAGCATGAGCGGCGTGATGCATGTACATCGGCCTTTCATCTTCCTCTACGTTGTTTGCCTCATCAGAACAACGCGACATTTCCGGGGGACGTTCAAACAGGGTTTAAAACAGGAGAAACCTCAGGGATGGTGAGCGTGAACAATTGGCGTAAAGTTTCTGCAACCGCAAAGCAGAAGTGCCGCGTAGAGCTTGCCCTACATGTCTGTACGGCGTCGGTGGCTGGACATTACTAGCGTCCTTCCTGCCCTCCCCCTTCCACTGCGGCTTCGGGCCATCCTTTCTTAATAAAGTTTTCTTCCTTCCTTCCCTACATGTACCAGAAAAGATGTCTCGGTCAGTGCACGCCGTAAGGGCGATCTTGGTTACTGCGAGAATCTCTGATTTCAAAATGTATATCTATATATTACAGCAGCAATCACACCAAGCGAAAAGCTGGAAGTCGGAGACAGTTGAATTATCGCGCTGCTGCTAAATGGTAACTAATGGTTGGTTGCCAAATAGCACCATACTGCGCTGCCTCTTGCGCAAAGTCACGTGATCGCGTGAGAATTTTTTCGAGCTTCTTTCGAACATACGTATGCCGGTTTCGGTCCTTAAAGTAACATTGTCAACTTCATAACCAATTTTATTTGGACACTCCTATCGCTGTCGTGCTTCCAGCTGTATTGTTCGTTTTTTTCTCGGTTTCAATGGGGAAAAAGGAAGAGGCTAGGAACCAGAGTTTTCCGAATTCCACTGTGAATAAGTATATTCATTCAAGCTACACAACGTTGCACTGAAAACAATGGTACACGAGTGAAAAGAAATGATTTTAACTGCCGCACAACAAGAAAAAAAAACACTCCGTCGAGCCGGATTCGAACCAGCGACCTATGGATGTCAGCAGGGTACCTCTACAGTCCACCGCTCTGCCAACTGAGCTATCGACGGGTACGACTTCGACGTCCACACGTTTCCGCCCGTTCTCCGGGAGAGAGGAAACTGGAGCACCAGTTGGACATACTTTACACCGATAGTGGCCCATTGGCAGCTAGCTGCGCTTTCTGCGTCTATTGTGATTCCTGGAAGGCGATTGTTTTCGCTTTTGAGTCTCTCGCTGGTTCATGTTCCCAAACCGTTCGCCTCTTGAGCCGCCTGGTTTTATTTTTGGTTTATTGTATCTCATGTGATTCTCGTGATTTTATTCTTTCTATTATACCTTCTTTCGAGAGCCGTTACTATTGCGAATGAGAGATTGTTTGACGAGAACTCTCTAGGAGTCGTAAACAGAGGGAGCAGTACGACTTTTGAGTTCAATTCGCGTCATTACATACGTTCAGATTCACGTAGAATGGGAGCATAAAAAACCATAAAAATTGCAAAGCTCATTTCCATGGGTTCTCTGCATGCGTTTTGCATAGTCTACCCGGATTTCATGGTAAGATATTGTTTATCTTCGAATATTTTGTAAGGTGGGTGGTGTGGACCTGTGCACCGCACCACGTCCAAGCTCCCTCTTAACTGTAACCGCTTCAGAGGTACTGAGTGTCCTCCAAAAAGATCGTCCCTTTCCGTAAAGCAATGCTCACCCATTCAACCCATACCCCCTTTTAGGTGATCCATGTTACACATGATTGACTGATTGTAGGGTTTAACGGTCCGACGAAACGCAGCCGATAAGGCACACCGTAGTGGAGGGCTCCGGAATATATTTGACCACCCGGGGATCTTTAACGTGCGCCGAAATCTCGTACACACAGGCGTTTTTGCTTTTCGCTTCCATCAGAAAAGCGGGCGCCGCGGCCGGGAATCAAACCCGTGACCTCGTGCTCAGCAGAGCAACGCCTTAGCCACTGAGCCACCGCGGTGGGTACGTTACACATGGATATCGGCATTGTAACTTTTGGGAATTAGTACAGTTTAAACTTTGTAAAATACAGAAGGCAGAACATACAGGGCATACAGAAACTCGTGAGGAAAATGCGAATTTCTGAGGAATTCGAAAGTGCAGCAAACTCTTTAATAAAGCCCTCACGAAGCTTAGGATTGTTGGGATAGGCAGAAGCAAGTGAAAAGGGCCTTTGTACATACTTCATGTAAGGACGGGGCCAGAACACTGCATAATATTTAGTAGAACTCCGAAATAAGACCGTCTGGTTCTGGTGCTTTATTTCTTGACCTTGATTTATTTATTGATTTATAAATTTGATGTATTTCCTGGCTTGACTTTCTTAACTTCAATATTTCTTGACTTCGAAAAGGCATTCTTATTGGACCCTTTATTGTCATTTGATGCATAAATTAAAACAGCTGAAGTTTGATTCATTTGCACTAGCCTGGATATGTAACTTCTATGTAACGATATGTAGTCGTAATTATAACAAACAAAATAAATAATAAAACAAAATATAACAAAATATAACAAATTATTATATAACAAAATAAATCAACTAACGCGACAATCAACTAACCTTACAAAGACACCTTTTAGCAATTGAAAATTGGTGTAGCGAGTGGCAGATGTCACTAAATGTACTCAAATGTAAAACCATATCTTTCCATAGACGCCGAAACGAACCTAATTACAGTTAGTCCCTTCATGGTTCGGTACTCCAAACTACTAATTCGTAGAAATACCTTGGTGTACATCTAACAAATGATCTGACTTGGTCCGTACATGTTGAATTGGTTGTTTCTGCAGCAGCCAAAACTCTCGGTATTCTCCAACGCAATTTAAAACTTGCCGCTCCTGAACTAAAAGTTGAACTAAAAAAGAATATGCATCCGCTATCTGGAATACCGTCAAAAAGTACCTTTCTCAGGCACTGGAAGCAGTACAAAATCGAGCAGTCAGGATTGCATTTTCAGACCATTCATCTTTTACGTGTGTAACCAAGCTAAAACAGCGTGCCTCTCTTCCACTTCTAGATCACCACCGAAAGCTTGTTCGACTAGCACTCTTTCATAAATAATATTACACTCTGTCACCTAACAAATACGTCATAAGTAGCGCAAATTTTTCGAGCCAAAGAAAAAACACATTTAATGTATCGTATACCCGGCCCAAAAGAGTTACATACGCACACGCTGTTTTCATTCGCACAGCCTAAGATTAGAACGAGCTTCAGCAGGAACTGGCGCAGATTAGAGATTCAGTACAGTTCATGCTATAGCTGTTAAAAATACAAGCCGACTGACTTAGCTTAGTTTGCGTGCAATGCTTTCTCCCGATAGCACGTTTTCGATCACCTGCATGTCTTTAAAAATGCTTTGATCACTCTTTTGCCGTTTTAAACTCCTTTTTTCATTCCTTCCGCTCTTTTTTTTTTCGCTTGTGACCCGCCACCTTACTTTTTTAAATCAATGCTTGTCAAGTTCGTTCATATATCGCGAGATTTTTCGCCTGTGAATTTTTTTCTTTTTTTATTCTGTGTATGTGCCTTAAACTCTTTGACATTCCTTCCGCTTTTTATTTTTCCCCTTGTGAGCCGCCCTCCCCTGCAGTTTTTCAAATCAATCGTTCATGAAGTTCTTTGTTAATATTTCGCGTGGTTTTTATCAGTGATATTTCTTTTGAGCTCACCACTCATGTAATGCCTGTGGTCCAGGCCTTTGAGGTACTAAAATAAATAAATTCTTCAGAATAACAAATTAAATAATTTTTTTCATAATGGGAACAAGATGCCCTAACTATACTGTGTGCATCAGAAATGCGTTAACCACCATACTCGATTTCCACTATAAACTTTTCTAGGGCTGACTGCCTTTCATCAACAAATACATGTCGGGTTGGCGGCTCCTGCAAAAACCTACGCGTTCTTGACGGAGTAAGGGCTCTCCGATATTTTTTCAGCCATAATATGCGGTATCTGAACTTTTGCATATTTCATCAAAGATTGTACCGGACTCCGCTGTGTTAGGCTCATGCAATTGGATCAAGAAACTGCTGTGTTCGCGCAAGTGAGCTCGCTTCAGAAAAGACGCCCGACCTGATTTCTCTTTAGCAAAGTCTTTACACCCTTGTTTAAAACAGGGTCATTTTTGAAAAATACTCAGGAATGAAAGTTCGAATGGACCTTTCAAGTAAGCTGGTATGGCGTGCTGAAAAGATCCATCCAAGAGTACGCTACTGTTGAGTTTCAACAGGTTCCAAGGGATGTGAGCAGCATGCCAGCCCCGTGGACCCATCCGAGCTGAGATCAAGCAGTGTCCAAAAAACAATATTGCCCTAACAAGATAATTACGCACAATGGAACACTTCCCTGCGAAAACGTAGCTTTCGTACAGACGGACACTAGGAAAACGATAAAAAGGGGTAAGGTGTAGAATGCTTCCTCTAGCGATCCCTATATTAACTAGGCCACTTTCACTAATGACATCGCTGAGAACCGCGGTACTGGCATCATAGCGCCAGTTATCTGCCGAATGACCCTCGTGAGTACACACGCAGTTAAAATCCCCTTGCAGTTGAACACTTATCGCGGTGCACAAAAATTGAGCCAAGGAGAGGAAGAAACTCACCTTTCCGTGAATTCGTTTGGGGCACACACGCATAGAACGTGCCATTCAATGCCCGATATGTCATCGTCGCAGCAGAGAACCACTCCGCGTCATCCACTTTGCAAGCAAGAACAGTCAGATCAAGGTTTTTCAGAAGAAAAGCATACAACCTTTAGTTTGGCCAATCTAGTGGCTAACGCAAACACTCTATTAAGATTAGAAGGGGCGGAGAGCCGCCTGCGGGTGCTCATCAGTACCCAGCTTGGTTTCCTGAACAGAGATCTAAGTTCCGTGAAATCTAGAGGCGCGTGAAAAAAATCAGGTTTCTATCATGTTTTTCTTCCCTAAAAATATCGAAAATTGAAGACAGACAATTCTGCACAGACCTATAAAATATTCGACATACTCCTTAAGGTGGAAGACTAAGACGTCTCATCGAACGCGAAAAGAGATCGCAGTTGCTGGTGACAGCACAATAAAATCAAATTACGGCCGCTGTGAAAGGAAAATAAGTAAATAAAATATACATACAAACTTATTTAGGTTCTATTGGTATTTTAGCTCCGGTCGCCATGAGCCACCGCCATGTGAGGTAACTACAGCACTAAACCTTTACCGGGCCAGTACGGAATAGAGTTACCATTGGGGCGTGCCGCATGACTGGTGATCGTCACGCCGACGCAAACACCTCGCAGAAGTGAAGAAGCATTCCATAATCGCTGACTTTCACATTAACATCAGTTAAAAAACTCAGGTGCCCGATGAATTTCACCATTTACATTACAAAATATATAATTGTTTCCTGCTGCATCTCACAAGTCCCAGCAGAGACTGCGCTGTCAAAACCTGTACACTATTTCACTTGAGATCATTGATTTCAGAAAGCGTGTCCCTCACTGCAGATTGATGGCATCACTACTAATTTCCCCGGGCGAGCACTTATGTATATTTTTTACTTTACTCTGGTTGGAAAAACAAAAAAAAATCCTTGTGTTTCTTTCTATTGATTTTTTTCATAGTTGACTGCTCTACATCGGAATATTCGCGTTACTTTTCAAATTACTCTGAAAAAAGTGAAGCAGCTGGTAGTGCCGGTGTTTCTGCCTTTAACCCTTTACATTATTTGAGGCGATGTGTAGTGTCCACAAGAACCGGCTAACCACTCCCCTCAACGAAAGAAGGAGTCACCCTAGTTTTTGAGTTTTGAAACCGAAACATTTTTTCTTAATTTTACAACAAAACTTCACCAACTCTGTTCATCTGTATGAAAAGAAGACTTTCAAAACATTTTGGAGCTTAAACATTTTTTCATTGATAGCCAATATTTTCAGTAAAAATGTTTCGAGTGGCTTTGTAGTCCCAGAAAGTTATTTACTGCGCCTTAGAACTTTGAGCGAAAATATTTGTTTCTGTAGGTTGAAATAAAAATTTTCATTTAGAAAACGGCTTAGCGGAAAAATACTGAACAGAAATTTTTCTTTTTGCTGCACGCCAGCGTGAGCCAGACAGCGTAGGAGCGTTAGTGGCCACGCAACGCTCTGGCTTCTTCCCCGCTTAATTGTTCTTTCTCGGCCGCTAATGTCTCGAGTCCTACATTTCCAGACATGCATTCCCCTGACTGGAATTTAGATAGGTACGATAGCCGTACACTGCCCTTTAGAGATTCTCTTTGCCGCACGGCTCGGATTTTGCCGTCCACCGCTACCGCATTTCAAGGCACGCTATTGGAGCCGTGCCAACTACGAAGTCAGCTAAGGATGCACAGCCGCCAAAGGTGCTGACCGGCCGTTGGATACTCTGAAGGCCCAATCAGACGATACGGGGCAGAATAGCATGCGATGGAGTAGCCACCTGGAAAGTGCCTTTCCTGCCGGCTTTTCCTCTTGGGGCCCTTGCTTTTGAGTTTTTAACCCTAGCATTTTGAAGAAAACGTCTCATTGTTACCTATTATTCGCATTCCTGACCTAGGAATAGAATTTTTGATCCCCAGTGCATATCAGAACCATCGGCTGCTTTTATTTGACGCCCCATTCATTTATACGGCACAACTTTAAACTTCAATTGGCGCATATCTCGTTCTAGCGGCGATGTGTCTTCGTCATTAGTTTCCTCCTATGTCTCACTGTAAGAACTTCAGCCGGAATACTCACCCGAAAACGTCCGGTACTTCGCCCTGGGTTTCATAGTGGTAGAGCCAATACTCACATGTGTTGGATGCATGTGTCTACGGAGAACATGCCTGGTCATTCTATTATCCATTCGAATAGGTTATTTGCTTTGGTATAACGAGCTATAACCATTCTTTCACTTCATCGTCGGCTGGGTCACCTGTAAGCTTTTTCCTCGATACCTAACGTACGTACGGGCGACCGTCCACGCACTAGCAATAAAATACTGCGGCTATGGTATGATCGCCCGGTCTTATTCAACACTGTAACTGTTGACCCTCTACTCGTGTCTAAGAATTCTTATTTCACAACCTACTCACACAGTCGTTGATATGCATATGCTCCGAAGGATTTCTCCAGTTAAGCCATGTTCCGGGACGAACCGACCGGTTGACAAACCACGAAACTGCGTTCGGTCTTAAGCACAGCGTTCCGCTTCCACACGTTACTCGCAGTGCATGCGATTCTTAAAGAAATCTGTCATGTTATAGGAAAAAAAGACGTGGAGGTGCGGGGTATCGATCCCCGTACCTCTCGCATGCTAAGCGAGCGCTCTACCATCTGAGCTACACCCCCGACGGGCACCCGAAGGAAAACGTGCCCCGTCCTGCCTAGGCAGACGTGTCGTTCGCGTTTAGCAGCGTATCTCTATACTACTCAAACTCATTTTAGCACTTATACTTGGCATTATCCTTTTTATAAAATTTGTGAAAATCTTTACAGATTACTCTGAAAGATTGACTCTATATGCCATCCCCAAGAGGTTGCATGAATATTGAAGCAGCAGTCCACTTGGCTCGTCGCCCTACCAAAAATTCTGCTAGTCACAGGATTTAGAAATAGAAAGCAATAAATCCTGAGACACTCAATGTGCCGATTCGAGAAATACCAGAAATTACCAACCACTTTTGAGCAAATTGAAGCTGGAATTATCAAAAATAGCTTCTGCTCGCAATGACGAACGATGAATGACACGTTATAAAACCCACAGAATGCTCTACGGCGTTTTCGAAGCGCATGGAAATAACCTTTAAATAATCGGTCAAGTCAACGTGGTCAAAACACACCATACACGAGAAAGCAAGTAGAGAGAGAGAGAACAATCTTTAATGAGTCTGGCTGTGTCAGCCGAGCTAAACCGCCTGGCTTGCTACGCCAGATGAATGCTGTGACAATGATGATTATAATGTATGTGGTGTTATGATAGCAGTACTGTAGTTTGTATAGAAGTGCAGACAAACGTGCCCAGGCGTTTTGCGTTCATCTTTAAATAAATTCCATGTTGGAGGAGTTCAGGGAACATTTCTTAGGAGAATGAAACACTCTTTTGAATTAATGAACTGTCCCAGAAGAAAGGGGACATCATTTGCCAGCAAATTTACCGCATCGCTGTTTCCTGAAGCTTATGTTCTTAACTCATGTCGGTTTTGACACGATTGAGGGACTATGTGTCAATCGTGGTAGTCTTCCAGGCCCATTAGCTTATCAAAACGGAATATCGTGTATACATATATTGTGAAAAACGCCAAGGTATTGCTCGAAAAGAAGGACTTTTGCTCTCTGCTGTATTCGGTTTTCCGACGAAAGCCCCCACAGAAAGTATTCCTCACAATTGGTTTTTCTTCTGAATGACGCGAACGATGTTGTGACAACAGCATGTGCGAAAAAGGCAATGTTTGCTTCCTCAGCGAACAACTGAACAAAATTACCAAAGAAAGGTACGCGATGCAATGCAAAACCGTACACCCCGAAGGAAACATTTTGCGGCACAACAACCAGTCGACCGGGAACCTTGATAAAATCAGTTGAAACCATTACTATCAAACAGCCGCTAGCTTCAAGTTCAGCTACATGTTAAGTTCGGGCTCCGCATGTAATTAATGAAGGCCGCCGGTGGCCCATGTATTGGCGTAGCCTCCGCTGGTAGCTACGATCCCGTGTCCCTTTCAAGTAGCCGCACGAACGTCAAGTTCGGAGCCGCGGAGAGCCTGTGTTGTGCCCGTCCTTTTGTGTGTCAAAAGACGGGGGCGATTAGCTTGAGTACTTCTGTCGCGTCGGAGGTGGCTGGGTTGTTCGGCATGACAAGCTGACGAGAAGCTGAATGACGGTGAATCTCTTAGTGTTGAAAGCGCGCGCGGTTTAAGTTTGGAAATCTTCGACCCCGGCGGCGGCGTGGGTCGTTGACGGGTCAATCGCCTCGGAGACCACCGAGTGGGCCTGATGCGCGTCTTCCGGTGCGACTGGCGGCAGGCCGCGGCGCCCTTCGTCTGGGAGGGAATTAGCAACCCTCATTGTCCCGCGCGTTGCGGGACAATGGGGGCGTCGCGGGAGGCGCCGCGCGGAGGGAGGTCAGCCGCGCGAGGACCGCTCCGGGCCCTCGGCTTGGCTGTTGTTTGTGCAGATGCCGCCCGCTTAACGTAATGGATAGTTCACTTAAGGCCGCAGATGTCCTGTATTTTCTGGCCGGGTGTAACAGCGTGCGTAGGAAACGCACTTTGAGTGCATAAGAGAGAGGGTTAGGTCACGTGACCGCAGGTGAGGACATGTGTGTGATTGGCTGGTTACTGTGGCCAATCAATGGTTTGTAATAATTGTTTTGAAAGGTTTTTCTCTCTTTCTTGAACGCCCCCTTTTTGGAGGCGGGGTTTTTGCTATCAAAACCGGAGTGTTGGGTTTTGTCGAAGGTCGGTCGAGAGGGGATCGAGTTTAGTATAGATCTCGGCCGAACAGGCTGCTGCTGTCAGAGTGACAATGTAACCGTCACTCTGACCTGATGTAAAGTTGGAGTTTTGTAAATAATGTAAATAAGCCTAATATCTAGCAAGGAAGGCAGTCCTCATCCCTCACCCGCTCCAAGCATCGGTCGTCGGTCATCGGAGCGAGTCGAGATCGTCCTCTCGGCTCGCGCATCAAAAGAACATCCCTATTTCGCCTCCATCAGTTCGCCAAGAAGATGGAGAGGCGAAATTTAACTGGCGCAGTCGACAGGATGACCACGACCATCGGCTGGAGCTGGTGGGGCATTGCGGAGAGACTCCTTCAACGCAAGGTTCGGCTCCGACCAACGACGAGCCAGACTCCAAGCATTGACGGGGCGACACCTCAGCGGGAGGCCTCGTGAGTTCCGGCTCAGTGCGGCAGCAGCCGCGATTCAACGGCAACGGGGCGACACCTCAGTGGGAGGCCTCGTGGGCTCCGGCCCAGGGCGGCGTAAGCCGCGGTTCAACGGGGCGACACCTCAGCGGGAGGCCTCGTGGGCTTCGGCCCAGGGCGGCGTAAGCCGCGGTTCAACGGGGCGACACCTCAGCGGGAGGCCTCGGGGGCTTCGGCCCAGGGCGGCGTAAGCCGCGGTTCAACGGGGCGACACCTCAGCGGGAGGCCTCGGGGGCTTCGGCCCAGGGCGGCGTAAGCCGCGGTTCAACGGGGCGACACCTCAGCGGGAGGCCTCGGGGGCTTCGGCCCAGGGCGGCGTAAGCCGCGGTTCAACGGGGCGACACCTCAGCGGGAGGCCTCGTGGGCTCTGGCCCAGGGAGCACGGCCCCATCCCAGCGGCGAGAGCGGCGCATCGGGTCCACGAGCTGCTGCACCAGCGACACTGCGACCCGGCCGAACCCGGAGCGGGCACAGGTGGGCCCTGATTTGTTTTCTCCGGGTTCACCATGGCCACTATGCTAACGGGATGTCGCGGCACCGATAGGAAGGTTAGTGCCATTGTGCTCGAGATTGAAGAGTTGAGAGCGGAGTTAGCTCTCAGGAATGCGCAGCACGCTTTCGAAAAAGCAAGGCTGGCGGGTAGCAGGGGCGCGGGTAGCTGGTCCGAATGGACAGCTGAAGAGCTTAGCGCTCAGTTAGCCCAAGGGAGAGCGGAGGTCGCTTATGAGAAAGCGAAGCTCCGCAGGATCGGTAATCTCGAAGAGGACACCAATGTCTTCACAGTGTTCGTTCCATCATGGGCGTTTCGAACGCCACAGGATAAGGAGAGTAGCTCCGCCCCATGCGCCGACATAGACCCCGCGGCCGACCGCGAGGAGCCCCTCGTGGATGAGCTAATTCCGAGATCGAGCGAATCTGTCGAAGGCATGGTCATCTCGGAGGAGGCAGAGGTAGCACAGCCGTCATGTGAGGGCAGCGAAACGGCGGGCCTAATTGTTGAGCCTGCGTGCTCGAAGCAGGAATGTGCAGGCGGCCCGCGGCGTCTTGCGCGTAGGTCGATTCCGACGGGCGCGAGAACGCGGGACGCGGGGGCAGGTGGGGTGGCGCAGGTGCGACACCGTCGTACGCGCTACCGCCGAGTAGGGTGTTCCTTCTCTCCCGGGAGCAGAGGACACCGCGAGCCAAACCAGGGTTCGTGTAGAATCAGCTGGTGGCGCACAAAACGGAATCGGCTTCCGTGCGACGGTCGGTGTGTGCCACCGTGGAAGGAGGTGTACGCGCTGAATAGTATGCAGTGCGAGACAGGGACGGTTTAGTGTTGTTTGCCGCACACTAATTTGTTATTGTTTTGCGTTTTTTTTCTGTTGTTTTTTTTATGTGTAGGGTTCGCCCAGACGAGCGTTATTGTTAGTTTTACCTGTATTGTAGTTCTTCCCCTTGTTGTTAGTTTTTTTTGTTTGTGCATGTGTTGGTTGCGTTCAGCTGTCGTAAGGTGTGTGATTAGCGAGTAGCGCAGCTTGGCGGTCTTAACTCTGTCTTCTTGTGAAGCAGAGCCGCGGGTACAACACATTAGGGAGTGTACCTTTGGGTACAATGGCGAGTGCCTTCCTTTATTTGCGCTCGTTGGCATATGGTCATGGTGGGCCATGGAATGTGCAGGTAGGGCCCACTTGTGGCGCTTGTGTGCGAACTAGTGTTTGAGGTACTGAAAAATGAACTTTCAGTACATCGAATGTGGACAGCAAGTGAACCGCAACAGGGACGAACAATCTGTGTCGCATCCCGAAAGAACCGGCGTCCGCGAGTGCGTGAAGAGAACTTTCTTTTAACGTTTTTTTATTTGTACAGGACTAGCCTCATTTGTGCGTTTGGGTTTGTTTGGGTGTCTGTTCCTTTCCTTAGAGTGAAAGAATGCTCCTGCATGCACGTAACATTTAAGAGTGGATGGTGTCATTCATTCAGTTGTGAAGTTTGAACATTTATACCCTTCGTGGGGTTGGTTACCTTTAATGGTAGAGGGTGCCACGAGTTTGTTCTCACGGGCCCTGTAGTTGAGCGCCTTCGTTTAATGTTTGATGTTGCGCAAGCCATGGTTAGGCCAAGGCACTGAGTATGCCGTGTTGTATCCGTTTTTTTTTTTTGGTGCAGTTGGCCGGCGCGTGTGCTGGTTGGGTTGGCGTGTACCGGGTAAATTTTTTTTATTGTTGTATTGTATTGTATTTTGTAGTGTACTCGCGTAACGGCTTGAGCGCGTTTTGTTTAGTTCTTGCTCTGCAGCAAGACATAACAAATAGTGAGAGTTAATGTTGTACGTACAGCTAGTGTACGGACAACATTCTTAGTGCGGAGGTGTTAAGTTCGGGCTCCGCATGTAATTAATGAAGGCCGCCGGTGGCCCATGTATTGGCGTCGCCTCCGCTGGTAGCTACGATCCCGTGTCCCTTTCATGTAGCCGCACGAACGTCAAGTTCGGAGCCGCGGAGAGCCTGTGTTGTGCCCGTCCTTTTGTGTGTCAAAAGACGGGGGCGATTAGCTTGAGTACTTCTGTCGCGTCGGAGGTGGCTGGGTCGTTCGGCATGACAAGCTGACGAGAAGCTGAATGACGGTGAATCTCTTAGTGTTGAAAGCGCGCGCGGTGTAAGTTTGGAAATCTTCGACCCCGGCGGCGGCGTGGGTCGTTGACGGGTCAATCGCCTCGGAGACCACCGAGTGGGCCTGATGCGCGTCTTCCGGTGCGACAGGCGGCAGGCCGCGGCGCCCTTCGTCTGGGAGGGAATTAGCAACCCTCATTGTCCTGCGCGTTGCGGGACAATGGGGGCGTCGCGGGAGGCGCCGCGCGGAGGGAGGTCAGCCGCGCGAGGACCGCTCCGGGCCCTCGGCTTGGCTGTTGTTTGTGCAGATGCCGCCCGCTTAACGTAATGGATGGTTCACTTAAGGCCGCAGATGTCCTGTATTTTCTGGCCGGGTGTAACAGCGTGCGTAGGAAACGCACTTTGAGTGCATAAGAGAGAGGGTTAGGTCACGTGACCGCAGGTGAGGACATGTGTGTGATTGGCTGGTTACTGTGACCAATCAATGGTTTGTAATAATTGTTTTGAAAGGTTTTTCTCTCTTTCTTGAACGCCCCCTTTTTGGAGGCGGGGTTTTTGCTATCAAAACCGGAGTGTTGGGTTTTGTCGAAGGTCGGTCGAGAGGGGATCGAGTTTAGTATAGATCTCGGCCGAACAGGCTGCTGCTGTCAGAGTGACAATGTAACCGTCACTCTGACCTGATGTAAAGTTGGAGTTTTGTAAATAATGTAAATAAACCTAATATCTAGCAAGGAAGGCAGTCCTCATCCCTCACCCGCTCCAAGCATCGGTCGTCGGTCATCGGAGCGAGTCGAGATCGTCCTCTCGGCTCGCGCATCAAAAGAACATCCCTATTTCGCCTCCATCAGTTCGCCAAGAAGATGGAGAGGCGAAATTTAACTCTACATCACAACGTTTACTCCGATAAATTTCTTCCTAATGCGTGAGCATTCTTTGGTAAAAACACCAACCCGAATGGCGTAGTGCCTTCTATGTTGACAGAAATGCGTAATGGCGTGTATATTGATACCAGGTAAAGTGGTATTTACAATGGTGTATATACGACACTAACTCAGAGGCTAGTTATTAGAAAACACGGTGGAAGAAAGCACAGCGCAAGCCAGGGAACGAACGCACTTCACCATCAGCGTCCTCTTTATCTTCCTTCTTGATGATGATCCCGGCTAGCACAGTACTTGTATACCGTCCTCTTTGCGGGAAATATAATTATGCCCCGTAACAATATTTTAATCACTGTGAGCAAAAGTGAAACAACGCAATGTATACACAAAATAACGAAATCGTCGAAGTTCGGTTTTAATGGGACATTGAAGTAGCCATTGTGATTAGGAAACTAAAAATACAATCAACGCAAAAAATAATAGTAAAACTAGCAAAGAAATCCCAAAGGGATTACGCAACTAACTAAACAACACACGAAAAGTAAGAAAACGCACAATTTATAAAGACCACAAGTGTATGAAAAAAATCACAGAAGTAAATATTCAGCACGCAATTAAAGAAAAAAACTACAACAAGATATGAAACAAGTATAATCAACTCAAAGAGCCGCAAGGGATCGTTTAAATTCCCTGCTCCGGTCATTAACTAAAAAATAATGGAAAAGGAACTGCCCTGAAACTGTTTGTGCATGTTGTTTCAATTTTATTAACAAAACGTAAGGTTTCGCAAACGCAGAGGCAGAGCAACAATACTTACAAAGTGGTATGAAACTTCTAGAATTTCTCTACCTTCTTACCGGGATCCTGTTTCGCGAAACAGGAACCAGTTTCTTCCCCTTGAGAGCACCCGATTCTATTCTGAGCACTCCGCCGTCCTTTGGGGCAGCCGTGATCGTATAGTGGTTAGTACCTTGCGTTGTGGCCGCAATAACCAAGGTTCGAATCCTGGTCACGGCATTGTTTTTTTTTAATTTTCACTAACGATATATTACATAATCTCACTGCAGACTAACTCGCAAACAGTTTCTTCCCCCACATAAGCAACCCAACAACGGGGAAGGGGTAATACATGCTTCATTAGCTCCAAGCTGACACATTCTCCCAAAACACGCTCCGACACAAAATATTCCATATCCAATACTCACTTGAATGTATGTGCTGCCCCAGACACATCGCGGACACAACACCGCATAGTGTGGGCATGCCTGAAAAGTGCATATAACTCTTCCAATCACTACCCTTTACAGGAGGCGGCGACGCTGACAAGCTCGCACCCCTTCTCGCAGCTTCTGCTGGTGAATAGGGCACGGACGGCGGTCCTCGACCGAAGGCACCCATCACTGATATGGAGGGTCCAGAATCACAACAGATGGGTAAATATGGGTAAATAACGTTTATTCTCTCGCTCCCTATCTGTCTCTCTCTGTCTATCTCTCTCTGTCTGATGTACGATAATTGGCTTTTTATGATCCTTCTCACCGCGTCGGCAGGACGAACAAAGATATTTTCTCAAGCTGAACTGTTTAGAAGTTTTACTACGTTCAGCCGTGGTAACGCGTGCTATAACCATGATAACAAATAAAAGTACTGTGCAGCACTGCCCATAAACTCTTTCACCTTTTCTTTAGTGCCTAGAAGCACCCCCAAAGTAATAGTTATTGCCGGCGCAGAGCTGCAACTGCGTTATTTGCTCGTCGCAGAATATACACTTCGAAGTTTCTCCTTCCATTTTTCTTGTAATCGTATTTAAACATACCGTCTAATGCGTTTATATCTGCAACTGAAATCAATCCAGCCGATGACCTCGATATAGGTCGAATGACGGCCCCAAAGAAAGGAAACGGTTTGGAGTAAATTTCCAAGATATGTCACGCGCGTGGAGGCGTAAGACTTCACTGAGATACTTAAAACCGCTAGTTTTAAATACTGGATGCGCTTCTTGACTGTGCTCTAAAAGCAGGGAGGAATTAGAAAATTGTGTTCTAAAACTGCTGGGTTTTTTTTATAGTTCTACCCGGCTAACAGAAAATACGTACGTATGACCACCCAATGTCCAGCACTGGCAGCACCTCCACGAAGAGATATTTGCCCTGCACGAGGTTTTGTTTCGAGCGTATGAATTTGCACTAATCTCATTCTAGACAGGACGATTTTACATCGAAGTTGAGTCGAGCCCTTTCCGATGTTTATGGGGCGACGTATGTGGTCAGTAATGTTTGCAATATTCGGGCAGTATCCTACTATTTGATGCCCCGACGGTGCTGGTAGATGCGTTTCAGAAGGGGCGCTAGTGGCGACAGTGTTTGATGTAGCGTGGAGACAATGTAGTGCTGAGCCGTCCTCTTCGTATTGTGAGCCCCGACACCGCAGGTGCGGGACGTTCGGGACTGGCTGCTTTGCCCGGTCAGAGAATGCCAAGGTCTACAGTGACGCTTTTTATCCGGATATGGGGCCAACCATAAATTGACGAAAGTCTATGCTTGCCTGGTCCCCGAGCCAGAGGTGGAAATCAAAAGAGAGACGCCACATGTAGCCAGCATCAGCACGAGCCATGAGCACCTGAGGTGACCTTGGCACCGAAACCTATTCCGAGTACCTGCTCAATTCGCTTCCACCTCTTCCCCGTGCGCCCAAAATCAAACAATAGTCGGCAACACGCGAAGCAGTTAATTACTGGATTGCTCGAAACAAGCGAGCAGAGTACTCAAGTTATGGCACAACTCTACAACATCAAGAAGCCAACGGATAGCGACATGCAGAAATACAACTCGACGGGGAGCCGCCCCACATGCCTCTCTGGACATGAAGTATAAAAACTCGGCGTGTGAAACGAAAACTTGGGGACTCGTGTTTAGCGTATGAAAAAATCCTAAATATAAAAGAAAGATGTCTTACGACCTCCATATTTTGATATACGATATGCTACATTGTAATAGAAAAATGTTTCCTCGGCAGTGCATTTGTGTTTAGAGGGGAAGCCGACTTTAAGGAGATCGGTGTAAGCTTCGTCGTTGTTAGCTGGCTTTCTCGCATTGGAGTTGCAAGGCGAAGCATGTGCATCTGCGGAGGGAGTTTGGTCACAGTGCTGTTTTATTCTGCTGCTTATTTTCACAGCCTCTTTGCCGAGCCACGTAGACTGCTCGCCGCCATGTTTTTGCGAGCAGGGGGAAGGGTGTGAGACGTGCACGCGCGTGAAGTTTTGAGGCGGTAGCCGTTGACATAGGCTTTCTGCTGGGAACGAGATTTCAACGTCCACGTCGCAGCCGGATGTGGCCTGACTGCTGTCCACCGGGGTCGAGCGGTTTGGATTAGTGTGTTACGCAAACAGTATGATGCCTACGATGTTCACAGAAAAAAAATGTCGTCGTGACAAGTTTTATTCAGCTATAATTAAGTGGCCAGTATTCTCAATCGCAAATTTAAAACAAACGTGTTTTGTTTCGTGCACTCCTTGAACTGCGCCCAGCTTAGCTGGTAATCCTTCTCCCCAGAGTGAAACGCCACTGTTTTTTTTATTCTGTTTTGAAATAATTGTTTGAATGGGAAGGTAAAAAAGACGTTTGTGAATTACGAAAATTGCGCTAAAAGGACAAACAGAAAAAGGACGACAGGCAATGCAGCTTACTTTAAAAGTTTTGTTTTCGCATTGTATTTGATTTTGCTCTCCGCCGGCAAACCATAAATTCAAAATTTGGCTATAAATAGCCACATTTGCTGATATTGTTTTGTTACGTATATTTTTGTGTGTTTCTTTGTTTCATCTTATAGTGATTAAAAATTATACGGATATAAAGAATTAATAAATCCAATTCGCCTGAAATGCATTTTTGTGTAGATAGAAGTCTGCACCGCACGCGTTGGGGTTCTAGGCCTGAAATACCCATGCATTGAAAACAGTGTGGGGTGGGGGGGGGGGGGGGAGGTCAACGCTGTGGTATTGCAAAACCCGGAGCTGGTGGACCTTGATAGCAACCCCAACTGGTGATATCATAAAGATTAACCTTTCGGCGCTAGCCTTTTTCTTTCTATCGAAAAACGTTTTCTGTGTTTACTTTTTATTATTTCGAACCTATAAGCTTGCAAGCAACAAATTGAGCTTGTGATGCAAGTGATTTACAAGCCATTCATCTAATTACGCCATCAGTGCATTGAACTTTAGATTTTCTGCAGAAAGCTTTCTTTTGCTTATTCTCGGAAACTTTAGAAATCAGTGAGCCCACATAGAAAATATCAGGCTAGTAGGGCAATTATTTTTAGAGTTACAGCCATGTAATCCAACTAGGACTTCGGTCCTTGGGGTAACCCTGACGTCCGTTTGGCCTTCACTGCAATGCCTCCTCTTTCTAGCTTTCAACTTTAGCAGAAATGGCTGCGACCTAGCTAGGCAAACCTTGCATATGCAAAGCAAAAGCTTGGCTTAGTCGGGTTGAGTCTTGGTTTCGCTTGGTTAAGCTTTGATGTAGCTGCATTGCCGACCACGGCTCAAAGCCACTAGGTCTCGTGCAACGGTCACAAAAGGAGGACCGGCGAACGCGCCGTAACCCGGCGCGAGACGAGTCACGTAACCCGAGACGATCCGGTGGCGCATGCATGGGAGGCTGCGGGGGTGGTCAGCTGCCGATCAGCTGATCGGCCGCTACAGGGGCGGCGTCCGCCGCTCATATGACCAGAACGACTTAAAACGAGGCCTTGTGCGCAGCGCCAAAAGCGGGCCAGGCGAATCACGCGATGCGCTTCGCCGAAGGTGTGTGGCCGGGGGTGTGTCTCCGGTCAAAAGGTCACCTTGCGCATCCTCCACGAAACCCCTGAATGAAAGTACTAAAGCTTTGCTTTAAAAAGCTAGCAATGGTGACATCTATTGGAAGAGGCATCCTTGAAGAACTATTTTAGACAAAACTCGCTGTTCTAGTTTTGTTCTCAAACGGAGAGAAGTCTTTTGGTTCATGTCCTAAATATAGGACGCCAGGGCCAAAAGGGACACAATTGTCTTTTTCTACTTCACGAGTTCCGTCAACCGGAGATATTAATATTTTCGCCTTAATCGCAATTTCCATGGCGGAAATGGTGTGAGAGCACATAACAAAAGAGTGGAACGTCATTACGGTAGCAGGGGCAGCGGTAGCGAACTGTGCGTGGAGTTTATTCTTTCGCCCCTGGATGAAGCTAAGTAACGCGTAACTTATTTTAATAGTCGACGCATCAGTTACACGGCTTTAACAGACCAAACTTTAGGACGTTCTCTGTCTCGGAATAGATAGCATACGATGACTTATGCTAAACAAAATATGGTTTCTTAAGCGAAATGAATGAATGTGCTTTATTTAAAGGAGGCACGAATCCCTTTGGGGGGAAGGAGGTAAGTGGGGAGGCGATGAAGTGGGATACTACTAAAGTTCATTGTGGGATCATAGGTCCTTTCGAGGGCGTCTTCATTCTTGGGTGCCGCCTAAAAAAACACATAGTCAGGCCCGCTCTAAACTGCTTTGTAGAGACCGCTCTCTAGTGCGTATCGGCCTATTGCTCCGAGTAAGGATGCGTTACTCCGGAGTACCTGTAAGTGCGCGTGAGCGTCAGATGGCAGTGGCCACTTATCAAGCAGGCCGGCTCTGCTCTTGTGGAATGTCGTACACTGTCAGATTAAATGATGCAGGTTAGGCGTTGTAGCCTGCCCACAAAAGGTACACGTGGGTGCCGATGTGAGGGAAGTGGCGCCGTTAAAACATTTTCGGGTTACGTTGGGGGTATATTCCGCGTTTGCGTAGGCCTTGTTAATAAAGATTTCTTCTGGCCGTCAGAGGGGGATTCCAGCTTAAGCGAAATACTATTCTGTCATCGTACTCCGAGCCCACGCAAATATTTTTTTGTAAAAAAAGCTACCCTACGCTACCTCGGGCGGTCTTCCGGGGTGACCAGTTTTGCCCTTGGGCGATAGATGTCAAACCACACCCCCTTCCACAAGCGCCTGGCATGGAGCAGCGGCCCGAAAACGAGGAGAGGTAGGCGAGGAGGGAAAGGAGATGACCGCGGGACCCGTGTGCGGGGCTTGGCGGGAGAAGGCGTGGAGGCCGCCGCCGCAGCGATAAGCGCACGCCACTAAGGGAGGCCATGAGGCCACGTACGGCGCAGAAGTGTGTGGGATAGAAGAAGACGTACAGAGGGAAACACCCTTGTCTATAACGCAGGTTTCATACTTATAGCCTCATCTTGCCTCGGCCGAAAAACATTTGAAGAAAACTATTGTGTCATTCTGAAGTATTGACCATATATTTTGACCCCAACGATATTTGTGACACGTTTGAGTAGGCAGTTTTGAGAGATAACCAGTTCAAGTCAAACTCTGTGTTATAGACAAGGGTGTTGCGCACTGTACATCCAGCTGTGGTCCCATCCAGCGGCGAGGCTTAAACAATGCCGTGGGGCGAAACAGAGTACATACGCTATTGTTGCTTACAGCTTGGCTACCTTCAAATCTTATGCATTAGTGTGAGCTTCCTTCATCTTTTATTTCTTCCTGCCAATTTCTTCTATAGCGTTTTTTCCTACATCCCGATTCGCCAGCAGGGAAGCATGTAGCCGTTATTAAATGCCGGCAAAATTATCTGCTTTTTTAAAAGAGAGTGTGGTGTCTCTCTCTCGTGCCGGTAAACTAATACTTCGGCAAATGGCAGAATTTGGTCCCAAAAAACTCATTTAAACGCGGAAATAGCTACCATTAGTGACCGTGTGCTAACAGCGACAAACGAATCTCGCAACTTTTTAGAGTGACGTTCTTAGGAATTTGCAAGGGCTGCGTTGCAATGTTCAAAACTTGTTTGGCTGTGAAAAACGCAGTTTCAGCCGTATTTCGTAAAATACAATGAAGGCAGTTAAATAGCGCGAAGTGTGTTGTTCCTGCGAGCATTATTACAATCACTTTTCTCTTCTTGTAACAGCACCGAGAGTGCACAGGGTGCCTCCGGAAAAACTTGCGTCGCCGTCCACTATTCATCCACACACTTTTTCTCACATAGCATGAACGGTACACGGCATGAATAAAACACATTATATTCTCTCCTTACTTCTGCGGACCACTGCAAGAAAGTACTCGTTCTTTTCTTGCTACATTAGGTTTCTTTTAGTCTGGCTTAGCACGTGGTAAAGCTAGAGGCAAGAAAAAGGCAGGATGTCACTTTCATTTATGGTCGACTGGCTAGAGTTCGAGGGCACAAATTAGCCCCAACTTTCACCCACATAGTTAGGTACCATGTCATCCAGCACTCTAGCCATCACCAAAACTAAAGCAATCCTAGCCACCGTTCTAGACCGACATTTACGAGAGAACAGTGAAGTTGTCCTCTTGAAAAGTCTTGTCCATTGGCATCAGTGACTTTAGGGGAGTGCGTGGCCTGGTGTTCGCCTCGTTGTCGTTGGAGGCAAGGTTGGGTGCATGCATACACATGACTATGATCACTTACCCATGCCCCCCTGTCCGTGTTTTGTGTATTCGACGGGACATGCTTCCTGCCCCTTGAGCGACGGATTGCGCCTGAAACCGAAGAGACCTCCCACAGCCCCTACCACTTCTTCCAATATATACCATAAAAGAACTGCTGGTGGAACAAGGAAACGGAAGGAATGGAAAAGGAATCCTTCCACCGCGTGGACCTGACCTCCCGAGAGGGCTCGCTCGCAGGGAAGAGGTCGTACTGCGGAGGCTTCGAATTGCGTTGGCGTTACCCCCGGCAGTTACCCACGCTTGGCCGGCGGGATATCACGCCCCGTTTGCGGACACCTGCCTCTTCTGTGTGCTTACTGCGTCAGAAGCAGACGCTGAGAACATGTTGTGGACTTGCCCTCAAAAACGAACGGATGCAGCATTTCCGGGGCACTCAGCTCCATCCTGGGTTCCAAGCACCGGTCTCTCCTGGCATCTTTACGTGAAACTGGTGGTGGTGTACCTTTGAAAATATTGTTTTATGCCGTAGGGCGATATCTCGCAAAGAAGAACAATAAAAATAAAAAGAAAGCACAAAGAAACCAGTTTTACGAAGGCTTAGGTACTGCATGAAACGAATCAGTATTACTGTGTCTGTCATCGTTCTGAAGGCTTGCGGATGGATGACCACAGCCGAAGAAAGCGATCAAAGCTAACTTGAGAATTTATCTTCCGAGGGCTTTAGCTATGACGCCGAGAACCCAAAGGCCATCAACACATCCTGTGAATATGACTAAGTGGCTACTCTTTGTAGATGTGATGGAACGATGGATTAACGTTCATTGGTCATGTTATCCGAAGTCCTAAGGCGATAAGACACCCAATCGTCCAGTCTCAGGTTGTCTCTGCAGGAGTCTCAGCAGGGCGATGGCGATTAAAACTCTCGAATATACTGGGCGAAGTGACGTGGTTGATACGACGAGAAGTTAAGAGGGTATGTACAAAAATCACGAAAACAGCCAACTGTTGTTTTTAAAACGATGAAATACCCTCTGAGCCAAACATTTCCCGTGGGGACTCCCGCCCCAAACAGAATACACCAAAAATTGTGAGCTGCTATTCTAGAGTAATTTGAGGTGCTTATGTGGAATGTATGCATCTACCGCCGTCATTTTTGATAAGCCGTTTCCTCTAGCAGGTTTGTATAGTTAACATGCAGTTGCTGAATTGTTTCAGAAATGTAACTCCAGCTTATAAAATGAACGCCATGATATAGCCACGCATTAAATATATTATTATCGCGACATCTGTTTCTTTCGCTGACAATTCTTTCTTTCGAGTGTACGTTTTATTATGTAACCAGATATTCCTTGAACGCCCACATATCATTTCTTTTCTTTTCAGAACAATAAACAAGACATGATCATGTGCGCTCGTGTGGCTGCGTACTTTCTAAACTACTTTACTCTAATGTTACCGCAGCAGCGTGGTTACAATGTAGATGATATGCCTTTTCCATCATAACTACAGATTTCAAAGCTACTCCTCCCTCTAATAAGTAGACTTTTAACAAGGAAACAGCCATAATTGGCTGTTTCGGTCCTAATATGCAATACTGGACATGATGTTGGCAGACGTGAAAATTATTTTCGATACCTCCACATTCCCATCTGTCCGGCAGCAATTCTGAATTTCGTGACGGAGGCAAAAAAAATAGCAGTCGCTCAGCTCGGCTATGCCAGGATATACGTAGCGTGAGCTATGGTTCAGCTGATTATGCTGAGGTTTCCTGGTTGTCTAGGATTAGCTGATTATCATGCTTACTGTTGCTAAAACGATTTCCAAACCAATCTAATCCAATTCAATTCAGTCCAGCCCAGTCCGGTCCAGTGCAGTCCAGTCCAGTCACTGCTCCGCGCGCATGGCTCCTCCCGCAGCACGGCTCTCCAGGAGCCGTGCTGCGGGAGGCAGCGTCAGACTTGGCTACTGCGCAACGGAGGCGCACAGCTAGGCACGCGCCGGCGCCAGTGCGTCGGCCGCGGCTATGACGTCACTCCACTGGAATGCACAGACCAGCGAATGGGCGGACTCAATTCGCTACCCACCTCTACTCCAATTGGATTGAATTTCAATCCATCACAATCCAATTTATTCCAATCCGATCCAAATTCAATTCAAGCCAAGCAAATCAAATGCTCCTTCGGCTTGCGCAGAACGGCCCTTCACGGCCCACGCAAAACTATTCAACCTCGGGCAGTGTAGCTTACGCTACAAAACCGAAACGCCCGTGTGTCGCAAGGAGCCTGTATAAAACTTCTGGAGTAGAGATCGCCCTTAGGTGGCAACGCAGCGAGGGGAAGCCAAGCAAACCGGCAGGCGGCCATATTGCCGTGGGCAGAAAAGGCACTGCGCTGGCAGGGACGCTGAAGTGCTTTCGTGGTTTCTTGTAGCGTAAGCTACACTGGCCGAGGTTGAGCAGTTTTGCGTGGGCCGTGAAGGGCCGTTCTACGCAAGCGCGAGGAGCATTGAATTGGTTTGGATCGGATCGCATCGAATCGGATTGGATTGGCTTGGCTTACCTTGGCTTTGCTTGGCTTGGCTTGGCTTGGCTTTGCTTTGCTTGGATTGGATTGGATTGTGTTTGATTTTAATTCCAATGCAATTGGAGTACGGGTGTGTAGAGAATTGGGTCTGCACATTCCGCGGTCTGCGCATTCCAGAGGAGTGATGTCATAGCCGCGGCAGGCGCACTGGCGCCGGCGAGTGCCTAGCTGTGCGCCTCCGTTGCGCAGTAGCTAAGTTTGACGCTGCGCAGGAGCCGCTTGATAGCTGTTTCGCGTGGCTCCTGGAGAGCCGTGCTTCGCATGCGCGAGGAGCAGTGGCTGGACTGGACTAGACTGGATTCGATTTGACTGAACTGGACCGGACTGGAGTGGACTGGTCTGGATTGGATTTTATTGGATTGGATTTGATTGGATTGGATTGGATTATTAATCGTTTTAGCAGCAGTAAGCATAATCAGCTAATCCTAGACAACCAGGAAACCCAAGAGTAACCAGCTGAACGTAGCCGAGATAAGCCACTGCTAATTTTTGGCTTTTCAGAGGAAAAAACGATAACTCAGTTGGTTCTGTCGTTGACGAACGGCACTTGGGTGCAGCCTTGAGTGTCGGGATTTCGGCGCACGTGAGCGACCCACAGCTGGTCAACATTTATCCGTAGCCCTCCGCTACAGCGCGGCTCGGTGTAAGTTCAGCGATTTGAAATCCCACATTAGGCTATATTTTGCGGTGTAAATTATTGATTTATTTATTTTCCTTTTTTATTATTTTTTATTTATTCTTTATTGAGTTATTATTTATTTATTTATTTATTTATTTTATCTGTTCTTTATTTTGTCCCTGCAAAAGTTATGAAACAACAGATCGTGCCTCATCAATGCAGTTATGGGGACTGCCACTGCAATATCTATGCAACATCGAGGAGGCTGGCCTATAGAATAAATCTCTCTTGCGAATTTAGAAACGTTCTTTGTCATTATTATGAAAAGGTGAAACGAAGTTGGCACGCTAGAGTGTACTTTTGCATGATGTAAAGCTACTTTGCGAAATAATCACAGCTGCTATAGGTCTGTTTACGCAAGTCGCCGAACATTTTCCAGTGTCGCGCTGTTCGGGGGTGTAGCTGAGATGGTAGAGCGCTCGCTTAGCATGCGAGAGGTACGGGGATCGATACCCCGCACCTCCACCATGTTTTCTTTTTTTCCAGAATGGCTTTTTTTTCAAATTCTCGCACTGGGAAATAAAATAAATAACTGTTAGCCGCCATTGATGCATCTTGACCAATAGGCTACACAAACGCGGACAAGAAAGGAAACACGAACTGAAGTTTGGGGGGAGGGGGGGGGGTAAACGGAGTTTGGTCAATACACGCAAAAGTATATAAACGGCGTCCGACAGAGTTATCCACGCATGGAGACAGTGAATTGATCTTATCTTAACAGAGGTTCAGTCCTGGAGGTCTTAGCGAGAGATATAATACATAACAAGCATTTAAAGTAGCCGTTCTTGGCCGCTGTAAAGTGACTACATGACTATTTTATGAGGTAGGTGGGAATCAGTTGGTTGGGGTCTATATTGAAATGGTTTCCATGGTCGACAGAAGTTGCGGTATAATTTCCGTCAGATGCGAAATGGAACAAGTCCATATGAAAAGTTGAAGCATGGCAGGTGCACAGGTATTACAATAGGTGCAATTTGAGGGAGGTTAGGCGTGAACCATTTGCGTAATGCTTCTGGTGTGTTGGCTGCGAAACGGCTTTATCATGCGCCCAGAACGGAGTCTGCCCGTGAAGCTGCGTTCGCTCGAGATCGTCGCTATACGTTTCGGCAAAGCAGCGGTGACACGTGCAGTTGACGCCACGGGTATACTAGAAAATGCCTCATCCTGCGCACACTCAAAGGGGTAGTTTGTTGCATGTGGCCATTTGTGGTATCATGTGTATTTCAGAAAGGCAGTGTCTTTTGAATCTAAAACGCGGCGGCTAATTAATCCCAGTTAATTATACGTCGTGAAATCGCATGCCCGACACAACTGTGCTGCCATTTCCTCTCCCGTCACTTGATCACGTCGGAGTTCTTTCGCCGTCCCTTCAAAGGTACGTGTGTGCGTGTTTTGGTCTTTCTGGTTTCAATTTTCACCTTCATTATTTCTTACATAAGGCAACATTATCTGCGTCTCGCTCACAGCTGCATGCTGTTGTTGTTTTCATGTAAGGATAAAGGAAGAGCCCAGCAATGCCTGTGCTACACAGAAACATTCAATTGACAATTGAACGGTGGCCCACAGGTGTGCCCTGTGTATTTACAAAAGGGCACTCGATAGACAATTGGTTCAACCGCCTTCCAGAGGCCTTTGAAACGGCCGTCTAACACAGGTGTAACGGGTGTTTTCAATAGTACATTATAAATAAGTTCATCCATTCAATCCCGCAGCGTTGTGTTGCAAGCTACAATATGCGATGAAAAAAAAGGACCAACCTTTCCGGCGTAGGAACGATCGCACCCGCCTCTAAGGGGGGCCATAAATGGAATAAAACACAAAAGCAAATCCGTCGAGCCGGATTCGAACCAGCGACCTATGGATGTCAGCAGTGCGAAACCTCTACAGTCCACCGCTCTACCAACTGAGCTATCGACGGGCGTGGTGTGGCCTGTGACAGCTTTCCGTCCATTCGTCGAGTTCGAGGAAACTGGAGCGCCAGTTGTACACAGAGTGACCTTGCCCCGACATTGGCCAAGAGGCCGCTGCCGGCGCTTTTTGCCTCTGCTGTGGTTTGTGGCAGGCGATTGTTTTGGATTCCCTTTATTTTCAGGGCTCGCGTTCCATTCTGTTCTAACACAGTGCTCCTGACGAGTAGCTTGGCTTCATCTTCTGTTACAATCATGTGATTTCTCTTTTGTGCTTTTTTATTATTTATTTATTTATTCAGGCAACCAGATCTCGAGTGAGTAGGCTACCGGCAGATGTACTCCGGCTGGCTAAGGCCCATTCACCCGTACATAATCATTGCTAACAGCGGTAGCAGCAAACGAAGACAACGTGCAGAAGGGAGAAGAAAACAAGATCAACCGTAGGAAACGTAACCGAAAGAACTACTCGGCGAAAAAATTCACAGAAATGCAAAACAACAGCCATTCCGTGTATACAACAATTCATATTAAGCCCATTTCATTCAATGGTCCGAGTAAGAAGGCACTGCTTACAATTGCGTTTAAAGGCGTGTATAAAACTCGGCTTATGTACCATTTTGGGAATATCAAAATTTTTGTAATCACTGGGGTGTTGTTTAGTTCACGTCTAAATGTGTATACATGTTGTGAGGTTGATAGTGTATATAAAAGGCGGATTCGAGTTTGATTTCGTTACAAATGCGTACTGAAAGCTTAAAATCAAACAGCTACGTAATCTTTAGCTGTTTATTCTCGGAAAAGGTAGGTGCGATTTATTCCGACTAAGGAGATTTTTCATGCAGCGAACTGCGCATTTTTGTAGAGCTGTTATTCGTTTTGTATTCATCATAGTAGCAGTGGCCCATACTAATAAGCAGTAGTCTAAGTGCGATTGCATCAGTGCGTAATATAGTTGACATTATAAGGATTTAGAAATACATTCCCTAAAATTATGCCTTCCTATGGATTTTGACACATTTGCATGCACGTTATTTATATGTGGTTTCCAGCTCAGGCTTTCTTCGAAAAAAATCCTTGGAATATGCATTAAGTTTCACGTTCTAACACAATTACGAAACTGCATTTGGGTTTCGTAATCATCCGGTTTAATTGTACGCATTAACACAGAGTATTTACCTTTCCCACAAATGCATGCAATTGATTCACCTGTAACCATGTTGTCCAGTCACCTAATCAAGTGCTAACACCTGTATTAACACTGCCGAACTGCTTCCAGAGAAAAATACACTATTGTAGTCAGCATGCGACACGATGTCTGGTGTTCATGGTATGTGTACAATATCGTTGTGGTGTTTTATATATATATATATATATATATATATATATATATATATATATATATATATATATATATATATATATATATATATATATATATATATATATATATATATATATATATATATATATATATATATATATTTATATATATATATACATATATATATATATATAAATATATATATATGAATGAAATGCCTGTACAGCATCAAAAATGAACCTATATGGCACTGTTGTGTTTCAAAATGCCTAATTGACGTTGTCTGTTATGTGCACTATGCCACATCAGTCGATCTACCTTTGCAAAAACCATATTGCTCATTCATGATAAATTGAGAAATGTTCGGAAATTTATTTAAGCGTCTTTTTAAAAGATGCTCAAGTACTTCTGAAAAAAAAGGAATAACGGAAATGCAGCTGCAGTTACTTATATGGTCCCAAGGACCCCCTTTATGAATACTGACTACTTTTTTCTGCTGTCTGGAAACATGAGGTTCCACCCGAAGTATTGCATAAATGCGCCAGGAGAGAACTCAGGAGATCAGCTACGGCTATAATTGGCGTACCCAGCCGCAGTATTTTTATCTAACGACAAAAAAACTAATTAGTTTCTATTCAGTACTAGACATTAAAAAGAGAACGAAAAGTTTTAGACGGGGTGTATTTCCTACATTCGAAGCATGGCTTGTGGGACAAGTGTGCTGCGCCCGCATACAGAAAGCAATTATTGAATTTTCGTCTGGACACTCAGACTATACTCTACGTTGCCGATTACTAGGGCGACTGGGGTAGAATTCTTCGGCGTACTAACTAAATTTCTCATTGTATTCCATATTTTACTCAGATGGTTGGAAGTAGACTCATACTTCCTTTTGAAAAGTCTACCTCATCCTAGGTCCGAAGCTAACTTATTTTTTTGGGTGCATGCTTGTACTAAATTGGCTTCCCGAGAATCGAATAAATTTTCATACAATTTGTCTGGAGTTTGTATTCTTTTGTATAAATTTCGCGTGAGCCAGGATTTCCACGATTTTTTATTTAACTTTTGTTCTTTTTTTCAAAACGGTTAGTATAATGTAAAATAAAGACTAACCAGCGATACCTCCCTGGAAGTCGTAAACCTCAAAAGAACACGCGGCCGAACATTACCAAAGGAAACGTCCTGCCAGTAAGACTGCGATCAAACCTTCAGGATACTGCGTAGTTCAGGTGGTCATCACCGGAGTTACTTGTAGGCACATGTAGAGTGCTGTGCACTCGCCATGTGCCTACAATATCATAACGGGCTGGGAATTTCTCTCTTCGACGTATGCTGTCATCTCTTGTCCTCAACCGGCCACTGACATCTGAGATATAGATCCCTGTTCTATGCTTAAACGACGACGTCGTTTCGTTTGACAGCAGATTGTGCTATACCCCCTCGTCAAGAGCAGCTCTTGTCTATTTCTGCATGAGCTTTTACCGAAGAAGATATCTCCGTTGTGTCCTTCACTCCCGGGCTTTCTCAGGGTAATACAATCGCCGCAGGTCTTGTTAGATTTCAGCAATGGGCTGCCGTGATTACCATACAAACCAATAAAGTTATGTTGGGTACTGCAAGAGTCCTTCCATGCCAAACAAAATTGAGTCCGAGAGAAATGAATACGCGTGAAAAATAGAGAGAGAGAGAGAGAGAGAGAGAGAGAGAGAGAGAGAGAGAGAGAGAGAGAGAGAGAGAGAGAGAGAGAGAGAGAGAGAGAGAGGGAACATATTATTGAGCAGCTCCTTAGGTCAGAGGATTCTCGTGGCCACAGGCATGAGCCGAGCGGCGACGTCGGTAGCTCGGACGACCAGGGTGATTTGCACGCCTGGGTCCGGGCTACGCAGTGCCTCCTCCCACTGCTCCTCGGATGTGATTAAGGGAGATCTATTTTGAGGGCAGGCTCATATTATGTGAAATAGACTGGCTGGGGCACCGCATAGGGGGCAATCAGGTGTGCGGTATATTGACAGGTGAATGTGTGTTAGCCTTGCGGGGTTTGGGAAGGTGTTTGTTTGTAGGAGGCGCCAGACACAATGACATCACGCAACATTACCGCCTCTGCCGCCGGGTCTACGCTCCAGTGGAAAATAAGGAATAAACAGAGGGCTAAGCACAGAGTGAACAATTCACAAAAGAACAAACCGCAACGCCAGCTGTACGGAAAAGGCAGCACCGCCGCCGGCGTCAGCGCAGGCCCGGTTTTACATTTCCGCGTAGCGGCAGAACTCCTTGTCCTTTCACCTCGAGGCGATTGTGTGTTTGCTTGGAACGTTACCTTAGCATTAAATTTGCCTTCGCGGCACGGAAACGGCTAGTTTCGGCGACAATGCAATCAGGGCCAGTGTCACCGGTTTCCTGTGGCCGTCGATAGCTCAGTTGGTAGAGCGGTAGAAAATAAGGAAGAAACAGAGGGCTAAGCACAGAGTGAATAATTCACAAAAGAACAAACCGCAACGCCAGCTGTACGGAAAAGGCAGCACCGCCGCCGGCGTCAGCGCAGGCCCGGTTTTACATTTCCGCGTAGCGGCAGAACTCCTTATCCTTTCACCTCGAGGCGATTGTGTGTTTGCTTGGAACGTTACCTTAGCTTTAAATTTGCCTTCGCGTCACGGAAACGGCTAGTTTCGGTGACTATGCAATCAGGGCCAGTGTCACCGGTTTCCTGTGGCCGTCGATAGCTCAGTTGGTAGAGCGGTGGACTGTAGAGGTTTCGCACTGATATCCATAGGTCGCTGGTTCGAATCCGGCTCGACGGAATTTTTTCGTGGTTCTTTTTCAAACATGCGGGAGAAATGTGGGGTGCTTCTTCATATTTGTTTTCGCGTGCATGTGAGTGTTTTGTTGGAGAGGAAGAGGGCTCTGGCGGCTCTCCGCTCACACTTCCAGGCTGATGATTAATCCATTCTTTTGGGGATTCTGCTTACCTCACAACTATCTTTTTGAATCTCACGAGTTCCATGAACAACAGAGATCAAGATTTTCGCGTCAATAATAATTTCAATTGGTGAGCTTGCGTGACAGCACGTAAGAAGGGAGTGAAACGTCATTACGTTAGCCGGAACAGCGCTGGCCAGTGGTGCGTAGTGTTTATTTTTTTGCCACTGGATACAGATAAAAAACGCGTAACATTTGTTTAGTATTCAATATATTGATTACACTGGCTCAACTGAGCTAATCTGTTATGGGTAAATCACTGACTAAATCAGTTGCGTTTCGCTGAATCACTCCAGAGTTACTTAACGACACTCTGTTTTTGAAATGGCTAGCAAGCAATTACTTATGTGAAACGAAATTTTGTGTCTCAACTAAAAAAGAAAATTGTACGCCAAGCCCGAACCACTATTTCTTTTCATTCTTTTATGGCAACCTCCTTCTAGGGCTGTTTTTTCTACATCCCGATTCGGCAGCCGAGAATCATGTAGGCCATAATTAACACAGGCAACATTCACTGCTTTTTTTAATACGAGTTGTTCTCTCTGTTTCTCTCGCCAGTAAAGTATTACTTCCGAAAATGGAAGCCCTGATTTCGGAAAACGCATTTAAACTGAAAGTAGTCACTGTTATCGACCATGCGCTAACAGTCACACAACATTTTCGCAACTTCGCAGAGTGCACTTGATAGGAATTTGCGCCAGCTGCGTTTAATATTCAAAATTTGATGTCTCTGAAAAACACAATTTAAGCCGTCTCTTGTCAAAAGACGACCACTAAAAGAGCGCGTAGTGTTTTGTTTCTGCCAGTATTATTACGATCATTTTTTTCCTTTGTGGAATAGCTTCGACACTTCACAGAGTGCACACCTTTCGGATGCAAAAGTGCGTAGTAGTCTACTACTCGTCCACACACGATTTCACGTATAGCGTCAAGGGTCCACGGCATGAATAAACAAATGATTTTCTCTCCTTACTTGTGTGGATCACTGCAAGAACGTTCTTGCTCTTTCCTTGCTACATAAGCTTTCTTGTTGTTTGTGTTAGCGCGTCGGAAAACGAGAGGCAAGAAAAAGCCAGCATGTGGCTTCTATTCATGGTTGCCTGGCTAGATTTTGAGGGCACAAATTACCCCAGACTTGACTAATAGATTAGGCACCACGTCAGCCAACACTCTAGCCATCGCAAAAACTTTCTTATGAAGTTAAGCAATTCTAGCTGCCGTTCTGTGTCAATATTTGCCAGAGAAGGCCGAAATTTGTTCTTGAAAAGGCGTGCTTATTCGCATCACTGGCTTTAAGGGCGTGCGTTGCGCGGTGTGCGCCTGGTTGTCTTTGGAGAAATAACAAAAACCTTACAGAAACAACTGGGCACAGAGGCTACGTGAAATCAACCAAAATAATACGCGAAATCAACCAACGTATCTGAGTGGCTGCTCTTTCGAGATATGACGTAAACGCGGTATCAAAGCTTGATGAACGTATTATCCGAAATCCTGTGGGCGATGGGGAACCCCATCATCCGGACTCGGGTTGACTCGGCAGGAGTCTCAGCAGGGCGATGGTGGTATAACTTCTGTAATATGGTGGCCGATGTGGCGAATTCTAGACGTGGTTGAGACGGTTAGAAATTATGACATTATGCGTAATTATTTACAACGACGGCGTAGTTAGGTCAAGTGGGCTCCAACCACGAAAACAAGCAACTGTTAATGTTGTTGTTAAAAACGATTGAACCTCCTCTGAGCCGACTATCCTCCGCGGGGACCCTCGTCCCAAAATTGAATGCACCAGAATCCGCAGGCCACTCTTCCGGACTCACTTCCGGTGTTTGCGTGGAATGTACTCATGCGCATCGTAAGTTTTGCTATACGGATACCTCTAACAGGCTAGCGGGGTTGATGCCTAGTTGCTGAATGGCATCAAAGCATACAGCTGGGTTAACAAACGAAACGCCAGGAAATAAGCATGCATTAAATATATCATTAGCGACGTCGGTTTTCTGTGGCAGTTCTTTATTTCGCGAGTCCATCTTATTATGTAAACGAGTATTCCTTGAACGACCCGAATGTTTTTTTGTTTAGAAAAAAAAGAAGTGGTGTCTTCGCACGTATGGCTGCGTATTTTATTAAACTATCTACTTCTGTCTTAGGGAAGCAGTATCCGGTCGACACCTGTGATACAATTTTTCCACGATAACTTGTTATTTACATAGTTACTGCTTCCGCTATTAGGTAGACTTTGAACAAGAAAACAGCTGGAATGGCTCTTTCAGTAATAATATACTATAATGATGGTTTGGTAGACATAATATTTTCGATTGTTCGAAATTTTAATCTTTCCTGTGGCAATTATAATTTTATGATTGAGGCGAAAAGCAAGAATGTTCGTGTGTCAAGCTTTGGGCGCATATTAAAGATCCACAGCTGGTGAAAATAATCCGGACATCATCACTGCCACTACAGCGCGCCCAGGTATGGTTGGGCGCATTATAACTTCACAATAAAAAAATAAAAATCAAACTCCTTATCTCGGGTATTTTACGGATTGCCACCTGCATTTATTCCTTCATTGCTGTATTTATTTATTTATTCTATGACCGCAGAATGTATAAAGAAACGACAAATCGAGCAAAATCAATGTAGCCATGCGCGTTGGGGTTACAAATGAATGCGAACTCTCAAAGGCTGCCCAATGGGATAACTCTTTCTTGCGAATATAGAAGCGTTTTCAGCCCTTTTTATGAAACGGTGAAACGAAGTTTTCACCCTACTCCGACGATGCAGTTCGTATAATGTAGACTTACGCTGCAGAAATAGTCGTCACTGTCTTCTTATGCAACACGCTAGAAGTTTTCCCGTGGGGAGTCCGTCGGGGGTGTAGCTCAGATGGTAGAGCGCTCGCTTAGCATGCGAGAGGTACGGGGATCGATACCCCGCACCTTTTTGCATCGCGAAAATATTTTATAAACTCATGCACTATGGCTGATGTTTGTGCAGGTGGAATAGGGGTTCTTGAAAGCAACATCCGTTTCGTCGTTCTGCCAAATAGCCGTTTAATCTTCAGAAAACTTTTTACTGGAAAATTTGTATTACTAAGCGTGCGAATGGTCTCGCTATATAAAAGAGCTATTAAATAATGGGCCTGAGGCCCGAGTGCAACGCAGCGGCCACAGTCGGTTGATAAATACGGCTATTTATGCAGTTGGTTGAATACAGTTTGGTACACTGTTAGCCATCTCGCATCGTGCCGAGCTCTTAGTCTCGCTCATGCGCAAATGTGTGCAATCAATTGTAACCCAAGCAGCTGGGCTGGGCAGTCCACCACCTAGGAATTGACTCTGTCGTTTAAACATTTTATTTATTTATTTATTTATTTATTCACTCAACAGGGGACTTTCGAGAGAACTAGAAAAATGCAGCAACCAAAAAGCTAATAAAGTGGTTTTCCTGAGGTTTATTTCGAAGTTAGACAGTCTGCTGGATGTGTGTGCCCCCGTAATATATCCTTCCCATTCATCTTAAGCGCACAAAAAACACACGGACACAGCCATTGTCCTTGTCGTTGTCACAGGATAGCGCTTGTCCTTGTCATCTGTGTCCGTGTGTTTTTTGTGCGCTTAAGATGAACGTTATGGAATACCAACTAGCCCGAACGCAATCCCTCCTTCAAATAATATCCTTCTCATCGTACGCATCTGAACATGCGCATGTTTCCTGTCATTATCATCAGTTGCGAAGTCAAGTTTTGACAGTTGAATAATGGTGATTAAGCAACGAGTTATACAGCTAGATTTAAGGAGAACAATCGAACAAAACAGGTTAGCACAGGTGTGGACAGAACCAGTTTAAGAGGTCTAACGTGCCGACGCTACGCAGGCGATGAGGCGCGCCGTAGTGAGTGTTGCGGATTAACTTTCACCAACTGGGTGGATTTAACGTGAGCCGAAATCTCGAGCTCACGGGCGTATTTCCTTCTCGCCTCCACCAAAAAGTGGCCGCCGCGGCCGGGAATCGAACCCGCGTTCAAAAGCTCAGCAGCACAAACAGGCGATAAAAACTGCTGCATGTTCCTAATGTTTCTCCGTCCGAGGGTACAGCTCAGATGTTGGAGCGCTCGATCAGCATGCGATGGTTACAGGGCGGGATACCCCGCACCTCCGCGTTTCACGTTTTTACCGCAGCAGTTTGCCTTACGTGCAGTTGTTTGCATCATTTGACGATCATGCTTATCGCACAAAAAGTGCTGTGCAGGTTGTGCAACTTGTGGTTGAAACAAAGTGTCTGTGTCAACTCTCAGCACACTGAGTGCCAGAGAGACAGAAAAAGAGACTGTAGATGTCAGCACAGCCAATAACGGGGCTTGCTGCACCACAATGATATGACTTCAGTCGGATGGAATCAATAATATGGAAATAGGTTAGGGGGATGCAGCAAGATGGAAAAAGAAATGAAGAGGAAAATGAAATGAAAGAGAATAACATGAAATAAAACGCCATGAGAAAAGTACGACGCTAAAAGCCACAAGAAAAAGATGAATAAAAGCAGAAACTAAGCGCCACAAAGCAAGACCAAAATCGGGCAAGCGAAGAGAATGCAGTAGCACCGCCATGTTGGCGGGCGGGTAGAGAGTCGATAAACCTCCCATAACGGATTAACGGTGTGCGCAGTGGAATAGTAGCAGCACTGTTAATAGAGAACAGGAGGACCCGTGGACCAAGTAGGAAGAATGGGTGACTTAAAACCAGTTGAGAATTTATTTACTAACAAGAATGTATGCTCCTACCGAGAGACTTCTCCCTGCGCGCCGTACATTAGTCTTGTTTTCACTGATGGCCTGAGGTCGTAGCGCAGGAATAAATGCAGACCCCGCTGTCATGTGGTAAGAGCCCATACCCGAAGGGGGATTGGCCCCAGAAGAAGATGTTGTCAGAAAAGATGAAGAGAAAGAAAAATCAGCATACGGGATGGTGAGAAAGATTTTGAAGTGACCAATGGAGAAGAAACACAGGGTAATCGAAGAGGAGGAGGAGGTAGCTGGTTCAGCGAATGGGAGCCGCACACGATAGAATGCGAGGTGAAGAGGAAGAGAACAAAGTTGGAGCAGAGGGGGTGGAACGGGTTCTTTGGAGGAACGGTGGCAAGTTCGGGCCGTGCCCCACAACGCACCAGCGGCATCGCACCGTTTGGCAGCGGGCTGCCCGGAACCACCGATTACCAGCAGCTTCGCTCTGCTGGCCTCCTGCTGAGCCGCGCTGCTCAGCGAAGCCGTGGCATCGCACCGCGGTCATCCGGACCACGACTCACCAGCACGGGCCATCGCAACGTTCGGCGACGTTGGGTGACGCGTAAACCAACCGACCCACTGGGCCACGTCATCGGCATCGCACCGTGGTACCGGCGGTAGGATTTGTTTGAATCTGACAGAGACAGTTAATGTATTATAGTGGCTTTAGGAGTAGAGTGTTGGTAGTGTGAGGTCGTGCCTGTTTTTGCTGTTTAGGGTGATATATGTGTGTTCAGTCGCTATGATTCCATTCGTTTGAGTGGTATTGTTCTGTAAATATATTGTGTTGCCATCGAATGAATCAACTTGAGCCTCATTTCTCTGCCGCGTGAGACGCGTGACAACATTTGGCGAGCCTGCCAGGATCTATCCTTGGCCCAAACACGCGTCTCACCTTGCGGAGAGATGAATCTCGAGAAACTTTTAAGCTTGGCTAATACATTAGGTTTGACCAAGGAGGAGGTGTTCAGCCTGTACGAACGGGAGAGTACAAGGTTACGAGAGAGAGCTCAAGAAGATGAGAGGAAAGCCGTGCAGGAAATAGAGATTTTGGAACTTAAGATACGCCAGGCAGAGTTAACGCGGCGCCTCGTGAAAGGGAACGTATAAAGAACAGTGAACGCGCTGCACGTGAGCATGAAGGCACGCGGGTCGCCGACCTCCATGATGCACGTGAGAAAGAAAGTAAGCAGATTTCCGACAGTGAAGAAGCACGTGCGGTTGACAGAACGCGGTTCGCACACCGCTATGAGGAGAAAGGCGCGTTGGAAGCGCGAGGCGGTGAAATGGCCGGTGGTGGCAGAATCGCAGATGAGGCGCCTGAAGATGAGTGTACTGAGAAGCCGCCATGCGAGGACAGCGCATTGCCGCCTAGTATCTCTGTTGAGCCAGTTGGTTTTGCGGTCTCTGAGAGATTAATAATTGAGACGGAGGTACTTGCCGCTCCGTGCACTGGCAATAATGGCATCCGGACAGAAAGCTCTATTGCTGGTCGGGTAAAAATGCCTATCACTATTGAGAGTACACTTGCCCCAAAAAAGGACAGTGCGAATTCTCTAGACGGCTCAGCGGACAGCTCAGCGTCTAAGATGATAAACGGGGTCACCAGTGCACAGCCAGGTGGAGGGATTTCAGAGCAACTAGTACAGCTCCCTCAGACCGAGCAGCTTGTTGTTGACAAAGACTCCCGGCTCGAGAAATTTAGGCAAGGCACAGGACCGGGGTCAGCACCCCGTGAGATTGCTGAGTCTCAAGAACGCGAGAAAAAATGTCACGTTTTCGTAAGCGTGCGAACCAGAGGAAGAAAAAAACGTTGGGGCTTAGGAAGATTCGAGTGCATGAGCGGAGCTGTGCGAAAAGTGATGCGGTGGTTGAGAAGTTCGTAGAGTTAGCGCACGCTACCCAGATGACGCGCAGACAACCAGCTAAGGCCCGTAAGACGAACGGCTGGCTTCGTAGTCAGTACCCCAGACAAGGTGGTGTCGGCCAAAAGATGTGCAGTGAGTCCTCCGGGAGTAGGCAAAATATCAACGTCAGAGGAGAGCAAAAGCGCAGACGCGCAAAGAAGACAAAAACGCAGAGATCGTGCGAGTCAGGCACAATCAAGAGAAAGCTGAAAGTAGCGGACTTCAGACAAGTCACGGGTCCTAGGGCAGTGAGTCAAGTGAACATTGATGGTGGTTCAAGCATACATGACAGTGTAGTGAAAGGGGCTGAATGGACGAAGCGCAAGAAGGTGAAGATGAAGTAAAAGATTAACAAAGCCGGCTGAAATCATGGAGTTGACTTGGAAAGAAGTAGGACTCATAAGGGAATATGACAAATAGGTTGTGTATATTGTAAAGCATAAATGTTGTTGTATGGTGCAGACGACGAACTTTAGTAGGGGTATAAAGTGTGCACGGAAATGAGGTAGTTGAGAAGTGTAGATTGTGTTTGCAAGCTTGAGATTTATTGATGTGTTTGATTTTGGTGTTGTTAGAGCCGATTGCATGAGCAGATTAGTGTAAGAGGATGAGGGTGTATTGTCTGCTAGTGTTACGTGTTGTGATTGAGTGTAGGATTTGTAGTTCGTTTTTGTGAAGATTGAACTCGGTGTGGGATGAATATTAGTAGTTGAGTAGGACTGATGTAGTAGGTTAATAGGACTGAGGTTGTTGTGACGTACGGACTGCGGACTTTGTTTCCACGAACAGTCGGTGTGTGTAGCAGTTTTTTTTTTTGAAAAAAAAAACTCTTCAATTTCGGGGGGTAATGTCATGTGGTAAGAGCCCATACCCGAAGGGGGATTGGCCCCAGAAGATGTTGTCAGAAAAGATGAAGAGAAATAAAAATCAGCATACGGGATGGTGAGAAAGATTTTGAAGTGACCAATGGAGAAGAAACACAGGGTAATCGAAGAGGAGGAGGAGGTAGCTGGTTCAGCGAATGGGAGCCGCACACGATAGAATGCGAGGTGAAGAGGAAGAGAACAAAGTTGGAGCAGAGGGGGTGGAACGGGTTCTTTGGAGGAACGGTGGCAAGTTCGGGCCGTGCCCCACAACGCACCAGCGGCATCGCACCGTTTGGCAGCGGGCTGCCCGGAACCACCGATTACCAGCAGCTTCGCTCTGCTGGCCTCCTGCTGACCGGCGGCATCGCACCGCCGGCGACCCGTCGAGCCGTGCCCCACGACGCACCAGCGGCATCGCACCGTCTGGCAGCGGGCAGCTCAAGACCACCGATTACCAGCAGCTTCGCTCTGCTGGCCTCCTGCTGAGCCGCGCTGCTCAGCGAAGCCGTGGCATCGCACCGCGGTCATCCGGACCACGACGCACCAGCACGGGCCATCGCAACGTTCGGCGACGTTGGGTGACGCGTAAGCCAACCGACCCACTGGGCCACGTCATCGGCATCGCACCGTGGTACCGGCGGTAGGATTTGTTTGAATCTGACAGAGACAGTTAATGTATTATAGTGACTTTAGGAGTAGAGTGTTGGTAGTGTGAGGTCGTGCCTGTTTTTGCTGTTTAGGGGGATATATGTGTGTTCAGTCGCTATGATTCCGTTCGTTTGAGTGGTTTTGTTCTGTAAATATATTGTGTTGCCATCGAATCAATCAACTTGAGCCTCATTTCTCTGCCGCGTGAGACGCGTGACACCCGCATACACTCTACTCGCGTTAGGCCACTTTTAAGTGGAGAAATGGCTAATTTATAAACTGTGTACGAATCCATTTCATAAGAGTCTACATGGAAAAGATAAGGTCAATAGAAGGTGCGGTGAGTTTTCGATAAGTGGCCAACGTAGGACAAGTTCACGTGAGATGGGGGCATCTCAAATGAAATGGGAGCATCCTGACGGAAGGTTGGGTGTGAACCTCGCATAAATTTCGGTGAGTTGGGCTTTGAAGCGGCTTTACCGTACACCGACGGGGAGAGGGACCATGAAACTGATCCAGCTCGAAAACGCGGGTATACGTGTCTTCCATATTGGAACACTGGGCGTAAAGACCAGGATGAAGGAAAATGAATGGTTTGTGACATGGGGTGTGCACTGTTTTCTGTGTCGAAAGCCAGAAACAATTGAGCACGTGTTTTTGGACTGTTGGGGAGCGGTGTTCTTTTGGGACATCCTCCAATGAACACTCAAAAAAGATTTGCCTGTGGATGCTTACGGTATTACGTTTTTGAACGTTGAAAGTGAGGACGGTGTGCCGCTTGACACAATTATGCTGTATGGACTACATAGCATCTGGAGAAACAGGATGGCGGTACGCTACTCCGATCCAGATGCCAGACCCATCCGACAGTACTCCAAATAGTCAATAGGTACTTTTGTGTGGATACAGAAACTTCAGCCCTCTAAACCAGAGTGGCTACCCACAATTGAAGCATTGTTGGTTATATGAAAGAATACTGAAATTACCCCGCTGGCCCAAGAAAGGCTGCAGTTTTAGTGTTTATTATTGAGTGTACACATAATCATTTATGTGTGTTTTGTTTGCCATCTTTTCAGAGAAGAAAACAAAGGAAAAAAGCTGTCTGCAAGCCAACGGTGCCATGAGTCGTTCACGCTAACTGTATCCTAGAAAATGTTTCGTTCTGTGCACAGTGAAAGAGGCAGCTTCTTTCATGTGACCATTTGTGGTTTCAAAATATATTTGTCTGGAAAGCAGCAGCTGGCACAGGGCGGGAAAATATAGACGATCGGTGTGGCTTTAATTATCACATGGCGACTAATTGATGGTAATTAATTAAAGATCGTGCAATCGAACTTTCAACATATCTGCGGTGCCATTTCACCCTCCATCCCGTGACAACATTGGTGTTTTTAGACCACCCTTCAAGAGTACGTGTCTTTTTGGTTACAGTTGCCACTTTCATCATTAATTTCATGAGGATACCATTTTCTGCTTCCTGCTCCGAGCTGTATGCCGGTTTTGTTTTGAAATGGGGAGGAAGGAAGAGGCAAGTAACCGAAGTTTCCAATAGTACACCCTAAATAATTTAATCCATTCAAGCTGCCGATCCTTTTACTGCAAACAAAAATGCGTGATGAAAAAAAAACAGAAAACTTGCTGGATAAGTAAGGAGCCGCAACTCCTCCTAAGCGGAGCGCTAAGTGAAGAAAACAAAAACACTCCGTCTAGCCGGATTCGAACCAGCGACCTATGGATACCTGCGAGACACCTCTACAGTCACCGCTCTACCAACTGAGCTATCGACGGGCACTGCTCTGTCGCTTACCGCTTTCTATCTGTACGCTAAAATGAACGAAACTGGCGCAACAGTTGTACCCACATAGACCTGTCGGCAGCAGTGGCCTAAAGGCAGCTGGTTGCGCTTTCTGCCTCTATTGTGATTTCTGGTAGGCGATTGTTTTGGCTTTTGCATTTCTCGCTCGCTCATATTCACACTCGGTTAGCTTTCTGAGCGGCCTGCTTTTAGTTTGTGTTCCATTTCGTCTCCCTTTCTTCTGGTGCTTTTATTCCTGCTATGATGCCTCCTTTCGAAAGCAGTTAGGATTCCGAATTAGCGACTCTTCGATGAGAACTCTCTAGGAGTAAAGGAGTTAGCAGGGGCAGCTGTTGCGAATGGTGCGGGTTGTTTATTCTTTTGCCAATGAATAGAGATAAGTAACGCGTAACTTCCTTTTAATAGTCGATACATTGATTTCACGGCCATAACAGAGCAATTCTGCCATAAGAAAGGCTTTTGCTAAATCACTGCCAAGTAACTTTAGGACGCTCTCTATCTCGGAATGGATAGCATGCAATGACTTATGTTAAGCAAAATTTGGTTTCTTTAGCTAAAAATAGTCTGAAATCGTACGCCCATCCCGCGTAAATATTTTTTATTATTTCTTCCTGCCCCCCTTCTTCTGCATCGTTTTTTTCCTACATCGCGATTAGCCAACCGGGAAGCGTCTAGGCGATATTCAACGCAGGCAAACTGTTTTGCTTTTTCAATAGAGAGTGTAATGTCTATATCTCTTGCCGGTAAACCATGCCTTCCACAGATTACAAAATGTGGACCTGAAAAACCTATTTGAACTCGGAAATAGCCACTATTAGTGACCGTGCGTCAACAGTGACAAAACACTTTCGTACATTCGCTGAGTGTATTTCTTAAGAGAGAGAGAGAGAGAGAGAATTTGCGCCAGCTTCGTTGTTAAATTCAAATTTTGGTTGGCACTGAAAAGCGCAGTTTCGGTCGTATTTCGTCAAAAACAGTGGGGCAACTAAAATTTCGTGTTGTGTTTTGTTTCTGTGAGTCTTCTTACAGTCATTTTTCTCTTCGTGGAACAGCATCGAGAGGGTAACGGTGCATACCTTTCGGATGCAAAACACGCGTCGCCGCATACTATTTCTCCACTCACTTTCCCGTATAGCCTCACGGGTACACGGCATGAATAAAACTTAATATATTTTTTCCTTACTTCTCTGTTCTACCGCAAGAACGTTGTTGACCTATCCTTGCTGCATAAGGTTTCGCTTGAAGAGAGCCAAGGTTTCTTTTAGTTGACTTTGTCGATGGGGACACGTGAGGGCAGCCTTGGTGCGTCGAAATTTAGGCACACGTGAGAAACACACAGCTCGTCAACATTTATCCGTAGCCCTCAACTACAACGCGGCTAGGTGTAGGTTCCGCGCGGTAAAACCCCACATTAGCCTATTTTACGAATCACCACATGTTTATTTATAGTCCGGGATCGAGTTGTCTCAGCTTGATGCTCAGCAGGGCGATGGCGAAAATAGTTCTCGAGTATGGTGGCCGAAGTGAGGCGGTTGATACAATGAGAATTTAAGAGGGCTGCAGGCTCAGTCCGGCATGATTTTGGCTTGTGCCATGTCACCCAAAACAATTGTGTAATGGCCTTGAAAGAAATACAGGTATTTTTATTTATTTATTTTGTAACTGCAGAAGTTAGCAACAACAAATCTAGCGCAAAGAATGTACTTATGGGGACTGCCACTGCAATATCAGAGCAGTCTCTTGGAGGCTGGCCTATAGAATAAATCTCTCGTGCGAATTTAGAAACATTTGCAGTCATTATTATGAAACCGTCAAACGAAGTTTGTATGCTGTAATGTTATTTCCATAATGTAGAGCGACGCTGCGAAATCATCACAGCAGTGATAGGCCTGTTGACGCAAGTCCCCGGAAGTTTTCCCGTGTGGAGCCCGTCGGGGGTGTAGCTCAGATGGTAGAGCGCTCGCTTAGCATGCGAGAGGTACGGGGATCGATACCCCGCACCTCCACGACATTTTCTTTTTTGAAGCGTGAGTGTTGTTTTTGAATTCTCGCATTCATTAAAAATGAAAACGGAACTGTGAGCCGGCCCAGTTGGAATTGATGCATCTTCACAAATAGCGCCCACAAACGCGTACAAGAGAGGAAACTTGGACTTATGAATGTGCACGCTGAACAATTTTTCAACACACTGGGGTTTTGTGGTTTAGTCAACTGGCTGCGAGGTCATCGAAAAATATCGTAGTGACGAAGTAACATTCCTAAGCGTGCATGGTCAGGCTGTATAAAAGAGCTATGAAATAATCAGCCTTAGACACGAGTGCATAATGGAGGTAATGGTTTTTCCTCGATAATTATGGCTAGTTATGTAGTTGGTTCAAGACTTGTCGATGCACCTTCAGCCACCTTGCATTGTGTTGAGCGTGTGACGCCCACTCATTGATTGATTGATTGATTGATTGATTGATTGATTGATTGATTGATTGATTGATTGTAGGGTTTAACGCGCCGACGCAACGCTAGCGATTAGGCGCGCCGTAGTGGAGGGCTTCGGGTTAATTTTGCCCACCTGGGGATCTTTACCGTGCGCCGAAATCTCGAACACACGGGCGTGTTTGCTTTTCGCCTCCATCAGAAAAGCGGCCGCCGCGGCCGGAGATCAAACCCGCGACCTCGTGCTCAGCAGCGCAACGCCTTAGCCACTGAGCCACCGCGGCGGGTTGATGCCCACTCATCCTCAAGCGTTCGCGATCTAATGAAACCGAAGCAGCTTCAGTTGCAATCCGCCACTTTGTGATAGACTATGTCGTGTAAATATTTTTATTTACCAATTTTTTTGTTTTACTTCGCGGGGCACTTGAGAGAAAAATGAACAATACAGCAAATTCATCAATATTAAACAGTTTTCATGAGGTTCATCTTTAAGGTCGACAGTCTGCTGGGTGTGTACCGATGTAATAATTTTTCTCATGTTTCGCGTCTGAACACGCGCAAGTTCCCTGCCGTTATTCCCAATCGTCAAGAGAAGTTTGGACAGCAGCATAGTGTTGACTAAGTACGGACGAGTGTACCTAGAAGAAGAAGAAGAATATGCTTTATTCTAAAAGATACATAAAAAAACCGTGAATCACGTATCTGGGTCCTTAGCCGACCAGGCTAGTACGGACCGATTACAAAATGGGGTTTGTACACAATACCTTCACGATAGCTCAGATAAAAAACAATAACAAAAACAGGACAGCTTAGATTACAAATAATAACCCTTTATAGGTTAGGAGAAGTATAACACTCGGAAAAAACGTATTTCTTTAACGTTACTGCAAAATCTGGCACACACTTAATATCCCTCGGTAACGGTTTTCATACTTTGGTTCCAATAAAAGATATTAGGTGATGACCATATAGAATGAACACACTGTTGGCAAATTGAGGTTGTTATGGTATGCATGCCACGTATCCTGAAAAGGCAATAAAAAACTTATGACGGGTAAGGTGTGTGCAGAGTCAAAACTCTGATAACTAGAACGGACGCTTTGTACTCACGAACTAGGTTGAAAGGCATTTTGCTAAGTTCATTCAAAATTCGTACGGAGCGTGAAGTCCTTGAAGCTGATAAAATGGTTCTGAAGACTTTTTTTTGAACAACGTTTATGTGTGCTAGATATGATGCATAGGTGGAACCCCAAGACTCTATGCAATACATTACGTGACAATCAAAAACACTAAAATAGATTACACGTAAGGTTACTTTCTTAAAATGTTTTCTTGCATGCTTAGCGTATAATATGTGTAAGGTAGTTTACGACTTAATTCTTTTATATGTGGTGCAGAATAAAGTTTATAGTCATTCTCAAACATTCGTACTGGTCAACCGGGTAGATTTCTATCCGTCCACTTTTAAGGTACACAATTTCAGCCCTTTTTTATGGTTTGAGGAGAACAAAGTAGATTTAGTTTTCTTAGTATTTAACAAGAGCTTGTTCGCATTGAACCACTTAAGTGTATTCTGTAGTTATTTATTTTCAAGTGACTGAATTTCAGTAAGTGACGGTTGTGTAATGAGAGCGGTATCTTCTGCATATAAGACGGCTTACAGTTTATACAGGTAGCTAGGGTAATCATTAATGAAAAGGGAAAAGAGTATTGGTCCTAAAACAGAGCCGTGTGGTACTCCGTTGGTTATTTGTTCTACTGATGATTTGCTTAGAGCTGTCTGCACAAATTGTTGGCGATTAGCTAAGTAACTTCTGATAACTTTTATAGCTGGCCCTCGAAACATATTTCGTTCTTATTTAGTGAGGAGAATTCAGTACGCTATTTTTCCCCTTAAACGCCCAGGTATAAGGGGAACAATAAGTCAAAGCAGGCGAGCACAGGTGTGCAAGAGCAGATGATACAAGGTACAGCAGGTTCCCACTGGTCTCCCGTCCGGAGTAAATTCGGTCTGTAGAGCGGAGGCTCAGCATGCGATACTAGTTACAGGAACAGACACCCCGCACGTTCACGTTTCATGTTTTTTTGCAGCGGGAGTTTCGTTAGCGTTGAGTTCTTTGGTTTGACAATTATGTTTATTGCCCAAAAAGCGCTGTACAGGTTGCGCCACTTGTCCTGACCACAAAGTATCTGTGTCCACTGTGAGCCTACTAAGAGCGAGAGAGACAGAAGACGAGACTGTAGAGGTTAGCCCAAACAAACATGGCTTGCCGAACTTGAATGAATGACTACAGTCTTACGGAAATGAAATTACGATGGAAATAAAATGCAACCACCAGAAGGAAAACAGTAAGAGAAACACCCCAAGGAAACGATGAATAAAAGTAGAACTAAGCGCAGCACAACGAAAAGTTAACCGGTCTCGTAAATGATCTTAATCAGATATACGAATTCAAGGTGGTACAGGGCTACGCACTACGTCCAGCGACCACGACCAGCTCGTGGAACGCTTCTATAGAAACATGGAATCAGCTATGGCTGAAGTAAAGACACAGTATACCGTAGTTAAGGGAGACTTCAACGCTGAATAAGGCAAGCAGCAGGCTGGAGGCAAGGCAGTGTGGAACTGTGGTCTGGATTGTAGAAGCAACAAAGGTGACTTAGTAGAGTTCGATGAACGGAATAGTATACGAATCATGAATACCTTCTTCTATAAACGGGAGAACCCTAAGTGGACGTAGAGGAGCCCGAATGAAGAGAATAAAAATGAAATAGACTTCATATTATGCGACAACCCTGGCACCACGCAGGATGTGATAATGCTCGGAAGAGTGAGGTGTAGTGACCACCGTATGGCAAGATCTCGAGTTAGACTAGATTTCGGGAGGGGCCGTAACAAGCTAGTACGGAAGAAGCCCATCAATGACCTAGCAGTAAGACGGAAAGTTGAAGAATTGAAGAACCGATATTAAGCTGTAACCAAGGAAGCAGAGTCTACGACACAGGAAGCCAGCGACAATCATACGTACATTATCCCGGAGTGTGCAGTAGAACTCGGAGGTACGATCGCTAGGCAGGATACTGGTAAATTTTTCTAGGAGACAAAAGATTTAATTAGGAGACTGCACAGCATGACCATCTCCACCCTAGCTGGCAGAATAGAACTAGCGGAGATTTCGAAGTTAATAAGCGTGAGCCAAGTGACATACGGAAGTATAATATGGAGAGTACTGAGCCCACTGTAAAGAACGGAGGCAGCTTGAAAGCAGTGAAGGGGCATCTAGGCATGGGGAAAAATCATATATAAGCACTTAAAAACAAGCAAGCCAATGCCATCAGAAGTAGGGATAAAATATTTATAGTAGCTGAGGAGTTCTATGGAGATAGGTACTGGAGCCGTAACATCCACGATAATAGCGAACGAGGAAGTAGTTCAGAGGAGGTAGAGATCCCTTAATTAACGACAGAAGAAAAGAAGCAAAGAAGGCTTTAAAATAAATGTAAGGGAGCAAAGCACCTGGTGAGGGTCAGATAACAGCAGACCTCTTGAAGGATGGCGGGCAAATTGTGCTGGAAAAACTGGCAAACCTGCATCCACAACGCCTAATTATCGCGAGTGTACCGTAATCTAGGAAGAATGCCAACATCGTCCTAATCCATAAGAAAAATGGCATAGAGAACTTGAAAAAAAAATCGCGCCAATCCACCAAGTGAATGTGGTTGGAATGCAAAGCTGTAAACGGCAGTCATAACGATTACCCATGCGACGTCACTTAAATTCACTCACATCGCTCTACAAATAGCAAAACCAGAAAGAAGTGGAATGCTTTTAACCACACCATTTATTACTCCAAAGAGATATTCTTGTTAAGGTTAAATCAATGCATGAAGCATGAACGGTGTTGGTTGAGTTGTATTGGTATAGCACAAGAGTGGAAACTTTTTTTATAAAATTAAAGTAAGCTCCAACCCGGTGTTAGACCAGCTGTGTTCTCCGTCTCTGCGCCGCGGACGATGGCGACGAGATTTGCGGCAGAGAAAGAGGAGGAGGAGGAAGAAATACTTCTGTTCAGATTTCTGAACGGCCAAGAGTGAGCCCTGGGGAGTGATTCCTTCTTCTGTGGGGCCCATATGCAGTCCGCGCGGCCTGTGTTCTGTCAAGCACTGAAGCTCGGTAGGTAGAGAGGGCCAAGACAGCAGCATCTCCCATTGCTCTTGTTGGGTAGTTGAGGGTGCTCAGGGCTAAAGGCGCACACCCCGAGTACGGGGCGGAGTGTTCCTACTTCTGAGCAAAATTTACATTCAGCGTCGTAGCGATTCGGATGCATTAAGTGAAGTCGCGTAGGATCTGGGAAGGAGCCCGGATTGTATGAGCCGTGGGGTAGTTTGTTGTTCTCTGGAAAGGTCAGGGTAAGGCGAAGGCACGGTCTGTTTCAAAACGCGATAATGCTGGGTTATCTCCCTGAACGTGACAAGCGGGTGACAGTCATCGTGCCGCTCCATAGCACGGGAGGTAAAAGCGCAGGCTTGTTGGGTGGGCGTTTTTGTTGCCCTCCATTGAAGCGCGAGGGGGTGTCCAGATGAGCTGAATGGAAGGGGGGTGTTTTTTTAGCACACGCAGTGCAGCCCAGGACACCCACCCCTACTGATAATTCCAGTAGGCTTGCTGGGAATCGATGACTACCCTCCGAACCCCTGGTTGAGCGAGAGCCAAAGTGATGGCTGGCTCTTCTGCTGCCGTCATTTCTTTGGTCCTAAGCGATGTACACGCAAGGAGGTTGGTTCTGGAGGTAGCCAAGATGATGGCGTATTGCTGCCCTCGATGATTGGAGGCGTCTGTATAGATAACTGTATGATCACCACCGAGGGTGGGGTTTAGCACTTGACCCCGTGCTTTCCGGTGACCCTCGTCATGTGAGGGGTTCATATTTCTAAGCAAAGGGAGCATCTTTAGCTTTTGTCGCCAAGAGTCGGGGAGTACGTCAAGCGGAGTGACATTCTGGGCTGCCCAGCCAATCTGATGAAGCATGCGGTTACCCATCGCAGTTCTGAGTCGGACCTTCTGGTTACAAAGATGTTCTTCTATCAGCTGGTTCTTTTTTTACATGTTCTTCTGGTTACAAAGATGTTCTATCTACCACAGTGCTGTGGAGCCCCGTGCTAAGCAGCCTCTGTGTGGACGCACTCATGAGAAGACCAATGGTCCGCTCGACCGCCTTTCTAATCATTATATAAAGCATCTCTACGTCTTCCATGTCGAGAAGAAGACAGGGGGTTGACGTAAGTAACTCTCGAGAGGACAAAAGCTTCAATTAATCGAAAGGTACCGGATTCCTTAGACCTCACTTCTTGGTGGCAACTCGCCTGATCATGTGTATGATTTGATTATTGCTGTTTTTGAGGCGCTGCAAGGAGACGTCACTCTTGGTGTTAGCCTCGAGATAAATACCCACGATCTTGATGCTGGGGCTTGAAGTGATGGCCTGGCCATCAAGGAGTATTTGACTGTAATCCTTGGTTTTGGCGTGAGGGCGGACGACAAGGAGCTGTAATTGTTTACGTGAACACTGGAGGCCACAGGCTATAGCACATTGGCGTACTAGAAGTGAGATGTCATGTATTCGTCTGAGCTTCCTTTAATTTTCGTAACTCTTAGCACATGAGCAGGGTGCGCACAGGGCCGCTAGACGGGCGTGAGTGGTCGCGTGACACTTTCACGTGGCATTCAGCGAGAACGCAGGGGTAAACCCGTAGATGTGCTTGGTGAGTACACCACCTGTCTTCCCAGTCTTCGCGTGGGCTCGTAGCTAAATCGGTAAGACAACGGGCTCTCACTTCGTTAGTCTATTAGTTCCAGGTTCGATTCCCGGCGGTGCGGGTGAATTCTTTTATTTGTTCGCTGGGGTTTTCTGGTGACACCAACGGTCGCGAAAGAACCCTTGGGGGGTAGAGGTAAAAAGCTTTGCTTTAAAACAGGCCGATCACCTTACTGTCAGTCGTCTACAAAGTAGATACCAAGGTAATCGCTAACAGAATATCTACCACCTTAGAGTTCAGTCAGCCTAATGAAAAAGCACGGTTTCGTAAAGACTATTCAACAATAGACGATATTCATCGATCAATTAGGTAATAGAGAAATGCGCGGAGTACACTCAACCCTTATATGTATCCTTCATAGATTATGAGCCAGCATTTTATGTGGTCGAAACCTCAGCAGTCATTCAGGTATTGCCGAATCAGGGTGTAGACAAACATTGCGTACGAACGCTAGAGGATATCTACATTGGGTCCACAGCTGCCACCGTGCTCCGTAAGGAGACCAGTGAAATACCTACAAGGAAAGTCGCAAGACAAGGAGACACAATCTCTCCAATGCGATTCACAGCATGTTTACAAGAGGTATCAAGAACATTTGATTGGGAACAGGTGGGCGAAGGATTAATAGAAAATACCTGAGTACCTTCAGATTTGCTGACGATGTTGCCTTGCTGAGTAACTCGAGAGACGAATTGCAAAGCATGCATGATTACTGCACAGGACTGGGCCTTACAATTAATATGCAGAAAACTAAAGTAATGATCAATAAACTCGGTATAGCACAGCGGTTTGAGATGGGTGGCGAGGCAGTGGAAGGGGTAAGAGAATATATCTACTTAGGCCAAGTAATAACCCCGCATCTCAACCATTAGGCACAGATAAATCGAAGGATAAAAACGCGGTGGAATGTATTCGGTAGGAATTCTGTGATAATGAATGGCAACCTACCATTGTCACTGAAGAATAAGGTGTATGACAGTCACATATTACCGGTACTCATCTATGGGACAGAATCTTGAGGGCTCACCGAAAGGGTTCAACTTAAATTGAGGACGACTCAGCGAGCAATGGAACGGAAGGTGATAGGTGTAACATTAAGGGACAAGAAGATAGTGAAGTGGGTCAGGGAACAAAGGCATGTTAAGGATATATTAATTAACAATACGAAATTGGCGTGGGCAGGGCATGTATTGCGAATGCAAGATAACCATTGGTCATTTAGGGTAAGAGGGTAGATCCCTAGAAAAGGCAAGCGTGGCAGGGGGCGGAAGAAAGTTACATGGGCAGATGAGATCAGGAAGTTTGTGGGGATAAATTGGCCGCAGTTAGCACAGGACCGGGATAATTCGAAATATATGGGAGAGGCCTTCGCCCTGCAGTGGGCGAAGATAGACTGATGATGATGAAGCGCTACAGAGAAAGGGCGCGAAATTTGGCGACCGAAGTAAACACAAGGATCGCCGCCATCTCCGTGCTGGTCAGAGCGCCGACAAACTTGCGATGCCGTAAGAATGGTGCCTGCCATGAAATAGTAGAAGCACCCTTAAGATTGAACCGGAGGACCACTTGTGCAAGTAGGGGTAATGGGTGAATCGGAAGGGGGTGGGGAGCATCAATGAACGCCTTCAGAGAGAGTTCTCTATATATCGGAAGTGTGAATAGGTCTTTTTTTCACTCAAGAGTCAGTGCTGGTGGTCGTAGCAAAGAATATACCACATCGTCACTATTCGCGGTACTCATGATAGGTTTCTTTGAAGTGAATAGATGACTATTTTATGAGGTGTGTCCGCATTGTGTTAGGTGGGATCTATGTGGGAATGGTTTCCGTAGCACAGTGGTTCTGAAATGGGGGTCCGCCACGACATAACCGAAGCTATTTCACCCCGCTCTCCTTCATTCATTTCTCGCTGTTGCTCAACCTTGACGGAAATACAATGAACATGGCGTCGCCACATGACTTGTACGTTTAATTTCTCTGCGTAGCGCATGTTTTAACGTCGGGTTTTTGCACGACACGCTAGCTATTGGACAATGGCACACACAAAAAAAGCTGTGTGACTTTGCTGCAAAAGCAAATTGTTTGACACTGTGACACGCATAAAAGTTAGACATAAAAGGGGACATTCAATAAGTTTGTTGGCAACTTCAGCTGCAAGTGCATAATTATTTACATTGCGGAACGATAACATTAGTTAATGGGGGGGGGGGTCCCCCAGCAATTTTGCATACCCGAAAGGAGTCCTCGGTACACTGATTATTGAGAACCACTGCCGTAGTCGATAGAGGATGCGGTAAAATTTCCATCGTAGGCGAAATTGAACAAGTCCAGGTGAAATGGCGGAGCCTGGCAGGAGTATCGCTCTTACAATAGGCGCAATTTGAGGGAGGTTGGGCGTGAACCATTTGCGCAGAGTTTCTGATATGTGGGCTTTGAAACTGTTTCACCCTGCGTCCGTGGGATGTGCTTCACGGGACGTACTTCCCGGGGCATGCCTGCGAAGCTGCGTTCGGTCGAAATCGTCGCTTTACGTTTCGGCAAAGCAGCGGTGACAGGTGGAGCTTACACTACATGTATCCGAGAGAATGTCGCGTTCACTGCTCACTGAAACAGGTATTTTGTTCCATGCGGCCCTTTGTGGTATCAAATTTGTTTCTGTCGAAACCAGCAGCGGGCACAGGGTGGGAAAACTGTATGTTGAATTTGTAACACGGAGGCTAATAATCGCAGCTAATTATACGTCGTGAAATCATACATTCGGAAAAGTATTTGGAAAATAGTTCGCATTTGAAAAGTATTTTAAAATATTCTGTGAAAATAAAGGAATAACGACATGGAGTGGTAGTTAATTTTTTGCCTCTCCCGTCACTTTATCACGTCGGTCTTTTTTCGACCTCACTTCGAAGATACGTGAGTGGGTTGTGGTTTTTTTAATACAATTGCCCACTCTATTCTCGCTGACACCTGTACGCTGTTTTTCTGTTCATATGGGGACACAAGTAGAGCCCAGCAATGCGTGTGCTACACGGCATCTTTGAATTGACAGTTGAGCGCTGGCCAACAAGTGTGCCCTGTGTATTTACAACGAGGCACCCGATAGATAATTGGTTCAACGGCCTTCGGAAGGCTTTTGAAACGGCCGCGTAACACAGGTGTAACCGGTGTTTTCAATAGTACACTATCAATAAATTCATCCATCAAAACCACGCAGCGTTGTACCGCAAGCAAAATGCGCTACGAAAAAACAAAGGCGCAAGCTTACTGCCTTAGGAAGGAGTCACACCCGCCTCTAAGTGTGACACAAAAAGAATAAAACAAAAGCTAGTCCGTCGAGCCGGATTCGAACCAGCGACCTATGGATGTCCGCAGTGCGAAACCTCTACAGTATACCGCTCTACCAACTGAGCTATCGACGGGCATGGTGAGAACCGCTTTCCGTCCAATCGCCGAGTTCGATTAAACTGGAGCGCCAGTTGTACACCGAGTGACCTCTCCGGACATTGGCCGAGAGTCAGCTGGCTGCGCTTTTCGCCTCTGCTGTGATATGTGGCAGGCGTTTGTTGGCGTCCCCTTGTTTTTAGGGATCGTGTTCTATTCTGTTGTAACACAGTGCTTCTTTTGAACAGCCTGGCTTTATTTTCGGTTACAGTCAGTATCAATTACATCTTGTGCTTGTTTATTTATCTATCTTTGTTTTGGAGGCTCCTGTTCCTTTAAATTCTGTCACAGCGCTTCTTTTGGGCAGCGTGGCTTTATTTTCGGTAGCACTCATTATAAATTATATCTTGTGCTTATTTTATTTATCTGTTTGATGAGGCAACAAGATCTCGGGTGATCAGGCTAAATGCAGATGAACTCCGCCTGACTAAGGCCCATTCAGCCGTACATGATCATTGCTAACAGCGGTAGCAACAAACTTAGACAAACCACAGGCGGCAAAAGAAAACAAGATCAATATTCAAGAAACGTAACTCAAAGAACTATTCGCAAAAAGAAATACACAGGCGTGCAAAAGAACAGTCGTTCAGTGTATACAATAATTAAAATTAGGCACAGTTCATTTCATGGCACGAGTAAGAAGGTACTGCTTAACATTGCTTTTAAAGGCATGTATCGAACTGAACTCATGTACCGTTTTGGGAATATCAGGATGTTTGTAACCATTGGGGTTTTGTATAGTTCATGTATAAGTGTATATACATGTTGTGTGGTTGATAGAGTGTATAAAAGTGGCATTCGTCAAGTTTGGTTTTGTAACAAATGCGTATTGAAAGCTTAAATTCAAACAGCTGCGTAACCTTTAGCAATGTATTCTCGGAGAAGGCAGGAGGGGAGGTTTGTTTTAAGTACTGATGATTTTCAACACAGCAAACTGCTCATTATTGTAGTGCTGTTATCCATTTTATATTCGTCATAGTCGCGGTACCCCATACTAACAAGCAGTAGTGCAAGTGAGATTGCACCAGTGCATCATATAGTTGACATTATAAGGTTTTAGAAATCATTTCTCTAATTTTATGCATTTCTATGAATTTTGACACATTTGCATGCACGCTATTTATATGTGGTGTCCAGCTCAGGCTTTCTTCGAAAACAACTCCTTGGTGGTGGTGGTGGTGGTGGTGGTTGTGAGATCAGGCGGCGTTAGCCTGGCTGGATATGCCGGCAATTGCTCCACCCGAGCTCCTCCTAATTAGCCAAAGGTAGTGTCCTTTTACCACAAGTTTGCCAGCTCCGTCTCCTCAAGGAAGCTTAGGAGAAGGCGTGACACGTCTCTTCGCAGCATCCAATGTCCCCTTGGAAAGACAATGTGGTTCAGAGTGCTGCCAGGGGCTGCCGGCTTCGGAATCGCTGAGAGCATTGCAGTCCGCTCGACATCATACTATTGGCAACACATTACGTAGTTGTGTACATCCCCTATCACTGCACATGACGAACACAGAGGCGATCGCACGAGGCCCACCTTGAATATCCATGCTGTTGTCTTCGCTAAGCCCGTTCGGATGCGGTACAGCAATGTTGCCTCCGATTTTGTAAGCCCCTTTGTGACGCAAGGCTGGTGATAGGGATTTACCAGAGACTTGAAATATTCGCCCACTGTTCGCCTGAAGTCGTTCCAGTGATTGGGGGAAACTTTAACTGTCGGTGCAAATTGCAGCGCACTCCGTGCCATCTGATCAGCGGTCTCATTGCCCTTGACGCCAACATGGGATGGAATCGATTGAAACTGCACATTGAAACCCTTGCTGCTAAGTTCTCGCACAAGCCGCAAGGAAGGCTGACAGTCTTTTTTCGTGTGGATCCCATGCTGCAAAAGTTGTAGTGCTGCTTTTGAGTCAGTCAGAATTACAACTTCCTGCAGCTTATACGACTTAAGTTTTCTCAAAGCAGCAGCGATTGCAATGCACTCGGATTCGGTGGAGGATACCACAGGATCCAGGCGTGCTGCCCACGAAACCTTGGCATCAGGAATGATCTACGCGGCTGCACTAACCCCTCTGTACGGATCGACTGAGCCATCCGTAAAAATTTGAAGGTGATTGGGATAAGTGTTCTCCAGATGTTGAAGAACCAAAACTCTGGCTGCTTTCACTGGCGTGTTTCACTTGACTCTCATGTGAGGAACATGTAGCTGACACTGCAGGCTCTCGTAAGACCATGGCAGCATTGAGATGGGAAGTTTCCCAGCCACTGATGGCACAATATTCTCAGAGTGTTAAGATCAGTGTGCGCATGAGAGGCCGTCCTTGATCGAAGCTGCCGTATTATTGCTCTTCCACCACTGGCTTCCCCAAGACGCATTACCTGCGTCAGTAACATCTGAAACGCCATCAAGCGGAGTGTAGCAGACTGGCTCTCCCGTATTACCTTCTAGTTTGCCGCTCCTCAGGAACTCCAATTGCAATCCTCAGCAATTTCCTATGCAACGCTTCGAGGCGCTCATACTGGGATTCTGAAGGGGAGATCACGCAAGTGGTAAAGAATGCGAGTCACAATCAGAGCTGAGTGCAGCTTAATCATCTACGCTGGGTGATTCGCCCCCTTTGCTCCAGCAATCTTCCTCAAAATGTTCACACGGGGAAGCAGAGCCGAAACAGTCATGTCGACTGCCCGTCACCTGTACAGTCTGCTGTCGAGGGTGACACCAAGGAACCGCACGTGAGGGGCTTGACGCATAGACAGGCTGCCCAATGTGGACCATCGCCTGTTCCCAGGGAAAAGAACAAAACAGGACTTCTCGGCCGAGAGCGTCAGTCCCACGGAGGACAAATATTTCTGCATGGTGTGAACACTCCGTTGAGCCATTCCTGCCAGTCACTCATGTTGATATCCGGAAAACCAGATGCAAACATCGTCCGCGTACACGGATACTTGAGCTCGTTGTCGAACTTCTTTTAGTGCTGCAGGTAGCCCAGCCATAGCCGCATTAAACAGAATAGGGGACAAAACACTACCCTGGGGAACCCTCCTCGAGACGGTTCTTTTTTCGCTTAGCACACTCCGAAACCGTGCTTGCATGTACCGTCTGTGAGAAAGCCGTGAACGAAGCGACGAAGGTATGCTGACACCGCCATTGCACGTAGTCTGTCCACTGTTGCTTGTCTCAGGAGACAGCCATAGGCTTTCGAAACGTCATAAAACAGAGCTATAGTTAAAAGTTCAAGCACTCGGTTCAAACACTATCCTGGGCGCTTAAGCGTCGTCGGAACCCAGTCATGCAGTATGGTAGTTTTTTATAACGGTCTAGCCACCAGGTTAGCCTCGCACAAACCAGGTTCTCCATCAACTTCGCCACACAAGATGTGAGGGAAACAGGCCGGTATGAAGACACTACAGTTCGGTCCTTTCCAGGTTTAAGAACCGGCACCACCCAGACGAGTTTCCACGAAGAAGGAACGGCACCAGTCCCCTAAATGTGGTTGAAGTACCGGAGGAGATCGTTTTTGCGTTCCGTAGGCAAATTAAGCAGCATTTGATTGGAGATTGCCTCAGGACCTGGTGAACATCGCCTGCGTAAGGAACTTAGCGTGCTCTCGAACTCCCGAGGCGTGAATGGGGCATCCAACACTGAGGAGGACATGGAGGCTAACGGGGAAAGGAGTCCCGCAGACATTGTGTAAGTGTACGCGTCCGCAAATTCCTCGGCCAATTCGGAGATCTTCACATCCTTCCGTAATGCTTGGAATAAGTATCAACTATCATGTTGTAACACAATTGCGAAACTGTATTTGGGTTTCATAATCATGCGGTTTATTTGTGCGATTTACCACTACGTATTTAGTTTTTCCAACAATTAGCTGCAATTGATTCACCTTTAACTATGTTATCCAGTCAACTAACCAAGTGCTAACAGTGGTAATAACATTGCTTAACTGCCTCCTAGAGAAAAATACACTATAATCATTAGCATTCAAAGTGATTTCTGGTGTACCTGGCATGTGTACAATGTCATTAATATATATATATAGATATATATAAAGCAATAATGGACCCAGAATGAACATTAGGAAATCCCGTGAGTGATTGGTTTTAACGAAGGTTGATATCTAGTGATAAAACCGCGCTGTAAGCGACCGTTCAAATAACTTCTACGCAATTTTAAAAGTATGTCCCTAATTTCGTAGAGACGCAATTTTAGAAACAGAACGTCGTGTTCAATTAAATCAAATGCCTTTCTAAAATCAAAAGATGAACCTATAGTAGACTGTTGTGTTTTAAAATTACTAGTTAAGTTGTCTTTTTTTTGTAGTGCCATCTCAGTTGATTTAACTTCGCGGAAATCATATTGCTCATTCATGAATAGAGGAAGTATATTCACAAATTTATTTAAGCATGTTTCAAAAAGATGCCCAACTACTTTTGAAAACAAAGAAAGAACGTAAATGTAGCGGTAGTTACGTATATTGTCCCGAGGACGCCTTTGTGAATAATGACTGCTCTTTCTTTTTACATGCTTTACAGAAGTATGCCGATTTCAAACGCAGTACAGCATATATTCGCAACGACAGAATGGAGATCCGCTAAGGCTCTAATGGGCGTACCGGATTCAGTACTTTTGTCTAACGACCTAAAAATATTAATTATTTGCAAATCAGGACTAAGTGCCAAAAAGACAGAGGGCGACATTTCAGACGGGATGTATTTCCTACATTCGAAGCATGGCTTGCAGGACAAGGGTGCAGCGCCCGAATCCAGAAAATAACTGTTAAATGTTACGTCGAGACACTCAAGACTTCCCTCTACGTTGCCTATTACTAATTCGTCTCGGATAGAATTCTCTGGTGTACCAACTAAATTTCTGATTGCACTTCATATTTTACTCGGATGGCTGGAAATAGACTCAAACTTCCCTTTGAAAAGTCTAGCTTTTTCTAGGTCAGAGTTTAAGTTATTTTTTTCGGGGGGCGCTTGTACTCACTTAAAACATTGGTGTCACGAGATCGAAAAAAATTGCCATAATATTTTTCTCGAGTTTTCTTTTTTTATAAAAATCACTTGTGACCCAGAGTTTCCTCGATTCTTATCTTATGTTCTTTCTTTCTAAAACCGTTAGTATATTGTAAATTACAGACTAACAGGTGGTAATTTCCTGGGAGTCGTCAAGCTCAAAAGCAGCACCCGGCCGGAGCTTGCCCAAAGGAAATGCCTTGGCAATAAGACTGAAATCAAACCTTCAGGTACTGTGGAATTCGGGTGCTCTTCGTCGGAGTTACTCACAATAGTATCGACTGTGCACTCTCCGTCTGCCCACAATCTCATATTGGGCTGTGACGTCCTCTCTTCGACGTCTGCGGTCATCTCTTATCGTCAAACGGCCATCGACATGTCACATGTAGAAGGCATAGTTATTCCATCGGTCGACGACGTCATTGAGTTTGGGCAGATGATAGTGTTTTACCTGCACTTCAAGAGCACATCTTGTCGAATTCTGCTGGAGCCATAACTGAAAAAGATGTCTTTGCTGTGCCGCTTGTTCCTCTACTTTGACAGGGTAATACAGTCGCTGGAGGTATTTTGTGATTTTAGCAAGGGGTGGCCCTCATTACCGTACAAACCAACGAAGATAAATTTCGTTCTGCAAGAGTCCTTTTATGCCAAACACAATTGAATGGAAGAGCAATGAACAAAAGGCGAGAAAAATAAGGAACAAACACACAGGCCTTTGGAGACAGTGAATAATTCGCCAAAGAACAAACCATCACGCCAGGTGCATGAAAAAGGCCACTCCGCCGGTGGCGGCAGCTCCGGCCCAGTTTTACATTTCCGCGTAGCGGCAGAACTCCTTATCCTTTCACCTCGAGGCAATTATGTGTTTTCTTGCAACGTTACCTTCGCTCTAGATTTTTCTTAGTGGCACGGAAACGGCGAGGGCCGGCGTCTATGCAATCAACGTCAGTGTCAGCGGTCTCCTGTGGCCGTCGATAGCTCTGTTGGTAGAGCGGTGGACTGTAGAGGTTTCGCACTGATATCCATAGGTCGCTGGTTCGAATCCGGCTCGACGGAATTGTTTCTTTTTTTGTATTTCCTTTTCAAACTTACAGCGTAAACTTTGTGGTCCTTCTTTATGGTTGTTTGCTGGCGAGTGTGAGTGTTTCGTTGGAGAGCGACAGTGCACTGGCAACTTCATATGCAAACACAGCTACAAGTGAGCCCGTTGGGTGTTGTTATCAATTATGGATCCTAAGAGGGTCTGTCAACATCCTCCCTAACTGGCTTTTTTTTGAAAAATATCGTCGTCTTTCGACGTAGAAACGTGAACAATTTGCAAATATATGAGGGCTTTTTTTAATGGGACCAATACACTTTATTAAGCGAATTTGAGAAGAAAGCGAAAGTTTGTAATGAGACCTAAATGCAACGCTCTCAAAGCTATTATAAAATAGGTTGTACATGTCAGCTAAGGGACGTTTATGCCCCCAAGCAGATAAAAATTGGGCAGTGAACGTGAGCAATATCAGCATGAGTTTGTATTTGGCCCGTATTGGATTGAAACACTAATAATGATGCGGCCTTTTTATAAATATTATATTTCAATTCGCTTTCAAGAATGCTGTGATGGCGTTCTTGCGAAAAAAAGTTTATTCTATGCAAAACGGCTTCAAAAAGAGTAGAGCTATATCAGCAGAGCAGGTGAGTCAGCTTCGCAGCATTAGCAGTTCTTTTGAATACTTCCGTGGGATGATTTTCTTGAGCACTCACGAAGACACTCGTGAAGTAAGCAAGCTATTCGTTTCCTTCCCATGAATTTGGAAGTGGATCGTGCATTATTGAACTAGATCGTACTTACACGGGGGCCGAGGGGAGGGGGTTGGAGAGATTTTCTAAGGATTGTAAGCGGCGGCTATTTGGTTAAGTACTAAAACGGTAAACATGGGAGTACGAAAGTAAATATAACCATACTTACTCCGCAGGGATGGGGAAACCAAGATGAAATGATTGTTTCATATCTCTCAGTTGCACTTCGTTCCCGTCTTCTTCTGTTTACTTTGTCGTCGACGTCTGGGGACAGATATTTTGCCGTACTCCCAGTTTGGGTCAGAAGTCACAATAAGTCAGCCCCAAAAAGCAAAACAAAAAGTTGAAAACACCCACAAAACCATCCGAACAGTCGAGCCAAAAGCAAACTCCCGTTTGAAAAATAGATTTGGCTAATTTCCATCCGTGCCACAGCAAGATCTGGCCTGTTTGCGATACGAACGACGATCTGCGTCCACATTGAAGGCCCAATCACTCCTATTTTCTTGCCACCTTTTTTTCGGGGATGTTGACCAGTTGTCCCCGTCAATGCAGTTTTACCTGACTTATTTTCGGTTTGTGGATTTGGCTCACTTTGAAAAACAAGATGCTTAATAATGTGAAAATACGCGTACCCTTTCATGTACGTACGGCGGCTGGCCCGTAAACAAGTGAAGGCCGCCGTACATGCGAGCTGTCGGCCCGTGCTCGCGGTGTAGACCAGGAAACGGGACAACAGCCACTTCTTAGTAGCTCTACAACAAATTTATTGCTCTCTTTGTCATAGATATTTATATATATATATATATATATATATATATATATATATATATATATATATATATATATATAATATATATATATATATATATATATATATATATATATATATATATAAGACAGAAATAAGAATTGGCAGTCAAGACAACCTCGGAAAGCAAAGGGGAGGATGTAGTACGTCAAGATAAAGAATTTGGAAAATAAGGAAGTGGAGAAAAAATGCCCGCCAGGTGGGATCCGAACCCACGACCTCCAGAATACCGGTCTGGTATTCTGGTATTCCGGTATTCTGGAGGTCGTGGTTTCGGATCCCACCTGGCGGGCATTTTTTCTCGACTTTCTTATTTTCCAAATTCTTTATCTTGACGTACTACATCCTCCCCTTTGCTTTCCGAGGTTGTCTTGACTGCCAATTATTATTTCTGTCTTATTTCAACGAGCCCCCGATTTCCTATTCTGATTCGCTATATATATATATATATATATATATAAATATATATATATATATATATATATATATATATATATAGGGTTTGGAAATGAGGGGCTCGTTAGGAAATACAGAAATAAATCCGGCAGTCTACAACGCCAAAGCAGGCATAGGGGAATGGCTAGACTATTTTTTACCGTTAGTGACGTTACATTATTTTTTTTAATTATTACGCGAGTAAGAAAGAAAGAAAAACACGCGCCCAGAGTGGCGTGGGATCGGTCGTGGGTTCGGTCCCCACTCTGGGCGCGTGTTTTTCTTGTTTTTCTTTCTTTCTTACTCACGTAATAATTAAAAAAATAGTGTGACGTCACTAACGGTAAAAAATAGTCTAACCATTCCCCTATGCCTTCTTTGGCGTTGTAGACTGCCGGATTTCTTTCTGTATATACATATATATATATATATATATATATATATATATATATATATATATATATATATATATATACCGGTATATATATATATATATATATATATATATATATATATATATATATATATATATATATATATATATATATATATATGAGGAAAGCAAGTTCTCTTTGCTGAAACGTAGGCCACAATCGTGCTTTTACCTTGTTCGAAGTTTTTCTTCTTTTGTATATATATATATATATATCGGACATATGTAGATAATGCTCAATGGCGTCATGGCGCACCATCGTCGACGACGAGAGGGAGTTGGCATGGCGTGCAGCTTTCGTGGCAACCTTGTAAATATTGTACCTAGATCGCTCATCAGCACTACTCGCGGTTCGTTCACCTTCACGCTTCCACCACGTAGCATCTTTGGTGGAGTGTGCGAAGTCGATCATCCCTATGGTGGCCCCAGCTTCGCACCATCTCGCCGTAAACGCTATCGTTGGGGGCACGCGGGCCGCGTCGGGCCACCCCAGCCCTGCAAGTTGACGCCAGCGTGATGAAAAGAGGTGCTGGGAACCTGCACTGGCTGTAGAGGTACGCATGAACGGCCAGATGACACTTTTATTGCATACCATTCTTTGCCGAGTAGCCCCACAGCCAGGACCCTGTAACGCCCTGCATATCCACAAAAATGCAGATATCGCGGAGCTTCGACCTATAATCGGTGTAATGGCGTGAAAAGAAAGAACTGTTCGCACGAAATTTTGAAAAACTAAAACACAACAAAAATATGATGCAATAAGGAAAATAGCGAAACATGTTATGACCTGCATTTCCACAATACTGCAGATTTCGCGAAAGTTTTACCTGTAGTCGTCATAATGTTCTAAATGGAAATAGTTGGTTTCGAAATTTTGAAAACGAAATTTTGAAAACTAAACGCAATTTTGAAAACTAAAAAAAAATAGGAAAAATATAAAGTAATTAGGAAATGGGCAACAGTGTAACACCCTGCATTCCCACAATAATGCAGATTTCGCAAAAGTTTCAAATGAAATCGTTGTAATAGCGTAAATGGACATAATTGGTCGAAAGAAATTTTGAAAACCTAAAGACATGACAAAAATATCCAATAATTACGTAAAATCGCGCACCGTGTAACACCCTGCATTTCCAGAATAGTGAAGATTTCATGAAGGTTCCAAATGTAATCGTTATATTAGCGTAATTGGAGATGATTGGTCGGATAGGATTTAGAAGAACAAAATTGGATGGAGAAAACTCACACTCAACACAGGCGGCATAAGAATGCGACGCATTAATAGATACTTCTCCGAATTTACGCGGAATTTTCCTTACTGTGAGTTACGCACGTGCGATGCTGCCCGCTGGCCGACAGTTTCAGCCTATAGTATACTGCATTACCCTAACCTCCTCATGTGCGCTACCGAAGTGACCGGCGCGGGGCTCAATTTGGGTTCATTTAAATGTGGGGTGTGTCATTGACCAGGTTTATTATTTCAAAGAAAAATAATTAGCAATTCACATTTACCTATTTGTAACGTCAACTGTTTGTTCCAGAAACCATAGTTTGTCAGGTACGTCTATGCTTTGCACAATCCTTATCAGTATAATTGATAGGGTATACGAAAAAAGCTCGAGGTTTTTGCAGAAATGTTTTTTCTACCTGTTTTTCTGAATTATCACCGCCACTCGCGAACTTCGTGTACAGTCGTCAAAACTGTTAAAAACTACAAAACACGATGTGCCTGTCTACGCACAGAGGGGCAGCTCACAATAGCCACAGCCGCATCTTTGGGGCCTGGTTATTGGCACTTACGACGCTGCCCTACTGCACTCAGGTGCTTCAGCGTTTGCGCGAAGCCTGGCTTAAAAGCCCGAGCAGTATCCTAAGCTGCCGCTCTGTTCGTACGCTGGCACGTCGTTCTTTGTTGTTGCTAACCGTTTTGACGACTGTACATGTCTTGTTAAATTGGTTGAGGTAGAACGGCATAAGGTCTGCCCTTGATGAAGTTGGTGTTTTTGGGCACCAAAATTCCACATTTTCGATATTTTACTGATGGCCACGGGCATTTATTCCTTCGCTGTTTTATTATTTCTTCATTGTTTTCTTAGTTTATTCATTCTTTTATTTATTTATTTATTTATTTATTTATCCATTTATCCATTTATTTATTTATTTATTTATTTATTTATTTATTTATTTATTTATTTATTTATTTATTTATTTATTTATTTAAATTTTATTTCGTGACTCAAGCATTTATTAAGAAACGACAAATCGACCAAAACCAATGTAGCTATGCGGACTGCGGCTCCATATCAATGCAAACTCGGAACGACTTCCCTATGGAACAGATCTGTCTTGCGAATATAGAAACGTTTTCAGCCATTACTATGAAACCGTGAGACAAAGGCTTAATCCTACAAGGCAGTTCGCATAATGTAGAGTGACACTGAGATATGGTCACACCTGCCTGCCTAAGCAAGACGCAGGAAGCTTTCTCCAGGGAAATCCATCGGGGGTGTAGCTCAGATGGTAGAGCGCTCGCTTAGCATGCGAGAGGTACGGGGATCGATACCCCGCACCTCCACGACATTTTTTTTTTACATCCGATTTTTTTTTTGTAATCACATGCACTGATGTTTGGGCAGGTCGAACAGGGGTTCCTGAAATCCACTTTTGTTTCGTGGTTTTGTCAACTGGCCGTTTGATTTTCAAAAAATTCTTTGCTGCATGATGTGTATAACTAAGCGTGATAATGGTCTGGCGATACAAGAAAGCGGTTAAGTAACACGAGTGCATGGTGAAAGCGGTATTAGCTGGATAATTATGGCTTTTTATAGAGTTAGTTGGATGGTAGTCCCTATACCTTCAGCCATTTTGCATTGTGTTCAGCGTGTGACTCTACCTCATCCGAACAAGTGTGCAATCTAATGTAGCGGAAGCAGCTTGCCTGGGCAATCCACCACGTAGGAATTGACCCTGTCGTTCAAAAAGTTTAATTATTTACTTATTTATTCACTTACTTCTCGGCGGCACTGGTGAGAAAAATACTGCATACTCATCGCTAATAAACAGGTTTTCATGAGGCCCATATTGAAGTGAAGAACATGGGCGTTTGCTCATGTAATATATACATCTCATCTTTCGCGTCTGAACATGTGCCTGTTTCCTGTCGTTTTCATCAGTCGCCAAGACAAGTTCGGACAGTAGTATAGTGCTGATTAAGTAACGCAGCATACAGATATGTTTTAAGGGCAACAATGGGACAAAACAGTAGAGCACAGGTGTGGAGGGACAGAAGATAGATCCAGATTATGATTGTTTAATGCACCGACACTACACAGGCGATTAGGCGCGCCGTAGTGGAGGGCTCCGAATTAACTTTGACCACTTGGAGATCTTTAACAAGAGCCCAAATCTCAAACAAAAGGGCGTTTTCCCTTTTCGGCTACATCAAAAGAGCTGCCGTCGAGAATCCAAGTCCTAGGGCTCAGCACCACAGACATACGAGGGAAGATACCGCATGTTCCACATGTTTTCCGTCGTGGGGTATAGCTGAGATTGTACACGGCGGGGTCAGCATGCGATAGTACGGGAAGCGATGCCCTGCACCCCCGCGTTTCTTGTGTTTGCCGAGGGACTTTCTTTTATACACACTTGTTCGCATTGACGATTATGATTATTGCACAAAAAGCGCGGTGCAGGTTGTGCAAATTGTGGTGGACAACAAAGTCTATGCGTCAACTCTCAGCGCACTGAGAGCTAGAGAGACATAAAACACTGTAAAGGGCAGACCAGCTAATAACGGGGTTTGCTGCACCACAACGATATGACTATAGTCCGATGGAATGAATATTATGAAAATAGGGTGGTGATCTGATGCAGCAAATTGGGAAAGGAAATGACGGTTCAAATAAAATTGAAAGAAACCACCAGGGGGAAAACATGAACTGAAACACCACAAGAAAATATGAATAAAAGTAGAAATTAACCGTTACAGGAAATGGGAGCGAAAGCAGGCACCCGAAGTGAGCTCCAGGAACGCCGCCGTTTTGGCGGACGTGTAGCACGTCGACAAACCTGCGATGATGGTCTAATGGTGGGCGCAATGGAATAGTAGTCGTACTTTTAATGTGGAAGGGGAGGACCCGTTGCCCATGAAGGTGAAAAGTGTAACTTGAAACGGGGTTGAGAATCAATAAATCCAGAAGAATGTACTCTGCTTCCGCAAGGCTTCTCCTGGGGCACCGTAAATTTCTTTTTTCACCGATGCTTCCGTCCTAAAGTTCGTAGCGCAGGGTAAAAGGCAGACCCAGCAATCACAGTAACCATGATAGTCAACTTTTAAAGGAGCCATGAAGACAAAACCCAAGTTTGGTTCATTCAAAAGACGGCCTCATTAGAAACATACTCACACTAGTTTTAACGTAAACTTCGCTCAAATAAGCTATATAATTAGGGAAAAAGGGAATGGCCATGCGACCCACTCGCTCAATTCCAGCTGATGTCATACCAGCCTGCTCAGCGATTGGCGGAGGCCGGGAAAAGCATACGCACATTAGGCTGAGCTGATAAGCTTCCAGAAAGAGCTACTTGTGCCTAAAATTAGGGCACATATTTTTTAAAGCAATAAGGATGGTGACATAAACAGTGGAAGTTACGAAAGCACATGTAAACATAAAAATACTGATGCGCACTGCTGTTGGTACTGCGCGCACTATGCTTAGCTTAACTGCGCAGTCACTGCGGGGCTTTGGCGTTGTCTCAGACCGCACTGGCCGCTTGACGCAAGAAACAGTGTCTTACGACACCATGGTTGTCGAGCAAGCACTATGTTTCATAACTTTTCTCCCAAAACAAAAACAAGCCAGGTCCAAATACGGTCAAAAACAAACCAAAGGCACAAAACGGCTTGCCATGGTATGGGAGCGACATCTAGGTTCAGTAACGTAAACAAACGCCCGAACGCCGCCGTAGGGTACCTCGATGCCAGACCCCCCTACAGGGTGGAGACACCCTTTGAACGGTCCGGTGCCGCCGTAATTTGGTCAATGTGCTCTACATTGTTCTTTTCGTTTCCCACGAGACCCAGCAACGCAACCAGATAAGACGATCCAAACTTCGCCAGTGAACCGCTTTGCGGCGATACTTTTAGCGCGATTTTTATACAATGACTTCCTTCGCCGGCGAGCGAGTCACCCAGAATGGCGGCGCCGGCGTATACATGTACCCATCCTGTACGGCGGGCGGGTCAATCAATGCACCATAGGCTGCAGAGCGGTCGGTTCCTGTGATGTCATTGCAGACCACGAAAACACACGATTTAGCATGAAATTCTAAATTTTAACCTAAATTTATTTATTTCTCAGTGAATAAAGCAGCGTTTGTATCCGAACAAGCGCTGTGGGCAATATAAAACACATAATCTTTCGAATAAAACAAACTTGTTTTGTCTTCATGGCTCTTTTAAAGGCATAAATCGCTATTTAATGAAGTGTCTCCGCATGAAGATAGTTGACGTATACGTGGGAATTGTTTTCATAATCGATACAGGGGGCGGTGAAGTTTCGCTAACAGGCGAGAGTATAACAAGGACAGGTGATTTGGTGGAGTGTGGCTGGTGTGCTGCCATTATAACCGAGGGAACGTAGGGCAGGTTGGGTGTGAACCATTTACGTAAGGTTTCTGGGCTGCGAAACGGCTTTTCCGTTCGCCCACAGCAGAGTATGCCCGTGAAACTGCTCTCGCCCGAAATAGTCGCTATGAGTGTCTTCAAAGCAGAGGTGCCGCACGGGGTTCACGCTTCGGGTATCCGAGAACGTCTCTTGTTTTGCGCACGATGTAAGATCTCTTTTGTTCGGGGCGAAAATCTCTGATTTAAAAATGTATTTTTGTAGTTACCAGCAGCTGGAACACGGCGGGCAAACCAGAAGTCTTTGACGGTTGAAGTATCACACGTCCGCAAAACCGATACAAATTGTTGGTTACGAAATCGCATCCCAAGTATAACTGCGCTCCCATTTCACGTCACTTCCCGTAATCGCGTGAGAATTTTTCTTTCGAGCTTCCTCCACAGATGCGTGTGCGTGTTGGGAACTATGTAGTAACAATTGTTACCTTCATCACTAATTAGCTTACCGCACCATTGTCTGTGCCCTGCTCCAGCTGCATGCTTTTTCCTTGTAGTTTCCAATGCGGAGAAATTAAGAGGCCACAAACCAGAGTTTTCAGTTCTCTATTGTGGGTAAGCAGATTCATTCAAGCAACGCTACGTTTCACTGCAAAAAAAAAATCGGCATCAAAAAAAGAAAACTCAAACATGCTGGCTGACTCGCAATTGCTTCTATGTGACGCAGAAAGCGAAGAAAACAAAAACACACTCCGTCGAGCCGGATTCGAACCAGCGACCTATGGATGTCAGCAGGGTACCTCTACAGTCCACCGCTCTACCAACTGAGCTATCGACGGGCGTGGCGTCTCCGCTCACGTTTTTCCGTCCGTTCGTGGACAGCGAAGACACTGGAGCACAAGTCCTATATGTAGCGACCTTGCTGCGACAGGGGCTTTGAGGCAGCTGGCTGCGCTTTTTGCAGCTATTGTGATTTCTGGCAGACAATTGTTCTGGCTTTTGGGTTTCCTCCTACTTTCTATTCGAACGCCGTTTGCTTCAAGAGCAGCCTGGGTGTAATTTCTCTTCCATTATTTGTCATTTCCTTCCTGTTCTTTTATTCCTTCTGTGATAACTTCTTTCGACAGACGTTTGTATTCAGAATTATAGACTGTTCTACGAGGACTTCCTAAGATCCGTAAACATTGGTAGCGGCACGACTTCTGAATTTGATTCGCCTAATTTGAAACGTTCCGCTAATGTAGGATGGGAGCATTACTAACCATAACAGTGCAATGCTCACCTATATCGGTCCACTGCATGCAATGTGCAACGTCGGCCCGGATTTCTTGGTATATTTCTTATCTTCTTTTTTTCTTCTTTATAACCTTTCTCACTTTTATATTTATAATATATTATACATTTTTATTATACATCATATAATATAAATCTATAAATATAAATATAAAATAAATAAATATATGTGATATAATAAATTTATATGATGTTTATATTCATATTATCCCTTATATTTCTTTCTTATATTTCTTATCTTCAGTATATTCTTCAAGGTGGGCAGTGTGGATCGTTGCACTGTACCACGTTCAACCTCCCACTAAACTGTCACCGCTTAGAGAGCACAGCGCCTCCTCCCACTATTCCATATCTGCATTGCCTATAACAATGCCCCTTTCCTCCCCTTTGTCCTCATCCCAATCACCTCAACAAATCAGTCTGTATTCGTCCCAGCAACCAGGATGCTGGATTATGATTAGTCGTGGTTTGCTGAATTAGCGTACTCTTGAGCTGGCAACTCTAAAACAAATTTAGGCATTCCAGATGAGACATTGTGATATACTGCTTCAGCCTTCTTTTCAGGTGGCCATTGCTACACATACACTTGTCAACCAATGCTTTTCTTGTAGGCCCTAGGCCGTACAACGTTTCGTTAAATGGTCATTTTTTGATAAATGAGCGTCATTGTAAAAGGCCGCGGGGGTTTTCTGATAAATACGCCATGTGGACCATGCATATCTACCGTGAGCACCGCCTCGTGTCACGCGTTACGAAAGGAAAGAATTCTGGGGAAGTTGCTTATTGATACCAACTCATCAAAATAGCGGTTATAAACAAGGAAACAGCGAAAAAGGTGACAGACCAGGAAAAGAGGGAGATAAGCATGGTGCTGGCTTGTTTTCCTCCCTGTTTCCCTATTTTAATATTATTATGGGGCGGCAGGACAAAGATGAGATGAAGGATGCGATGGGGCGAGGCGATCTATTTAGATTATGTATACCCAAGAGCAAAAGTTTACGGACCGTGAAAGCATCAATTTTGGGTTCTGTCTCTGCCGTAAGGTAGCCCGATCAACTACGTGCGGTATTTTTGATTCATTTAGTATCTATACGACACCTCGCATGCACACAGCAGTTTGTCGGGCTGCTACCCGAAGAGAAATAACCCAAAATTGACATTTTTCTGGTCCGTCAACTTTGGTTGTGGCTCTACATACCGGCCATGGCAGAGCTCGCGCAAGGTGCGTGCCAGGCACTTTATCGTAGCCGTCATCGTTCTTGAATCAAGGCGCTGTGAGGCATTGCCCGCCTGAGTTCCATAACAGTATTGACGCGTACAGGCAATGCGGGTTTTGGGGTGAACTTGAGCCCAACTTAGGTTTTCCTTATAACAGATTAGGCGCTGCTGAATGCTCTTGACCGAGAAGCGCTGAACAGCTGCGACAGCAAGCCACTTGCACGAAAGTTTGTGATGATGCGTTCTTGGTGGCCCTCGTTCATCGTCGTCATCTTGGCTGCGGTGTCTCACATTAAAAGTTCATTCACATGCATATGGACACGCGACAGTTCCACCCCCTCCCCGAAGGAAGTATCGTCCCGATGCTGAGGGGGGAAGGAACTGAAATTCATTTGCAACACGTCACGTCCTCGCAAAGTATGGCTTCAGGAGTACTATAAGGACGACCTCAGGTAGACGAGTACTGTGAATTGTAGACATGGCGTCTGTCGGAGTAACTGCGTACGTGACGTCGCTGAGCTTCGGTAGTACCCTGAAGGGCCCGAATTAGTGCTTCATAAGCCTCTCGCATAGCCTTCGACGTTGGATTAGGCTCCACACCCACACGTTGTCACCCGGCTGGAAAGCGGCGTGCCCGCGTCGAGCATTGTAATCAGCACCATTATGCAGCTGTTGTTGTCTGATTCGATGTGTTGCGAGCTAAAGCAGCTCTTCTGCTCGCTGGGCAAACCCAGGTGCAGTCGTGTCACTGTCGTGAGAGAGCATGGCATCTAACATTGTGGTTGCCTCGCGGCCGCACACAAGAGCGAATGGCGTCATGCGCGTGGTTTCTTGCTTGGCTCTGTTCTAGGCAAATGTCACGTATGGAAGAACTTTGTTCCAAGTCTTGTGTTGCTCATCGAGGTATTCTGCATATTTGCATGCGTTTTGTTTAAACGTTCGGTCAGTCCGTTTTCCTGCGGATTGTAAGCTTCCGATTTTCGGTGGAAAGTACAAGTTATGTTCATAACGGCGCGCACCAAATCTGCGTTGAATGCGGTGACCCGGTCTGTAATCCCAATTCCTGGAGTTCCATAGCGAAAACACTGTTTTCAATGAAACAGTGGGCCTTGCCGAGAGCTGTGCAATGCTGGAGAGCTTTCGTTCCGGCGTATCGACCAGAGCTGCCGATGTCGCCGCACGGCACAAGCCAGCGGCCACAACTGCCCCCTGAGCCACATAAAACTCAATAAAAATGTTTTCTCTCTCTCTCTCTCGCTCGGGTAAGACAGTTGGTCGCGACAAGTCTCCGCTTGTTGCCGGCGTGAAAAGTAGGGAAAGGGCCCAAGAAGACCATGCCGATTTGCTGAAACGGCGTTTCCTGTATTTAGAGAGGTTGAAATAAACAGGCTGGGAATCCAGGCGGTGCTTTACGTCGCTGAAAGTCATGGCAGGAACGGATGTATTACTTAACAGTGGAAGGAAGTATGGGCCAGTAGTAGTTCTGTTCCATTCGGAACATCTTACGCGCATACCCGAGGTAGCCAGCGGTTGGGTCGAAACTGTCACGTGTAAACATGTATGTGAATGAACATTTAATGCGAGACACCAAAGCCAAATCTATGCTAACGAATGTGTGCCACCCGGAAGGCATCATCATCACAAACTCTCGTGCAAGTGCCTCGCTCTCGCAGCTCCAGCGCTCGTCGGTCAAGACCATTCTTCACCGACACTTCCGTTATTGGTGAAGCCTGCGTAAAGCTTAAGGTCACCCCACAACTCGTATTTGTTGTCCACTGGGGGAGGCGCTGGGTACGACTACCCGCTATCCAGGACCCCTCTTAGAAGCCCGGTACGGTCGTGCCCTGTTGAAACCCTGGTTCGTAGGAGCAGCCGCCGCCAACTCGGCCTGTCTCCTGAGTATGGAGTACTTCACTGGAGCACAAGGGATGGCGCACAAGGGATGGAGCACAAGAGATGGCGCAGACTGTTGTCTCTCAGGTGACGTTTCAGCAACAGCGCACTCCTTCCACGTTCCTTAGTGGCGTATTCGAGGATTCCGAAGACTGACTGGACCAATTTGAGCACGTCGCATCATTGAACCAGTAATATTCTGGACAAACACTGAGAAATGTGTACTTTGTGACGACAGTGCGAGGACGTGGTTTCGTAATCGCGAGGACAGCCTGACGTCGTGGGAGGAATTTCGCCTCCAGCTGCAAGAGGTGTTCGCCAGCACCGATCGTCTTGACCGCGCTCAGCACCTTTTGGAGTCTCGCATCCAATAGCCGAACGAGGTGGTCGCGGTGTTTGCCGAAGATAAGACACGCCTGTTCCGGAGAGCCAACACCGAAGTGCACAGAGCCGAATAAATTGGGCTATTTAAAGCATGGTGTCAAAAAACAACTGTTCGCTGGCCTCGTTCGAAATCCATTTCATACAGTGAGATTTCTAGGAGGCCATAGCCACCGAGCAAGCCACTTGCACGAGAGCTTGCAATGTAGAATGCGCTTCGGGTGGCACTTGTTTGTCGTCGTCTTTGCTGCGGTGACTCCCATTATAAGTTCATTTATATGAATGTTGACACGTGGAAATATGTTTCAACAAGAGAATGTTTATATAAAATTCCTTGAAAATAATACTTGCTGGGAAGGTTTTCAGGTCCATGTTGGGTTAAGACTGGTACTTTATGTACAAACGGGTGGCTCCTGTGTCTGAGGTATGGCGGAGATGGAGATTCGCCGCATGTTTCTAACTGCACCCGCCTCCAGGGCTTCACTGTCGCAGCCTCAGCGGGCACTGGTGAGCAGCCGTGCCTTGCGAGCGATACCGTGCACTTATTGTAGAGCGAAAGGGATGGCCTAGGCTCATACCACGTCCCCCTTGCGGGGGTTCGGCAAAACGTGCACTGGCTAATTAGTTTCTGGATGAACTTGGAAGATCATCGGGATCTTAGAAAACAAAACTTCCTGGGGCCTTGACCAACCTTCCAACCTTTAGCCTGTAGTGTGCAGGGGATTACCAAGAATAGGAAAATACGGCGTTCCCCGTACCGCCCGCGCCGCTGCTAAGGTTCGCTCGCTTCCTTGCTGCTTAATTCCCTCTGAAGGTATATTTCCATATTTAATGCACTCCAAGGGTTTTGAACATATATTTGAATTGCCATTTTTTTCCGCATTTTTGATGGTTTGCTTGCAGCAGTATAGTACATCTGCCCTGGTAGAAGCTCTCGAGGAGGCAAATACCGTCTGTAAGCCTGTTTCTCCCTAGAAAAAATGGACTTGGTGACAATAAGCGGAGTTTGTTTCACGGAACTTAGACTTTTGTGATCTTACACACGGCATGTAATAATCAAGATGGATGGGGAGAGATAAGAAAAAGGCAGAATGTTGGTTCCAGTCATTTTTGCCTAGCTATCCTTCGTGTTGACAAATTATCCTCCCAAATCACACGCATAGGTATAAGACCCAACGCCGCCAGCAACTCTAGACAACACCAGAATTTTTGTTATGCTGTTAAGCTATTCGAGCCACCGATACGACTAGGGTCAAATCTTAGCGCGCTCCATACGTGAGGATTCCTCAAGAGCGGCCCGACTTCCATTTTTTAAATTTTGAGGATGAATTTCTGAAACACTGAACACCTCAAGATGTTTTATATGATCAAACAGAAGCCCCTGAAGGATTACTTACATTTTTTTAGATGCCAGGCATCTCTTTCACCCTCCTTGTCCTTCCGGCGTAGTCCGGCGGCGTCCGCATCCCTCCCCCATTCTCCTCGCCGCGCCAGCTGCGCGCTAGCGCCGCTCTCACCGCAGCGCCATCTGAGTGTTAGCGATCGGCTGCGCTCGCTCCGTCGCCGTGCCAGCTGTGCGTGGGTGCGGGTTAACACATGCGCATGCGCTGCTCTGCGCTGCTTTCTCTCATTCTCCTCAGCGTACATGTAAACGCGGTAACTGCGCCGCTCCGCTCAGTCGTTCCGCTGGCGTTCCTCCGATGACATCCTCCGTTGACAGCCGATAATTTGAAATGAAGACTAACAGGCCTGATATCACGATGGTCGGCGCATCCGTAACAAGCACCGGCCACCCCGATAAAAATTTACACCATCTTCCCGCGAGGGGAACCATGGGGTAGATGAGACGCATCGGGGGTGAACATGCTGCGTAAATAGGACACATAACAGCAATTCACACGCTAACATAACGGAAACGCAACGGCAACCCCCGATGCGTCGCATCTACCCCATGGTTCCCCTCGCGGGAAGATGGTGTAAATGTTTCTTAAAAATGCTTCCTTAAAAATTTTCCGAGGGAAGCCGGGTAGGCTTTGGAATCCTCCTTCCAAAAATCGAGCGTTCTTCGGCCTGCGCTTCGCTAGAGAAGCTGTGGCAGAAGAAACCGCTTATGGAGCCTTCCGGAGCACCGTCACGATTTTTAGCGCAAGCTACACTACGCTACCCCGGGCAGCCTTCGCGGGGTGGCCAATTTTGCCCTTAGACGCTAGAGGTCAAACAACACCCCCTTCTGCAAGCGCCTGGTGTGGAGTACCTGGGATGTATGAGGGACTGGGATGTATGAGGGTGAACTCCCCGTTGAGTTCAACAATCACCCCGGTTTTTTTCTCTTCCTTGCTTTCTTTAGAAATCACAACCACCACCACCACGAAGAAGGAAGGCCATGAGGCCACGTGCGGCGCACAACCGTGTGGGATGGAGCAGGACGAACATCCAACTGTGGTCCCTTGTACAGCGACGAGGCTTAAACAACGCCGTGAGGAGAACAACAAAAAGGCCACTGTGGCGAGCAGCTTCCCTTCCTTCAAGTCTTACGCATTAGTGCGAGCTTCCTTCATTTTTCTATTCTCAATTGCCCCACAGATGACATTCAGGCTGCCACAACGACTATCTCGCCGACTGGAAACGTTAATCAATGCGGTGTTCACTAATGCCTACTTCCATGGAATAGGCCAGACTCCAAGCCCATACTTCGATGACTCTGCCCCCCCCCCCCCCCCCCGCAACAGTCGAGGATGTCCTACTAAAGTGCTTCGCTTACCCACACGCAAGAAGCTGTCTACAGCAGACGATGTGATGTCTCCAACCTTGGCCAATTACACTTAGCCTGATACTTGGACGATTGCATTCTCCCTGCGCTGAACGGAACGTCCTGCATGCATTATTTGACTACATGGAAGATATTGGCGTCACTGAGATATTGTAGCCCCTTTTTGCGCACAATCGACGATATATGCAATGCCACCATACATGATACCATCTCTATTCTTCTGCTTTCCTCTACAACTCTTCTTTTTACTAATCTACTATCTTTTCCCCATTCACCTTCCTACGGAGTAGCGCGTCGACGAACCCATGTTGGGAATTCTCTCTGCATTTTCTCATTCAATAAAGAGCCTCGCTCTCTCTCTTCTGAAAAACATTACGATCCACACTAAGAAACAACGTTACATCTGCTCTTCCAATTCTATGATTCTGTTTGCAACCTAAGAAAGCTTACTGGTCGTTTTTTTTTTTTTCTACAAGGCAAATCGCACTTGTTTTTCGTCAACGCTGAGTGCACAAGCGTCAGCTGGAGCTCACATTTTCCCTGCATAAAACAACTTGGCGATTTCAATAGATTCTCAAAGCGAGAACAGGCCCCTAAACTTTAAGTTTGAGCACACAAAGACTAACGACAACGGTCTGGCTTGCCGGGAGCTGAGTTCACAGGAGTCGGTGAAAACGCACTTTTCCTCTCCAACAGGACACACACGAATGAACGCACACTTAAAGAGGCACTGCGAATTTTACGCACAAGTTTACGAAAACGATTCCGTCGAACCAAATTCGATCCACCAAGCTATGGATATCGGGGAGAAATTTCTACACCCGACCGCTCTACCCTCTGAGCTATCAAGTGAAGATGCACGGTCGTTATTACTTTGTGCAAGTACCTATTATATTTCGAAAGGTGCACGAATGCTAAGTGGGGCTGCCGGCTCACTTGCGGTGATTTTCTGCGAGTGTTAGCCTTCCTCAACAAATTTGTGGAGCCTCACTTTAGGTTCTCCTCACGAACTCGTTTCAAGCTGTCCTTATAACCATGTGCAGAGCTGGTTTCTTCGCGATACTGAATCACGATTCTGAAAGTGATCCACTTAACCAAGATTACTTTGTCTCCGTATCATAGAGGGAACACGTAAACACAGAACGCCTGCTTCCGTTTTTCGGCTTTTTTTAGTTGGTCGCATGCCTGTGCTTGTTATTTGATGCAGCTTTGTGATTTTCTTAATTCGTTTGCAGCTTTTGTACTTCTTTGTTTCTGTTTTCATGTGCATTTGTTTGGGGTTAGAGAATGGTCATGGATAGGTCGCCCTTGGCAACTTTGGGGCATGACCTCTGCATTTTATTTTTATTTTTGTTTCATGAAACAGGCGATGTTTGCAGTTTCTGGTATCGATAACGAAATTGCAGATGTGGCAGTAAGTGGCCAAATTGGCCGCTTTGTTGTAATTTTTGTTCATTTCTTACAGTAGCCGCTATTTACGCTATTTTAACGGCTAAACGCACTAACTTCCTTGCGCAGATACGAGGCTCTGGAGTTCGTGCTGTTCGTGCTGGAGTGCTCTGCATTAAAATGCAGTTTTCAGGGTCAACCCTGGGAAGTTGCTGAACTAGACGCCCCTTGGGGCTCGAAAGCAATAGCCACTGCCCATTTCATCCAGGTTCTGGTTCTATTTTTTTTATGTCCATGTTGCAAACCATGTGCCGAGAGAGTAAGCTTTTTCGAATACGTCGTTCCCTCTCTTTTATTGCTGTTTACCGCTGCTCACTAAACCAGTGTAGATTTCTTACTCCTTCGCTTCTACAAATATTTGTCGCATCACACGTGTAAGGAACCAACTGACCCGAATATTTGCCGCCCCAGCTAGTGTGTAATAAATTATTACAACCAAAACCACGGGCCAATCTTTTGGAGCTACTTGAGGAGTTTATTGTCACTGTACACATGCACGATCTGCATTTTTGATAACCGCATGTCAAGGGGAGCTTACTACATTTGAAACATGGTTGCTGTTGCTGAAGAGGGAGGGAACTGTCCGTTGAACTGAAAAATTGATGACTTTGTGGTAATATTTTTGGGAAATGTCGTTGTGTTTTGCGCTATCCTGTTTTCCTGGTTTTTGTTTCATATGTAGAGAAATGAAGGGGCCATTAACGGGAGTTTTCAATAGCCCGTCATTAGTAACTTTATCCATTCAAGGCCCGCAGCATTGCACCGCAAACAAGAATGCGCGATGAAAAAAATTTGCTTCGCATCTGCTCACTTCGTTGCAAATGTTGACGAAAGGCGATAGTCGTCTGGCGCCCCTGCTAAATAAATGCCTCCCTTTTCTTTCCCACCCGCCGCGGTGGCTCTCCTCAAAGTATAAGGTTCCTGTCTGTGCAGAACGAGAATGGGATTCCATATGACACCGTGATGGTGTTAGGATTAAACAGCATATGACGGAATGGAGTGGGCGTAGGATACAGCGATGTCGATGTAAGAAGGATGAACGACTATTTTAATGCATCAATACATGTGTTGGTAGAAATGTATAAAGTGCGAGATACTGAACCGGAGTGGATGCCTATTTTCGAAGCACTTTTGAATCTGAAACACTACTGAAGCACCAGCGTCAGCCTAAGCCAGACTGACGTAGTTTTATGAACTGACAGAAGGGGGCATGTTTCTTTTAACAAGTGAAAAAAAAGGAAATGAAGAAAAAAACGGTGGCTCAGTGGCTAAGGCGTTGCGCTGCTGAGCACGAGGTCGCGGGTTCGATTCCTGACCGCGGCGGACACTTTTGTGATGGGGCGAAAAGCAAAAACGCCCGTGTGTACGACATTTCGGCGCACATTAAAGATCTCCAGGTGGTCAAAATTTATCCGGAGCCCTCTACTACGGCGAGCCACATCGCCTGCGTTCCGTCGGCGCGTTAAACCCTACAATCAATCAATCGTTTGCCACTTAGGCGCTTGCGCGAATGCTTTGTGAACTTGGAGGAATCGATTCGTTGAAACCAGTGCTATCCTGTTTGTACAAATGGATCGTGTGTATGTTTACTCGTGTTAAAATTTTTATTACTTTCAACATGTTTTTTATTGTTGCATTGTAAGTGTTTGGTTCAACTGCAGTGTCAGCGTTAATTGCTGTGTACTATGATGTATCATTGTCTATCGTCGCCCACCTGCCTTGTAATGGCCTCTGGCTTGCGGTCAAGCTGCGTAACGCAGCTTTTATCCCTGGAAGCTTCTCCAGTTTGTTTCTGGAATAAAGATTGATTGATTGATTGATTGATTGATTGATTGATTGATTGATTGATTGATTGATTGATTGATTGATTGATTGATTGATTGATTGATTGTGTTTTGTCTGCGAAGCCCTCTTGAATAACATGTGGGAATGGGGGGGTTAGACTCGCCAGGGAGCTTTCTGCACCCCTGGACGGTCCGTGGCGATCCGTTGAGAAGTTATTACGAAAGGTTACCTTTGTTATTACAGGTTATTAAAGGTCACTAGGAAAAGTAGTGCTCTGGACCAATCTGGCTGATCCTCCATGCAGCATGCTTCTTTAGGAGATGAGTAAGAAGAGGAATAGAAAATACAAGAAATACGTGGCCACCCAGATGAATAATAAAGAAAAATGAAAAAAGAAAGGTTTTTATATCCGCGTGCATTCGAGTGGTGGGATACGACGACGGCCCGAAAACTCATGGAAATTGCATGATACAGCTTCACCATGGACGTGAGCGCCAAGAACAAATGAAAGGTTAAAAGAATGCACTGACTGTTACCGCGAGAAGACGAGTTTCTGGGGAAATCAAATGGAAGGTTAAAAGAATGCGTCGACTGCTACCGGATACTTTCCCGAGAAGGCGAGTTCCAGGTGAGGGCGTGTGGCGGCTCGATCTTTATCGTACCCGTTATTGTTCGCTTACACGTTCTCAGCGACCCAGTTTCTCTGGAAAGCAGGTCCGCATCGAGCGTCATTCCTACTTTCTTCGCAGCCACCACCGTCCCGTCCGGGTAGCCGTGATCGTATAGTGGTTAGTACCTTGCGTTGTGGCCGCAATAACCCAGGTTCGAATCCTGGTCACGGCACGTTTTTTTTTTTTTACTTTGAATCCAAGTTGAACTACTTTGGGCAACCTAAACCCGAACAATTTTATGTCACCGCCGAGTGGGGGCCCTGCCAATATTGACCCATGTGCTTTCTCTCGCTGTCAGATCCTTCTAACGCTGCGCTTTTTCCCCACTTTGCCGAATTATCATGACCCCTACACCAGGATTTCTATTTCAAAAAACGAAGAAATGAAATATTTTAAATCTTGGTTTTAGTTTTTACCTTTCCGTAAATATAAGAAAACCTAACCCTTGGGGGGTACTAACACCACTGTCTAAACATGTTGGTTAGTTTTAACATTTTTAACATTAACAGAATTGTGCTTATTATCACAACGACATGTATATTTACGAAATTCGCCTGTCGAATACAACATCGCACGTTCCTCCTGAAAATTTTCGTTTTTGCAACGTAAACATCTAAACTAGATCGTCACGTTTTCAACGCCATAATTTTAACCAATAAGCCAATTCACCCCAAAAAATTAACGGATCTCCACGAAGTGAATAATGACGAGTGGGCGAAGCACTGGGGATCATTCGTACCGTAAATCACCCGTTGCAGTGCCACTCGCAATGAAAACCTTCTCTTCCTTGATCACCTCTCATGCTGTGCCTCTCCAGTCTCGCTCCTCCCAACATTGACACACTAGCAGTTAGCTCAAGTCAATTTAAATTTACCGCGTTCCACTACTGCACGCCGAATGCCTCGATGCCGGAGCTGCCGTACGGCGGAGACGCGATATCGATGCACCCTACTTACTCCGAGTGCGTTCCAAGAACAACGTGAAAACTATCTAGGGGAACATTTCATTACTGTTCCCGTTGATTTTTCGATGCCGCTAGGGAAATAGCGGGCGACCGCTTTTGTATTTTCTGGACGTATATTTCATTAAGCTAACCATCCGTGTATTTCAATAAAAAAAAACACGGCGAATATCACCTACGTATTGATGTTTCGCCCCACGTAAGTATACTGTTTTGCTTTGGCTCAACAATGTTGACAAATTGCCACCGGGCTAAGCCGTCTAGATTTGGCTGTGGGTATGTAAACGTATTGTGCAGAATCTGTTTCACTTTGGCCAAGCGGCTGAATCTAGTACAGACACACCGACAGACCATACTAAAACAATATGTAATATTAAGGTAGAAAATTGGGCGAGTTGGATAGCATTCATGGTGGTCAGCGCAAACGGAAACAACACACAGAGAAGGTTGTCGACTGCTTGCGTTTGTCGACAACCTAAGTTTTTACTCTGCCTATGTGGTACCCTGCGTGGTACAAAATGTTACAACTTTATATCGGCCGGCGGCAGCCATTTCTGGATTGTTGTTTTTTAGTGTGTTTCCCTTTTGTGATGTGTGTTTGTTACCTGACGCATAGCTCCATCGACGCATCTTATGTATCCGAGCCGATGGACAAATAAACCTTTTTAGAGACAAACAAATTATCTTTTCGACCGACCGACCGACCAACAGACAGACAGACAGACAGACCAAAATTTTCGCGTCCAAGTAGCCCAAAAATGAGCCTATCGTCTTTAAAAAAACCGCGCAAGCTTGGCGGCTTAGTAAGGAGTCACAACTCCCTCTAAGTAGCAGAGCAAGGGAAGAAAACAAAAAAATATGTCCGTCGAGCCGGATTCGAACCAGCGACCTATGGATTTCAGCAGGGCACATCTACAGTCCACCGCTCTACCAACTGAGCTATCGACGGGCATGGCGAGTACCCTTACGTCATGCCGTCCGTTCGCCGAGAGCGAGAAAACTGGAGCACTAGTCGTATAGTGACCTTGGAGGGACAGGGTCTTCGGGCCAGCTGGCTGCAATTTTTTTCGGTGGTGTGAATCGTGGCAGGCGATTGTTTTGTCTTCACTTTGTTTTTCGGGCTCGCGCGTTTGTGTGTTCCAACATCGTGTATATTACGAACAGCCTGGCTAATTTTCTGTTACACACATTCTCATTTCCATCTGGTGCTTTTATACATCATATGTTCTTTTCTTTTAAACCCGTTATTGTATTGAAAATTAGAGCCTGATTGGCGGTATTTTCCTGGGAGTAACAAACCTCGCAAGCAGTAAGATTACCCTCGAATGAGAAGTGCCTCAAGGCAAAAGTTCTTACTTTAGTAAGACGAAAGAATGAATAACCATAAATGTGCAAAGCTCGCTTCCTTAGGCTCACTGCAGGCGCTGGGCATAGTATTGTGGGATACAATGGTACGATATTTCGTATCTCCGAATTTTTTCCAAAGTGGGTGATATGGACTGGTGCGCCCGTTAAACTAGCAGCATTTAGGCAACACTGCGCCTCCTGCCCCTACTTCATGCGACCCCTAAATTAGCGCTATACCATTAAAACTACAACCGTATAGGAGAGACTGTGAACGGCTTCCCTGAGGACCGGGAACCCCGCATCGACCTGCTCTACCGGCCGGGACACTCCGACATCCTCTGCACCTGATCCTGGTCCGGCGACGGCACCTATATGTTGAAAAAGGAGCGGTTGTAGTACAGAGAGGGCCCGTTTATTGCGTCCTTAGCGGCAACAATCGTTCAAAAAGCACTAGTGATGATGGCACTCGCCCCACGTCCCGCGCATCCGATTCGTTCCTGAAGCTCCGCCATGGTCTTCTTTTCCTTGTCGCTCTAAATTTGCAAGGGATGTATTCATCCCCGCCCTCCTTCTTACTTTTTCGCTTCAAGTGTATTTTTGTGTGTATGATCTACGCATTGCGTAATTTAATGTAATTGTGTTTATTTCTGATTGTCCTGTACTGCAAGGAATGCCGCGTGGATCAAGAGTCTCTATCAGGCGGTAGCCTTCAGCTCTTGCTTCCCTTTCCACTGATTAAAAAAATTTAACAAAGAATTGAATTGAATTTAACTTCCTAAGTCAGCATATCAGCCCTACATGCACCCCAGAGACAGGGAGGCCGGACTGTGTTTTGTGGTGGTTTGCAGAATTAGCGGAAAGTGGAGCTAGCAAGAGGGGAAAATATAGGAACTCCTGAGCGAGATTACTCAAGTGGAGCGTTCGCTTTCTTTCCAGGCGCGTATGTCCGCCGATACAGCTCTAGCTACCTTTATCCGGCAAACATGCTATGCCTTCTAATCAAATGCTTTTTATGGTTAAAAAACTACGAGTTCTTTAATAAATGTCCTATATGGCCCATGCGTACCTATATGGAGGGCATCGTATCACGCGTTACTGACAGACGTCCGCATTGGCGGACGGACGAATTTTCTTTTGTTTGGGGATGGGGGCGGGTGCTAGCAGCGGGGGCCTGAGAGTGCCTTAGCATTACATTTAGATTAATAACAAGAAAACAGCACAACGCCATCGCCCTAAAAAAGCCTAAAATCAGCCCCAAATCATCTCAAGGAGAGTTATAAGTTCGACTTGTTCTACATTATTCCGTGTGGGCGTTGCCTTCAGTCTAGCTCTCTCTTTGTGTCGGTCTAGGAAGTGATGGCGTATTTTAAATATATCGCAGGATCGATTACACCCCTGACTACCAAACAACGCCGCCGCTCTTTTTTCATACTTTTTTCGTTTATTCCATGACCTACTTACGCAGTAACTTTTGTGACCGCAAGTCTTCTTTTCCCCTACGTCGAGTGCGCGTCCTTAAAATGGCGCTTACATTTAACTTGCGAAATGCATCCAGGTACCTCAAAGTCGCGAGTTCGATTCCCGGCCGTGGCGGCCGCTTTAGTGATGGAGGCGAAAAGCAAAAACGCCCGTGTGTATGAGATTTCGGCGCACATTAGAGATCCTAACCCGTGGTCAAAATTATTCTAGAGCCATCCACTACGGCGCGCCTCATCGTCTACGTTGCGTCCGCGCGTTAAACCGTATACAAACAATCAATCAATCAGCATCCAGGTACCTTAACTTTATATCAATAAAGAGGCCAGTATCAATACACAGTACTGACACCAACACCCACGTGCCTCATGTGGACGATAATTTACAAGGGTTGATCCCAGCCTTTTTCTCCAGTGGGCACGCACCGACACACGAACAGAACTAAAACATTTACGCAGTATGTTGGAAAGGAAAGTAAGAAAAAACAACTCCGTCGAGCCGGATTCGAACCAGCGACCTATGGATGTCCGTGTGATACCTCTACAGTCCACCGCTCTACCAACTGAGCTATCGACGGCCACAGGACACCGGTGACACTGGCGCTGATTGCATAAACGCAGGCCCTCGCCGTTTTTTTTTTTTTTTATGGACAGACAAATCCAGAGCGAAGGTAGCGTTCCAAGCAAACACAGTATCGCTTCGAGGTAGAAGGATAACGAGTTCTGCCGCTACGGCAAAATGTAAAACCGGCCGGCGCTGCCGCCGCCGGCGGCGCGGTCATTTTCATGCAGATGGCGTTGCGGTTTGTCCTTTCGCGAATTAATCGCAGTGTGCTGACAACTGCCTGTCTGTTCGTTTTTTCTTCCCCTTTTATTCTTTTCTCTTCCTTTTGACTCTGTTGGGCATTAAAGTCTTCTTTTCCTACGCTACCCACAGGAACACTCTGTTAGTACGTGGATGTTTCCTGTTTGCGCCGAGGGATTACATTTCATTTCACTTCATTGGTTTTACCCTCAAGGCCACAGGCGTTACAGAGGAGAGTGGGTTACAAACACACAAAAAGAACAGACCATACAATGCAGCAGCAAGGTAGTGTATTTATTTATTTATTTATTTAGAAAATACTGCAGGCTAAGAATAGCCCAGGCAGGAATGGGGGTAGTACAATACAAGAACATGACCAAAAAAGGAAACAAATACAGGTGGCACAAACTAACAGGGAAATATACAACATATTACGGTACAAGATCTAAGTCACTCCAAAAAAAATTTTTTTTTATAACAGCTCTATGTGGCTCCTAAATTAACATTGTTAGCTAAAGGTATGCGAAACTGTTGATGGTTTTCAATAGCGGCAATTGGTTTGGGAATGTGGTTCCAGTCATATTCTGTGTGAGGAATGAAAAACTGAGAACAAGATTTTGTGCGACAGGCCATGATTGGAACTTTAGGACGGTCACCAATACGTACAGAAACATATGAAGCCGCAGAAGCAAAGATGGAATGAAAGTAGGGATTAATAGTACATTCTATGAAATAAACAAAGACCAAAATACTGACTACGATGGGCGAGCTGAGGCAAATGCAAAGTATTTTTTTATGTATGTTACACTGAATGCTCTACTGTAGTTGCCTGTAATAAACCCTGTAATTAGATGGTTCGAGCACTTGTGTTGTGCTGCACTTCTTTTCGTACTACTATACTGGTTTTGCACTCGTTTTGCAGCTACCTACGCCTGTTTTGTAATTCCTCTCGTCATGTTTACCTTGCTGATCTGTGTTTAAGTTGGCAATGGTCTTTCAAGCTATTTCAACAGCTTTTAATCCTGTTCTTTCTTCTACATGATTGTGAAATAAACTCAATTCAATTCAATTCAGCCTTATACAATAACGAACGTCTTGTTTCATTACTGGGGAATTGGTCTTCTTTTGAGACATCCTCTATGGACAATGATCCATAAAGAGCTGCGACTACATTCATATGGCATACGGTCTTCGTCTGCAGAAAATGAGGAAGGTTTATGCTTTAATGCGGTGGTGTGCGTAGGCCCGTATACGGTATTTGGAGCTCGGTATTCGGTAAACGAGGCCTCCGCATCAGTGCCTCCTAGAAAGCGTATCCAAATTTCTTGAAGGGCAGAAACGAATATGGACGACCTATGTTGCTTTGAAAACTTAAGAAATACTGTGACCAGGTGCATCAGGCAGGCTAAACGCGCTTAACTTTTCAAGGTGTTCAACGCTGAAGTAATGAAAAAAAAAATTCCCGCGCCTTCCCGCGAGGGGAACACGAGTAAATGCAGAGCATTGGGGCCTCAGTACTGATTGAAGGCAGTGTTGCTTCCATCGCTTCTTCCGTGATGCTGCAGTAGCAGACACGAGTAAACGTGGGCACGAGCGTCAACCAAGGAAGGAAGGAGCAACGCAGTGACTGAAACACGAGCGACCGCTAGCCGCTATATTTGCAGCGCGCGCAGTAGAGGGAGAGCAGTACGGGGGGAGATCGCGCATGCGCAAGCAGCGCGCGCCCTTCCACGCCCCACCGCGCAGCTATCACGCACCTGGTAGGCAGAGACCGCGACGGAGCGAACGGGCTAACTACGACGCATGCGCGCGCCAGCTGCTGTTGAGAGAGAGGAGGGATGGAGAGGCGCACCTGCTGCGGACGCGAAACTGTTGACACCGTCCGACGCAGGAACAGGCGAGGCTAAGAAATGCTCTGCATTTAAAAACAATATTTTATGGAAAAGACAATGTACTGGGCTGCCAACAGAAACATGCGCAGGGTACCGAACAAATATTTAACAGCGCACACTCGTCTTTAGCGCAGCTCGCTAACGCATCTAATGTTTTTTTTTGTATCTCCTTGATAACAGCTCTCACAATGCCGGTTGTTTTGATTACGCTATATCCAGACGCGGCAAAATAGCCATATCTTGAGTATGGACGTAAAGAAATGTCGTGTCACTCTGTTCGGTTGGCTGTACAGATATTGCGACAGTTGCGGCAACAGTGTGAACCTGGCCTTAGTCCGCATTCAGACTACAGTCGCACCCGCCGTAAGTGGCGTATTCATCGAAATCTGCGCAACTGCTGCAACTTCCGTATGCACAGCTAGCAACCGACAATGTTCACATTGAGCCCTTCGGTAAGATACGTATTTTACGACCAGCCAATCACCGCTTTCGGGAAACTGCATTTCGCATTTTTCATCATGGCTCCGATCAGCAAGCGGCTGTTAGCGCGTGTCGAGGCTGTTCAAGTTCAAAATGAGGTTATCGTCGTCTATGCGCCAACCGACGCAACGCAGGCGTCGTAGAAAAATGTGGCTTCATCAAATCTTCCTCGACAGGGCCGTTGACGGAGACTTCCTTAATGTTTTTGCGAAGCCGGGGACTGGCGATAGTGCGTTGTTCTACAACGTTGCATCGGCGGATGCCTGCGGGTGCGGTCACCGGATGAAAAATCATCTGGGGACGCTGGAAGGCCGGTCACCGGAAAGTGAAAACCGAAACTGCTCTGCCTATTGGCTCCGCCGTAACCGTCGCAACTGTGTTTTTCGTAAAAGTAGCGGACCCTCCAACATTTACGACCTGCTGGCAGAAAACGTTGCGTACTCTACTTTCAATGCAGCGTTAGTCTGAACAAGCTCATTGGGTTTGTTTGCTTTCGAGCTTACGATCCGTACGAACGATGCGCACGTAGTCTGAACTCGGCTTTACTTGCCACCCAGTGACTGTAAAAGCGCTGTCGTATCCTCACCCGATGTCGACGATATCTCCCGAACGTTCTCATCTTTTGGTAACAGTAAAGGATGTGACGCAGATTACATTCTAATACGACCAGTTAAGTACACATTGAATATTACCTGCCCTGTCCTTCAGGACGGCACAGCATCGCTTACGAAAAAGGCGTTTTCCAAACACGCAAGAAGCTGGCTAAATTGAGCGTTATATTTAAAGGTGGCGGTAGAGGAGAACTAGCTCACTATTGACCAATATCAATCCGTTCCGTGTTGTCAAAAGGCCTGGAAAACTAACCAGTGAAAGAATGTCTGCTTTTTGTAAGAAAAACCGTATAGTAACTAATTCACAGTTTCGATTTTGAAATTATCTCTCAACCGAATCTTCGCTTCTAATACAACAAGAAAAAAGTCTGCAGGCAATTGAGAACAAGCTGCTAACATTGGGAGTTTTCGTAACTTTTTCGAAGGTGTTCGATCGAATTAAGCAAGCTATTTTATTTAAAGATCTCTGGAATTCAGGTTTTAGAGATTTATGTCTCACTTTGCTAGACAGCTACCTTCAATTCCGATGGCAGCCGTTTGTAATATCTTATTAAAAGGCAATTAAAACAGGTGTGCTCCAAGGGAGCGTCGTCGGGCATTTATCATTCTTACTTTATATTAACGACGTTGTTACTGGGGATGGCTCTTTCATACTTGCTATTTACGCAGACGATACCACTTTACTTTCTTCTGCTGACAATAAAACGAAATTACTACGCGACGCAGTGGGCCAATAAAACTGATTCATTGATTAAATGCAGCGTTTAACGCGCCGACGCAACGCAGGCGAGGAGGCGCGCCGTAGAGGAGGGCTCCGGATAAATTTAGACCATGTGGGGATCTTTAACGTGCGCCAAAATCTCTGCTTTCCGCCTCCATCATAAAAGCGGCCGCCGCGACCGGGAATCGAACCGGCGTCCTCGTGCTCAGCAGAACAACGCTTTATCCACTGAGCCACCGCGGCGGGTGTCAATAAAACTGGCTAATTGGAGCACAGTTAATTTATTAATGATAAACGCTTCTAAAACAAAGGCTGTGCCCTTTATACTAAAGCAAGTATTGGCAACAGTCTGTGCATTGGTGTTTCGAGCCCTCTAAATTGTCCCGTGTCGAGCGCTCTAAATTCTCCCTTGGCGTTGTTTTTGAGCAACACTTAACACGGAACGAACCCGCCGAAAAGGTTTCGAACAAACTTGCCGCGTAGTTAGTATCCTCAGAAGGTTACGGTTTTTCCTGCCCCAGAAAATAAAACTGGTCATTTACCGTTCCCTTTTTTCTCTCAGCTTTATTGCTGCCTATTAGCTTGGTGACGTACGATGGAAACCAATATTGCTAGACTACATCTCTTACAAAACAAAGCCGTGCGAGCCATCTCTAACTCTTCTTATGATGGTCACACCGAACCGGTTTTTGGAAGTCTCGGTGTTCGTCCCGTTCAAGTACTGCATAATGAAAAACCTATTAGGCGCTGCGACACTGAAATAAACACAAATTCTAATTTTACTAGAAAACTGCGGAACCTGACTGCAAGTCATAACATTCATAACACTCGTCATTCGGAAGCATGGTTTGTACCCTACCCATGTACAAATTACGGAAACCAATCATTGGGCTACACTTTACCATTTCTGTTAAATCCACTTATACAATGAATTATGCTGTGTTTGTTGTAGTGTTCTTTTAGATGCGGAGCGTCTCATGCTCGGTACTGCGTCCCTCCCTCCCTTGTCGTTCTTGTCCGCCGTCCACACACCCACTGCGCATGCCTGGCCAGGCACCGCTACTGATGATTGTGGCAGGATGCCCCTAGGAACTGGCCAACCAACGAATCCATACGAGATATCTTCGCGTTCAACCACCGTCGTCATCTTCCCGGATGGAAACCGCTGAATAAGAAGAAGGAGAACAAGACACAGCTACGAAGAGAAAGGCGTGTACGTTGCGAATCCATCACAACATAGCTTCGCGTTCAACCAGTGTCGTCATCTTCCCCTAGGGGAACTGCTGAAGAAGAAGAAGGAGAAGACAAAGCTGCGGGGAGGAGGGCGTGTACGTTGCTCTCAGCAGGTGTACCAACGTCAACAACGCTCACCAACGCTGACGGAAACTACCGATTCTACCACAGACACAACATCGACAAGAACATGATGGACAAATTTCGACGCCTCGAGAACCACCACTTACTCACCGTCACACAACAGTACTTGCGTCCTTTGCCACCGGTGTGGACCCGGATGCGAATTCCCTCTGGCGCTACTAAACACCAGATGACTCAACATAACGGCAACACAATGGAACCACACGAAACCCCCATAATGCTTCGCATCCTCATCAGGGTTCCCCAAGGGAAGATGGTGTAATTTTTGTCATGCCTACCAGAAATATGATGTTTCAACCGAAGTGTTGCATAAATGCGCCAGGAAAGAACACAGGAGATGAGCTACGGCTATAACAGGTTTACTCGGCGGCAGTACTTTTCTCTAAGGACATAACATTATTTATTATTTCCAATTCAGTATTAGACATTAAAACGACAGAGCGGAAAGTTTCAGACGGGATGTATATATTTCCTACATTCGAAGCATGGCTGGTAGGTAAAGGGTGCTGCGCCCGCATCCAGTAAATTATTGTTAAATTTTTCGGCTAGGCACTCACGACTATAATCTACGTTGCCTATTAAGGTTGTCCGGGATAGAATTTTTTGGGGTGCCAACTAAATTTGGATGAAGAAAATTCACACTCAAGACAGGCGGCATAAGAATACGACGCATTAGTAGATGCTTGATACAGGCCACCAGAGGGACAACCGAGACAGCACGTGTCCTACGATCACACACGATACAAACAATGTCCATGCTAAGAAGAATAACCTCAAGGCGACGTAGCCTCACAGAGGAAGAGAGACTTAGGATCGTACAAGGCTCCGTAGTCAGCAGATTCAGTTATCACCTGCCTTATGTGAACTTAACCCAATCCAACAAATGTTCGCTCGGCGCTCTACTTCGGACAGCCTACCGCACGGCCCTGCACATTCCCCACTCTGCTTCAACAACCAGACTTGCGAACCTGGGCATTCACAATACCGTAGGCGAGATAATCGATGCCCATCGGACGGCACAGATACACAGGCTGGCGCAGACCCCGACGGGCAGGTCCATACTGCAGCGGATCAGAATTCAACCGCCCAACACCGACTCCACTACGGCCAGGATACCAAGAAACATCCGATCCCCAATCAAGGTCAAACCTATCCCCAGATACATGCACCCGACCTTCCACGCGGGAAGAAGAGAGGCACGCGCGCAGTACCATTCGCAGCACTACCCACCAGACAAACACACCGTGTATACAGTGTACTAGTACACTATACCGTGTATGTGGATGCGGCACGGTACCCAGGCAAAGCAGCCTTGGCAATCGCGGGCATCGCCTCCGCCACAGAAACGCAACCAACAATCAAAGCCTCCATCTGTACGGCAAACCCCACCACTGCAGAAGAAACGGCCTTGGCTCGCGCCATAACCAAGACGCCAACACCGACCGTCGTCCTGTCAGACTCACAGCAGGCGCTACGCAATTATGAGAAGGGCAACATCTCAGCCTCGGCCCTAAAAATTCTCGTGGAAAGACCTCCCGACCAGCCCGTGATACTGCTGTGGACCCCGGCTCACACTGGCGTGGGAACCAAAGAGGTAGCTAATGAGCAGGCCCGAGCATTAATACCCCGGGCGAGCACTTCTCTTGGTTCTACGCATGCATCCGCACTCGAGTTCACTAGGTACGCCCTCACCACATACCGAGACATCACACAGCACTACTGCCTCACCCGCAGAACACTACCCCCCGCCCAACGCCAAACTTACGATAGAGGAAGAACAGATGTGGCGCACTCTACAAACCCATTCCTTCCCACATCGCACGCAGTTACAGCACTCCCACCCACACCTCTTCCTCTCCGCAGAGTGTCTGAGATGCCGCTGCCTCGAAACGCTATACCACTCTTTGTGCGAGTGCCCCGCGGACCTTTACCCCACCTTCCCCACCCCCACCCAGTGGGAGCAGGCCTTGGGTAGCTCTTGCCTCGTGGATCAACGGACCCTGACGCAACGGGCGCTGCAGGTAGCTTCGGTCATTTGGGCTGAGGCCACCGCCCCAACCTGAACCCGGTGTCTCACCAATAAAGTGTTTTTTTCTCTCTCTCTCTCCGAATTTCTGCACAATATTCCTTACTGAGAGTCATGGCACGTTCGATGCTGCATGGTGGCTTACAGTTTCAGCCTGTAGTATACTACAGCACCCTAACCACCTCCTCTACGCTACAAAAGCGACCGGCGCTAGGCTCAATTTGGGTTCACTTAAATGTGGGGCGTGTCATTGACCAGATTTCTTATTTGAAATAAAAAGTAATCAGCAATTAACATTTTTCGATTGGATGCATGATAAAACCGTGCATGATAAAAAACCGTAATTAGTAAGGTAGCTCTATGCTTCGCAAAATCCGTGTCAGTATAGTTGATAACCTATACGAAAAATGCTCGAGGTTTGTGGCGAAAGGTTCTTGCTCACTGTATTTTTTCTGAATTATCACCGAGAATCGCGAACTTGATGTACATGCCCTGTTAAATCGCTTTAGGTAGTACGGCATAAGGTCTTAGTTCAGACTTCACCTGCCCGAGATGAAGAAGTTGGTGTTTTTGGGCACCGAAATTCTTTATTTCGGCTATTATACGGATGGCCACCTGCATTTATTTCTTCGTTGTTTTATTGAACTCTGCATTTTTTTTATTTTTTTATTTATTTATTTATTTATTTATTTATTTATTTATTTATTTATTTAATGAGTGAAGAATTAAGGAAGAAACGACAAATCAAGCAAAATCAATGTAGCCATGCGGACTGCGGCTCCATACCAATGCAAACTCTAAAAGGCTGCCCTATGGAACAAATCTGTCTTGCGAATATAGAAACGTTTTTAGCCATTATTACAAAGCCGTGAGACGAAGTTTCCATCCTACAATGCAGTTCGCATAATGCAGAGTGACGCTGCGATTTGGTCACACCTGCCTGCTTAAGCAAGACGCAGGAATCTTTCTCGTGCGGAATCCGTCGGGGGTGTAGCTCAGATGGTAGAGCGCTCGCTTAGCATGCGAGAGGTACGGGGATCGATACCCCGCACCTCCACGACATTTTTATTTTCAGATCGCGTTTTTTTAAATAATCACATGCCCTGTGAATTATGTTTGTGCACGTCGAGCAGGGGTTCCTGAAATCCACTTTGGTTTCGTGGTTTTGTCAACTGGCCGTTTGGTCTTCAAAAAATGCTTTACGGCTAATGTGCATAACTAAGCATGCTAATGGTCTGGCTGTATCAAAGCTGTTAAGTAACGCGAGCGCGTAGTAAAGGCGATATTCGCTGTATAATTATGGCTATTTATGGGGTTGGTTGAATGCTAGTCTGTATACCTTCAGCCATCTTGCATTGTGTTCAGCGTGTTACTCTACCTCATCCGCAAATGTTTGCAATCTAATGTAGCGGAAGCAGGTTACCCAGGCAATCCACCACGTAGGAATTGACCCTGTCGTTTCAAAATAATAATTATTTACTTATTTATTCATTTACTTCCCGTCGGAACTTGTGAGAAAAATAGAAAATACTGCAAACTCATAGCTAATAAACCGGTTTTCGTGAGGCTCATCTTGAAGTCAAGAACATGGGCGTGTGCTCATGTAATACATACTGTTCATCTTTCGCGTCTGAACATGCGCCTGTTTCGTGTCATTTTCATCAGTCACCAAGACAAATTTGGACAGTACTATAGTGCTTATTAAGTAACGCAGCATACATCTATGTTTTAAGGGCACCAGTGGGACAAAAAATACAAGCGCTGGTGTAGAAGGACAGAAGATAGATCGAGCTTATGGCGTTTAGCGCACCGACGCTACACAGGTGATTAGGCGCGCCGTAGTGGAGGGCTCCGAATTAACTTTGACCACTTGGAGATCATTAACATGAGCCGAAATCTCAAACACATTGGAGGTTTCGCTTTTCGACTACATCAAAAAAGCTGCCGTCGAGGCCGGCAATTGAATCCAAGTCCTAGGGCTAGGCACCGCAAACATAGGAGGGAAGATACCGCATGTCCCTCTTTTTTTCCGTCGTGGGGTATAGCTGAGATTGTACACAGCTGGATCAGCATGCGATAGTACGGGAAGCGATACTCTGCACCCCCGCGTTTCTTGTGTTTGCCGCGGGAGTTTTTTTTATGCACACTTGTTCGCATTGACGATTATGATTATTGCACAAAAAGCGCTGTGCAGGTTGTGCAAATTGAGCTGGACAACAAAGTGTATGCATCAACTCTCAGCGCACTGAGAGCGAGAGAGAGAAAAAAACTGTAAAGGTCAGTCCAGCCAATAACGTGGTTTGCTGCACAACAGTGATATGACTACAGTGGGATGGAATGAATATTATAAAAATAGAGTGGGGATCGGATGCAGCGAGATGGTAAAGGAACTGACGGTTGAAATAAAATGAAAGAAACCACCAGGGGGAAACCATGAAGTGAAATGAAACACCACCAGAAAATATGAATAAAAGTAGAAACTAAATGGAGCGAAAGCAGGCAACTGAAGTGAGCTCCAGGAGCGCCTCCGTGTTGGCGGACGTGTAACACGTCTACAAACGTGCGATGATGGTCTAATGGTGGGCGAAATGGAATAGTACTTAAGGTGAAAGCATAGGACCAGTGGCCCATGTTGGCGGCAGAGGATGTTGCGGATTTCTAATCTGCCGCCAACATTGACAATGATGATGATTGTAAAGACGCTGACAACGAAGTGGCACGTTCACGCGCCTCGCGATGCGTGCTGGCACGTTCGCTCGTGATTGAGTTCGGAACGCTGCGCTTGAACGACCATGCACGGCTTTGCGTCGCTCTCTCCACGGCGCCAATAAACGCTGAAGAACGGTTTTCCCTTTTCGTAACATTGGCGCCGTGGAGAGAGCGACGCAAAGCCGTGCATGGTCGTTCAAGCGCAGCGTTCCGAACTCAATCACGAGCGAACGTGCCAGCACGCATCGCGAGGCGCGTGAACGTGCCACTTCGTTGTCAGCGTCTCTACAATCATCATCATTGTCCATGTTGGCGGCAGATTAGAAATCCGCAACATCCTCCGCGCCCACCAAATGCTCACTCGCATAGATACAAAGCAGACAGCATTAGCACTAGTCAAGCACATTCTCTACAGCACATTAGCTGAACTTGTCAGATCCTAGTGTGAGCGTCTTTGGCAAACACTCGTCGATTGACCATGCTCTATAAAAAGTACTGGAATTGGCCGACTACGTCCCTCGGCAGCGCTGTGGTCGCAGTAGCTTGCTGCATGGAAAGTGAACACAATTCACAACGTCCGAAAACTTCATGCTTTGTCGGCCTGTAGCCTCCCCGTCACTCTCACGTATTTCAGCGAGAGCGTTGCCGACTCCACAGTGAAAAAGTCGCACATGAGCGTTGCCAATGGAGTGGTTACAACGGTCATCTCCAGGTTCCGGTAGCCGGCGTTTCTTTTCTTGTGAGGAGCCGTTGAGATTCATTCGTTTTTCAATGTGGCCCTTCACCCCTTTTTCTGCGTGGTCAGCGCTCTTGCCTTGCCTCACAGCATTATCGTAGGCTCTTACGCCGTCTTCATTTGCAGAAAGTTGTCGAGGTAACCTATGAGGTCTGGAAAGGGCATTCTTGCGGTTGTCGACCGTAGACTCTTCAAACCTGCGCAATGCATCTTCATCTGGATGGGGAATCGAAGTGTTCTTTAGACCAACAGTATCTACCTTCCGAAACCGCCGAAAAGAGCAAGGTCGGTCCTCACTGTCGTGCGTGTCTGTGCGGAGAACACAGACGAGGGTGCTGCCTTTGCATCTATTGCTCTCTCGCAGAGATAACGGTCCTTGTAAGGTCCATCCCAGGCTTGTGCTGCCGGCGACCAAAGCAGGATTCGTTTCTTCCCACTATACTTGGGTCGTTTTTGGCGCGAACTTCCAGATCTGGTCGGATCCAATTAGAAGGCTTACTCCTTGCTTGAACTCCATACCTGGGAAAGCAATGGTGTCGGCCAGAAGCTTCCCCTCGGAGACCAGGCGTTGCAAAAGCGTGTTGCCCTTTGGTGCTTCAGCCACGTCTTCACAAATGAAAGGCACGACGATGGCGTCGACCTCAGCAGACGTGCTGTCATGTTGACTGCGAAGGGTCGCTCTGACGACTTTAAAACTCCTTCTTGGGACCTCCAGATCGGCCGAAAGCACTGATGGCTAGATCGACTTCGCCAGTCACCTTTAACTTCAGCTTAGCGACGACGTCTTCTCTGATGAATGTCCGCTGGCTACCATTGTCAAACACTCCGCGGACGTAGCAGCAATGCGACGAAGTTGTCATCCATGCCCTAAACGTCTGTAGTAGGACGTCGCTGATGAGTCGCGGGACGGCTGATTTGCGTGTGGCGATGTGCATCGCTGCCTGTCGTGTTTTTCCAGCCCATTCCGACGAAGGCCTCTTAGCGCTGCGGTAGGTGCACATCGTGGTGGCATGTCGGCGCTTACATGATTGACACTGGACCTTTCTTCGGCAACTCCGTACGAGATGTCCCTTTCCGGTGCATCTGAAGCATCGGCCGTCACTTGACAGGCGAGTTCGCTTGTCAGCCAAGTCAATGTCGCCAGAACATTCTTCAGTCCTGTGATCCGTAGCGGCGCAAAAGAAACAAGCAGAGGTCTTTGCCTTGTTGTGGAGAACCGCAGCGGCCGGAATAAACGGCTGCTTCTTAGATCCGCGTTCGGCGTCATGACTTCGCGGTGGCTTGGTGATTTGACAGCTTCTTTCTCGGCCCTCTACTTCCACTCGCAGAAAAGACAGCAGATGTTCAATCTCCTGTTCCGACGAAACTTGACTGCTCGTAGAAGATCTGCTCGCAGCAAGGCTCTGTCGTTTCAAGTAGTCCGCGACAATGTCGCTAGGTATGACCTTCAAAATCACTTCATTCAGCATAGCCGCGTATGATGACATGCCGATTCCCAGGCTTTCTAGTCCTCTCCGGTTCATCTGCACGGTATCGTAAAGCTTCCGCAAAGCGGCCACGTTACTAGATAAATCGACAGGCCTGAGCATCCGCAGGTTTTCTAAGTGCTTTTGCTCAATCAGCTTTACGTTTCCAAAACGATTTTTTAGGACATCTAGGGCATCTGAGTACGAGGACTCGGTAATTTGAATGCCCGCAACGGCTTCCGCAGCAGCTCCGTCGAGAAGCGAAACTAAGTAGTGGAAGCGGTCGGTGTTGGACAGCCTGGGGTTTTCATGGACCAAATGTCGGAACATTTCCCAGAAGGGTTGCCACCGCGTTATAGCTCCGTCGAAGCGCAACAGTTCTAGTTTCGGGAGACGTGCTCCAAACTCACGGGTAGCAGGCAAAGCTTGTCCGCCCGAATTCGCCGCTATTCGGTCCCCGCTGGCGTCATCCAATGAAGAAGAAGTCTGGGACGTAGAAGAAGATTTCAGGACGTCCATATGATGCTCAAGTAACGCCAGGGCGCTGTTCGCTGCGTCTTCGTACTCCATGACAGAAGTGTAGTCTTCGGATGCTTGGTCGTCGGTCAGGTGGGCTTCGAGCTCGGCGTTGAGCGCAGACAATGCTGAATTGCTTGCTCGGAGACGACCGTGAACGACACGAAGGGCCGAAAGGGCAAACTGCTGGGACTGGAGCAGCTGGTCCACTTCGCTGATTATCTTCGTGTTCATAGCCCGCCGTGACGCGCGCTTGCTCTTGACTCGATCCATGCCGGTCGCAACTGAAGAAAAGGCTCACCCAGCTCGTAAAAAGAAGGCTCGCCGCGATGCTGGCTTGCTTCCCGGGTTTTCGGCGCCAATGATACGAAAAGGGAAAACCGTTCTTCAGCGTTTATTGGCGCCGTGGAGAGAGCGACGCAAAGCCGTGCATGGTCGTTCAAGCGCAGCGTTCCGAACTCAATCACGAGCGAACGTGCCAGCACGCATCGCGAGGCGCGTGAACGTGCCACTTCATTGTCAGCGTCTCTACAATCATCATCATTGTCCATGTTGGCGGCAGATTAGAAATCCGCAACAGCCCATGTAGGGGAAAAGTGTGACTTGAAACGGGGTTGAGAATCAATAAATCCAAAAAAATGTTAGCTTCTTCCGAAAGGCTTCTCCTGGGGCCCCGTGAATTTCTTTTTTCACCGATGCTTCCGTCTTAAAGTTCGTAGCGCAGGGTAAGAGGCTGACCCAGCAATCACAGTAACCATGATAGGCAACTTTTAAAGCAGCCATAAAGACGAAACACAAGTTTCGTTCATTCAAAAGACGGCCTCGTTAGAATCATAATGACACTAGTTTTAATGTAAACTTCGCTCAAATAAGCTATATAATAAGGGAAAAAAGCCATGCTACCCAGTCGCTTAACTCCCTCAACAGAACCTCTGATGTCATACCAGCCGGCTCAGCGGTTGGAGGAGGCCGGCAAAAGCAAATGCAAATTAGGCTGACCCTATAAGCTTCCAGAACGAGCTATTTGTGCTTAAAATTAAAGAAAAAGCAACGGTGTCTTACGTGACCATATTTGTCGAGCGAGCAATATGTTTCATAAATTTTCTCACAGAACAAACAGAAGCCACGTTTAAATACGGTCAAACACAACCCAAAAGCTGAAAACGACTTGCCATGGTATGATGGCAACATCTAGGTTCAGTAACGTAAACAAACCCGCCAACGCCGCCGTAGGGTACCTCGATGCCAGACCCCGTACAGGGTAAAGACACACTTTGAACGGTCCGGTGCCGACGTAATTTGGGCAGCGTGTCCTACATTGTTATTTTCGTTTCCCACGAGACCGAGCAAGGCAATGAGATAAGACGATTCAAACTTCGCCAGTAAACTCCCTTGCAGCGGTAATTTTAGCGCGGTTTTGATACAATGACTTCCTTTGGCGGGGAGCGAGTGACCCAGAATGGCAGCGCCAGCGTATACGTGTCCCCACCCTCTACGGCGCGCGGGTCAATCAAGGCACCCTAGGCTGCAGAGTGGTCGGTTCGTGTGATGTCAATGCAGACCAAGAAAACACGATTTAGCGGGAAAAAACAATATTAACCTAAATTGATTAATTTCTCAGTGAATAAAGCAGCGTTTGTATACGTACAAGAGGTGGGGGCACTATAAAACACGAAATCTTTCGAATAAAACAAACTTGTGTTTTGTCTTCGTGGCTCCTTTAAGAGCATAAATCGCTATTTTATGAAGTGTCTCTGCATGCAGGTAGTTGGCGTATACGTGGGAATTGTTTTCATTATCGATACAGGGTGCGGTGAGGTTTCGCTAGCAGGCGAGAGTATAACAAGGCCAGGTGATTTGGTGGAGTGTGGCAGGAGTACTGGCATTACAACCGAGGCAACGTAAGTCAGGTTGGGTGGGAACGATTTACTTAAAGTTTCTGGGCTGCAAAACGGCTTTACCGTTCGCCCAAGGCAGAGCATGCATGCCCGTGAAGTTGCTCTCGCCCGAAACGTCGCTATACGTGTCTTCAAAGCAGAGGTGCCGCACGGGGTTCACGCTACGTCTATCCGGACCGTCTCTGGTTTTGCGCACGATGTAAGATCTCTTTTGTTCAGTGCGAAAATCTCTGAATTAAAAATGTATTTTTGTAGTTACCAGCAGCTGGAACACGGTGGGCAAACAGGAAGTCGTTGACGGTTGAAGTATCCCACGGCCGCAAAACCGATACAAATTGTTGGCTGCGAAATCGCATTACAAGTATAACTGCGCTGCCATTTCACGTCACTTCCCGTGATCGCGTCAGAATTTTTCTTTCGAGCTTCCTTCAAAGATGCGTGTGCCTGTTGTGAACTATGTACTAACAATTGTTGCCTTCATCACTAATTAGCTTACCGCACCATTGCCAGTGCCCTGCTCCCAGCTGCATGCATTTTTCCTTTTAGTTTTCAATGCGGGGAAATCAAGAGCCCACAAACCGGAGTTTTAAGTATTCTATTGTGGGTAAGCAGGTTCATTCAAGCAACGCAACGTTTCATTGCAAAAAAAAAAAACGCGGCATCAACAAGAAAAAGAAAAACAAAAACACGCCGGCTTACTACAAGGAACCTGAATTGCGTCTATGTGCCGCAGAAAGCGAGGAAAACAAAAACACACTCCGTCGAGCCGGATTCGAACCAGCGACCTATGGATGTCAGCAGGGTACCTCTACAGTCCACCGCTCTACCAACTGAGCTATCGACGGGCACGGCGTCCCCGCTCACGTTTTTCCCTCCGTTCGCGGAGAGCGAAGAAACTGGAGCACCAGTCCTATATATAGCGACCTTGCTGTGACAGGGGCTTAGATGCAGTTGGCTGCGTTTTTTGCCGCTTTTGTGATTCCTGGCAGGCGATTGTTCTGGCTTTTGGGTTACCTTCTACTTTCTATTGGAACACCGTTTGCTTCAAAAGCAGCCTAGTTGTACTTTTTCTTCCATTCTTTGCCATTTCCTTCTTGTTATGTTATTCCTTCTATGATAACTTCGTTCGACAGGCGTTGGTATTGTGAATTGGAGACTGTTCGACGAGGACTTCCTAAGATCCGTAAACATTGTAAGCGGTACGACTTCTGAATTTGATTCGCCTAATTTTAAACGTTCCGGTAAAGTATGATCTTAGAATTAATAACCATAACAGTTGAAAGCACACCTACATCGGTCCACTGCATTCGCTGTGCACCGTCTTCCCGGATTTCTTCGTAGGATATTCCTTATCTTTTGTATATTCGTCAAGCTGGCCAGTGTGGACCGTGTGGACAGTGTGGACCACGTTCAAGCGCTCTCTAAACTGGCACCACTTTAGAGAGCCCTGCGCATCCTTCTACTGTTTCTTGCCATGATTAAAACAATGCGGCCTTTCCTGCCGTTTTTCCTCACCCACATCCTCTCAGCAAATCAGCCTGTATTCGACCAGGAACCAGGAAGCTGGATTAGGATTAGTCGTGGTTTGCTGAATTAGCGGACTCCTGGGTGGTAGGGGAAATTGTGAGCTACTGCTTCAGCCTTCATTTCAGGTGCTCACCTGCAACATGCAATTCTCTAAGCATGTTTTTCTTGTAGGCCCTAGGGCCAACGACATTTTATTAAGCGTTAATTTATTTGATAAATGAGCGTCATTGTAAAAGGCCTTGGGGGTTGTTTTATAAATATGCCATGTGGACCTTGCATACCTACCGTGAGCCCCGCCCCGTGTCACGCCTTACGTACGGGCAGAATTCCGGGGAAGTCGCCTGATGATGCTAACGCATCAAAATACGGGTTAAAAACAAGAAAACAGCGCCAAAACGACAGGCGGGAAAGGAGGCAGGCAAGCACGGCGCTGTTATGTTTTCCTCTCTGTTTGCCTCTTTTTAATATTGACGCGTGCAGCAAATGCCGGTTTGGGTAAAAGGTGCTACAGCACGAAATAAAACACGGACACAATTCGCGCTGTAGCATCTTTTACAATGAACTACCAACTCGCCCAACAGTGAGCTTTGTTAAGCCGGTTTGGGGGGGACCTTAAGATTTACTGAGCCTTTCCTAATAACAGAATAGACATTGAAGAATGTTCTTCACCGACTGCGCCTGAATGTGGCGTTTACTCGGAGTTTTAAGTTTAGGATTGATTGGGAAGATTCCCCCCTGTGCCGGACTTGCGGTGTGCGCGAGACTGTAAATCACTTGCTGTGCGTCTGCTCTCGATACGCTGCTGCGCGAAAAACTGCAGCGAGTTCCCTCTCTCGAATACGTCATGGAGGCAGTCTCGAACTTTTTCATTTTCTTGGGCCCTGGGCCAATAGTGCTGACAGTACTTTAGGTACAAAAGTTCTGCTCCAGTTCCTACGAGAGACTGAACTGGACAAATCTCTCTAGATCAGAGACAGAGCAAGTGTGTCACGATATCCTCTCTTTCGCACTGTGGCGTTTTTCTATTTATTTTTCTTGGGTTGGTGTTGTTACTTTTTTTCCAGCCGTTTACTTTGCATTTGGTTTCAGCGTTTCCATTAGCGATTTTCTTTTAAATTGTATTTTTATGTCCCGACTCTGTTGGCGGCATTCTCTTGTTTTTCTTGTCCTTTTTTTTCACGCTTCATGTTTGTCTTCTTCCTGCTGTAACTCTGATGTCTGATATGCACCACTCATCAACGTAGGCACCCCCCATCTGGTGTAGCAAGCCTCGTTCCTAGCAGGGCTGACCTCACCAGTTCACATTAAAGAGCATTCTCTCTCTCTCTCTCACCGGTGGTGGTGGTTGTGGTTAGCAGGAGAGGAAAAGGAAAGGAAATGCACTGTGGATATTTTGAGCTGGGCAGGGAGCTCAACTGCATATAACCCAGTGCAGGGAAAGAGAAGTAGAGGGGGAGTGACAGGATAAAGTGGAGAGAGACATAGAGAGAGAGAGAAAGATATAAAGAGAGCTGTCAGTCCTAGAAAGCTGTCGGTCTGGGCACACCAGTCAGTCACGGCACTGCGGGCTGCAGCCGCTGTGTGAGCCCGGTCGTCTCCAGGTTATGGAGGAGATGGGCGAAGACTTCCCGTTGGGTTGTCGCAGGCCCCTTCAGGAACAGAAGGTCCTCCATGCCGGCGCTGGGAAGGCCTCAACGGTGGAGCGCTCGGTGGAGCTCCGCTCTGGGCCCCGCGTGGTGTGGGCAGAAAAAGAGTAGGTTCTCCAGCGTTTCTGGTTCCGGACAGTCCACACGTGTAGGGGAGTCCTTGCGCCCGTGTCGTTGCAGGAGCTCCGCCACATTGCAGGAGTCGAGCCACATGCGGAGAAGCAGGCCGCGGCGTCCCTGCTGAGCTCTTCACCGAGAAGCGGTCGATATGCGAGAGCAATTACGCTAAGCCTGATACGTGGACCATTGCACTCATTGCCCTTGCATTGCACGGAAAGCCCTGCACGCATTATTTGACTACCTTGAAGATATCGGCGTCGCTGAGACATTGTAGCCCCTCTTAGTGCGGACACTACATGCTATATCCAATGTCACTATATATTAGGCTATCTTTTTTTCCCCTTTCCTCTGCCACTCCTCTTTTCACTAATCTACTATCTTTTCCCCATTGCCCTTCCTGCAGAGTAGCGTGTCGACGATCGTATGTTGGCAAAGCTCACTGCATTTTCTCCTTTACTAAAGGGCTTTTCTCTCTCTGTCTCTCTCTGTAGTGGAAAACATTACGGTGTACACTAAAAGACAAAGTTACAGCTACAATGTTACAATTGCAGATGTCGCAGTAAGTGGCCAAATTTGGCGCCTTTCGCGTTTTTTAGTTCATTTATTACAGTAGCCCCTATTCACGCTATTATAACGGTTAAGCTCCCTAAGTTTCTTGCACAAATAACAGGCTCTGGAGTTGTGCGTGCTGTTTGTGCTGGAAAATGCAGTTTCGCCGGTCAACCCTGGGAAGTCGCTGAACTATACGCCTCTTGGGGCTCGAAAGCAATAGCCACTGCAGATTTCATCTAGGTTCTGGTTCTATTTTCGTTTGTGTTGAATACCGTGTGCCGAGAGTGTAAGCTTTTTCGAGTACGTCGTGCCCGCTCTTTTGTTGCGGTTCACAGCTGCTCACTAAAGCAGCATGCATTTCTGACCTCTTCACTTCTACAAACATTTATCGCATCACTCGTGTAAAGAACCAACTGACCCGAACATTTGCCGTGCCAGCTCATGTGCAATAAAGGAATACACCCAACACCAAGAGCCGATCTTTTGGCCCAACTTCAGGAGTTTGTCGACACTGTGCACATACACGGTCTGCATTTTTGTATAAGCAGATTTCAATCGGAGCTTACTACAGTTGAACCGCACTTGCGTAATAGGGGGAAAGGTGTCGGTTGAACTAAGAAAAGGAGGACTTCGCGATATATTTTTTGGTAAATGCCGTTGTGTTTGGCGCTGACGTTCTGTTTTGCTGGGTTTTTTTTTTCATATGGGGAGAAATGAAGGGGCAGTAACCGTAGTTTTTAATAGCCCGCCATGAATAAGGTCATCCAATCAAGCCACGCAGAAGTGCACGGCAAACGAAAATGGGCGATGAAAAAAGTTGGCCTCGCATCTGCTCACTTCGTTGCGAATGTTGACAAAAGACGATAGCCGTCTGGCGTCCCTGCCAAGTAAATGTCTCCCTTCTCTTTCCCGCACACCTGTCATGCTTTTTCTCTCCAGTATCGCTCCTCCAAAGATAAACAAACTAGCGGATAGCTCAAGCCAATTTAAATTTATCGCGTTCCACTGCTCCACGCCGAATGCCTCGATACCAGAGCTGCCATCAGAGACGCGCGTGAATCGAGGCAACCTAGTTACTCCTGATGCGTTCCAAGCAGAACGTGGAAACTTTCCAGTGGAACATTTCGTTACTGTTGCCGTTTGATTTCTTAAAATGACGGTAGTGAAATAGCGGGTGACCGCTGTTGTATTTTTATGGACGAAGCTTGGATTAAGTCAACCATTCGTGTATTTTTAATAAATAAAACACTGCGAGTATCACTTATGTATTGATTTCCTGCCCAATGTAAGCGTAATATTTTGCTTTGGCTAAGCAATGTTGACAAATACGAACATTGCCACCGGACTAAGCCGTTTTGATTTGGCTGCGGGTATATGAACGTATTGTGGAGCATCTGTTTTACTTTGGCCAAGTGGGTGAATCGAGGAAAGACCATACTAAAACAAGACGGAACATTAGCCTTGTAACCAGATTAAATTCGATACATAGCTATGTAATCTGCGGCGTTCACTTTCCCATGTGTGTATCTGTAACGAACTAAGTCTGTAGCACTGCTACCAACGTTAGCGGTGTTTCGACCCTGAATTTACTGCTCGAGTTTTTCGACAACTCAACTTTCCACTCTGTCTGTGTTGTACCCTGTGTGGTACAAAATGTTACAACTTGTATTTAGGCCAGCGGCAGCGTTTGTCGATTTTGGGTGTGTTTCCGTTTTGTAATGTGTATTTGTTACCTGAGGCATAATTGCATCGAGGCATGTTATGTATCTGCTTCGATGGACAAATAAACCTCTTTAAACAGACAGACAAACAGACAAACAGAAAGACTATATTAAAAAGAAACCACGCAAGTTTGCTCGCTTAGGAAGGAGTTGCAACTGCCTCTAAGTAGCGCACCATGGGAAGAAACCAAAAAAAAAACAATTCCGTCGAGCCGGATTCGAACCAGCGACCTATGGATGTCAGCAGGGCACCTCTACAGTCCACCGCTCTACCAACTGAGCTATCGACGGGCATGGCGTGGACCCTTACGTCTCACCGTCCGTTCGCCGAGAGCAATTACGACTGGGGCTTCGAGGTAGCTGGCTGTACTTTTTGCCTGTATTGTGAATTGTGGCTGGCGATTGTTTTGGATTCACTTTGTTTTTGGGAGTCGCGCCGCTGTCTGTTCCAACAACGTGCGTGTTTTGAGCAGTCTGGCTAATCTTCTGTAGCAGTAATGAAAGTCGACTTAGTTGGTATAGTTGTATTCTTCTAACAGCACTAAGACGACGGGGACAAAGAAGCACCGTGCTCGCCCTCATTTCTTTGTTCCCGTCGTCTCAGCGCTATTAAAAGAACCTAATTTTCTGTTACATTCATTCCCATTTCCTACTTGTGCTTTTACCTATGCTATGTTCTTTTCTTTTCAAAGCTGTTAGTGTATTGCAAATGAGAGCCTGATTGACGATACTTTCCTGGGAGTCACAAATCTCGGAAGCAGTAAGCGGACCCTCAAATGAAAAATGCCTTAAGACAAAAGTTCTTCCCTAAGTCAGATGAAACAATGAATAACCATAAACGTAGCAATCCTCGCTTCCCTCGACTCCCTGCATGCGCTGGGCATAGTCTTCTCGGTTAAAATGTTAGGATATTTTGTATCTCCGAATTTTTTCCAGTGGGTGGTGTGGACTGGCGCACCGTCTAAACCAGCAGCGCATAGGCAACACTGCACCTCCTGCCCCTACTTCATGGGATCCCTTAAATTAGTGGTAGCCCATTCCAACTACAACCATTGGAGAGACTGCACGGGCTCGATTTTCGGCCGCGGTGGCCGCTTTTCCGATGGAGGCGAAAAGCAAAAACACCCGTGTGCACGAGATGTCGGCGTACGTTGAAGATTTCCAGGTGGTCAAAATGAATCCGGAGCCCTACACTACCGCGTGCCTCATCGCCTGCGTTGCGTCGGCGCGTTAAACCCTGCAATCCTCCCCTGAGGACCGGCCACCCCGGCCGCCTGCTCTACCGGCCGGGGCACCCCAACATTCTCTACCCCTAATCCTGGCCCTGGCCACGGCACCAATTTGTTGAAAACAGAAGATCGGTCAAGGCACAGAGAGGACCACATTATTGCGTCCTCAGCGGCCAGAATCGTTCAAAAAGCACTAATGGTGATAACCTAATTGAATAAAGAATTGAATATATTAACTTCCCACGTCAGCCATACCAGCCTCAGATGCAACCGAGAGAAAAGGAGGCGGCCCGACTGTGTTTTGTGGGGGTTTGCAGAATTAGCCGCAACTGGAGCTAGCGAGAGGAAATAAAGGTAAAAACTCCTAAGCGAGATTACTCAAATGGAGCGTTCGCTATCTTTCCAGGAGCTTATGTCCGCCCATACAACTCTATGTATGTTTATCCTGCAGGCGTGAACTGGCTTGTAATCAATTGCAGTTTATCCGTACAAAAACAATGAGTCCTTTAAGAAATACCCCATATGGCCCATGCGTACTTATATGGAGGGTATCGTATGACGCGTTACTGACACACCTACGCACTGGCGGACGGAAGAATATCTTTTGGGCGGCGGAAGGGGGAGGGGAAGGGAGGGGGCATAGCCGAAGGGGTCTAAGAGTGCTTTAGAATTAAATTTATTAAAAGATTACTAACAGGAAAATTGTATTAATAAGAAAACAGCGCAACGCCATCGCCCTAACAATTAAAAGCCGGAAATCAGCCCCAAATCATCTCTAGGCAAGGTATACATTTGACGTTATCTTGTGGTCTCTCTACCTCACAATATGCATGACGCTAGTTTTGAACAAGGCAGGCATTCATGCACACCGCGAGGAACCACCGTGGGTTCGAGCTAATTGAGCACGCTCACGATACTGAAACGCCGTCGCGCCAAAGGGCGACAAAGGAATATGCCCAGGATACGGAGGGAAGACGTTTATTTTATACTAACGTTCTAGTCACATATTTTACAGACCCAATTACATAATTTACAGTACAGGTATACGTACTTCCCGTTAGGTGAAAAGGGCGATGGGGCGCCACGCGCAAGTGTACGCGTCGTCGGCGCAAAGCCAGTGGGCTCTTAGTCAGGGCAAATTCCGGGGTGCGCGCACGTTGTGCGCGCGCGCATCGCCGTGCTGGCCGGATCGGCTCGCAGCAGCGAGGGAGACGGGGCCCATTCGCTCACAGGCGCGTACCGCACGGCGTGTTCGTCGAGTGGTAGGTACGGCCTTACTATATGCAAGCGTAGGGACAACAGGAGCAGCCTTGGGCACTGGCCGCAGCCGGAAGGGCTGGTGGGCTTTCGCCGGCGCAACAGAGTTGCCACCGGCTGGTAAAGAAAGCGTCACATACCTTCGGACAATGCCTTCGGCGTCCTGGCAGCGTCTCCCCGAACGGACCCCCGCGCAGGGCGCGCGTTCGCATCCCCGGCGAGAGTCGGGTTCGGGCATCGTTCAAACGGACCAATGAGGTGAGGTTAGCTCCGCTACCAGGGCGGAGCGCCCGCTGCGTGACAGTGTTTTATCGCCGCAACGGTCTCTGCAGGCTTCACCTCACGCACGAGTTTGAGAGACGGCTCGGCTCTACACAGTGGCGCCAAGACGAGCCGGAAGTTCGGGGAGAGAGGGGAAAGGCGCCGCGCGACGCCACAAACCCAGTGATCGCGCAATGGCTTGGGCGTCAGGATCCCCACAATCTACATTGTTTCGTGTGGGCATTGCCTTCAGCCTAGTGCTTTCATTGTGACTGTCTGGGTAGTGATGACGTATTTTAAACACATCGGGGGAGTGATTACGCCCCACACTACAAAACAATGCTGCCGCTTTTTTTCATATTTTTTTTACGTTTACCGCATGACCTACTTACGCGCTAACATTTTTCACCGCAAGTCTAGTTTCCTCCTATGCCGAGTGTGCGTCCATAAAGGGGCGCTTACGTTTCACTTGCGAAATGCATCCAGGTACCAGAACATTATGTCGATAAAGAGGCCAGTATCAATACACAGTACTGATACAGACACCCGCGTGGCTCATGTGGAGGATAATTTACAGGGGTTGATCCCAATACACCCTCTTTCTCCAATGGGACACGCACCCACACACGAACAGTAAAGTTTACGCAGTATGTTAAAAATGGAAGTAAAAAAAAACAACTCCGTCGAGCCGGATTCGAACCAGCGACCTATGGATATCAGTGCGAGACCTCTACAGTCCACCGCTCTACCAACTGAGCTATCGACGGCCACACAACCCGGGCGACACTGGCTTTGATTGCATAGACGCAGGTCCTCGCGTTCTTTTTTCTTTTTTTCTGGAGAGAGAAATCCAGAGCGAAGGCAGCGTTGCAAGCAAACACAGTATCGCTTCGAGGTCGAAGGATAAGGCTTCTGCCGCTACGGGAAAATGTAAAACTGGCCGGCGCTGCCGCCGCCGTCGGCGCCGTCATTTTCATGCAGCTGGCGTTGCGGTCTTTCCTTTGGCGAATAATACGCTGTGTGCTAAGAACTGTGTGTCTGTTCATTTTTTATTCGCCTTTTGTTCGTTTCTCTTCCTTTCCTTTTGACTGTGCTGGGCGTTAAAGTCTTCCTTTCCTACGCTGCACACAGGAGCACTTTGTTAGTATGTGGATGCTTCCTGTTCGCGCCGAAGGATTAGATGGTTCCAGCACTTGTGTTGTGCTGCACTTGTTTTCGTACTACTATAGTAACTTAGGGCTTGTTTTGTAACTAACTACACCTTATTTGTAATTCCTCTCGTCATTCTTGACTTGCTGCTCCGTGTTTAAGGTGGCAATGGTTTTTCAAGCTTTTTCAACAGCTTTTATTCCTGGTCTTCCCGCAACATGGTTGTGAAATAAACTAAATTCAATTCAATTCAGCCTTATACAATAACGAACGTCTTTTTTCGTTACTGGGGGGTTGGTCTTCTTTTGAGACAACCTCTATGGACAATGATCCATAAAGAGCTGCCACTACATTCATATGGCATACGGTCTTCGTAGGCTGAACATGAGGAAGGAGTACCCTTTCATGCGGTGGTTTCAATTGTCCCGTATACGGTATTCGGAGCTCGGTATTCGGTACACGAGGCCTCCGCATCAGTGCCTCCTAAAAAGCGTATCCAAATTTCTTGAAGTGCAGAGACGAATCTGGACGACCTGCGTTGCTTTAAGGAAATAACAAATACTGTGACCAGCTGCCTCAGGCAGGCTAAACGTGCTCACCTTTTCTAGATGTTCAACGCTTAAAGTATTACAAAAAAAAACGATATTTCATGGAAAAGACTTACCAGTGCTCTGGGCAGACAGCATAAACATGCGCAGGGTACGGAACAAATTTTGAACAGCGCGCCCTCGTCTGTCGCGAAGCTGGCTAACGCAGTTAACGCTTTTTCGTACCTCTTGATAACAGCTCTTACAATGCGGGTTCTTTGGATTATGATATGTTAAGACTAGTAACGCAATGACCACATCCTGAGCTATGGACGTAAAAAAACGGCGTGTCACGCAGTTCGGTTGGCTGAGGCGTGAATTGACGCCGTTTTGTACAGATTTTACGACAGTTCGGCAACTGTGTGAACCTGGCCTTAGTTGCCACCCAGTGACTGTAATAGCGCGGCGTCCTATCCCCAACTGATGCGGATGATATATTCCGCACGTTCTCATCTTTTGGTAACTGCAAAGAACGTGACGCCGATCACATTCCAATACGACAAGTTGAGTACACATTGAATATCACCTGCCCTGTCCTTGAGCAGGGGAACAACACCGCTTTCGAAAAAGCCGTTCTCCCAACACGCATGCAGCTGGCTAAATTGAGCGTTATACTTAAAGGTGGCGATGGAAATGAACTAGCTAGCTATCGACCAATAGCAATCCTTCCCGTGTTCCCAAAGGTCTGGAAAAACTAATCAGTGAAAGAATCTCTGCTTTTTGTGAGAAACACCCCGTAATAGCTAATTCACAGTTTAGATTTTGAAAATATCTCTCAACCGAATCTGCGCTTCTAACACAATAAGAAATAATTCTACAGGGAATTGAGGACAAGCTGGTAACATTGGGAGTTTTCGTAATTTCTCGAAGGCATTCGATCGAATTAAGCAAGCTATATTATTTAAAAATCTCTGATATTATGGTTTTAGAGGTGTATGTTTCACTTTTCTAGAAAGCTACCTTCAATTCGGATGCCAGGCGTTTCTAATATCTTATTAAAAGGCAATTAAAATGTTTGCCCCAGGGAAGCATCATCGGGTATTTATCCTTCTTACTTTATATTAATGACGTGGTTAATGTCGACGGCTCTTTCAGATTTGTTATTTATGCAGACGGCACCACTTTACTCTTTTCTGCTGATGATACTACGAAATTACTACGTGATGCAAACAATGTGCCAATAAAACTGATTGATTGAATAATTGTAGGGTTTAGCGTGCCGACGCAACTCAGGCGATGAGGCGCGCCGTAGGGGAGGGCTCCGGAATAATTTTGATCACCTGGGGATCCTTAACGTGCGTCGAAATCTCGTTAACCCGGGCGTTTTTGCTTTTCGCTTCCATCATAAAAGCGTCCGGCGTGGCCTGGAATCGAACCCCCGTCCACGTGCTCAGCAGCACAACGCCTTAGCCACTGAGCCATAGGGCCGGGTGGCAATAAAACTTCTAAAACAAAGGCAGTGCTGTTGAGACCAGTAAATTATAAAGCAAGTATTCGCAACCGCTTATGCATTGGTTCTTTGAGCCCTCTAAATTGTTTCGTATATGAGAAGCCTTGGCGTTGTTTTTGAGGAACACTTAACATGGAATAAACACGTCGAAAAGGTTTCGAGCAAACTTGCGCGCGTCGTTGGTGTCCTTAAAAGGTTACAGTTTTTCCTACCGCAGAAAATAAAACTGGTTATTTACCATGCCTTTTTTTTCTCTCAGCTTTATTTACTGCCCATTAACTTGGCGACGTACGACGGGAACCAATATTGCTAGACTACATCTACTACAAAAGAAATCCGCGCGAGTCGTCTCCAACTCTTCTTACGATGCTCACACCGAACCGACTTTTGTAAACTTCGGTGTTTGTCCAGTTCAAGCACTGCATGACGAAAGACCTATTAATTGCTACAACACTGAATTAAAAAACTAATAGTAATTTTATTAGAAAACTGCCGAACCTGACTCCAAGTCATAACATTCATAAGACTCGTCATACAGAAGCATGGTTTGTGTGCTACCCACGTACCAATTACGGAACCAATTATTGTGCTGCACTTTACCATTTATGTTAAATTGACTTATACAATGAATTATGCTGTTTTGGTAGTATTGCTGTTTTTGGAATTTTTGTGGTTCACCTTATTGCTGCTGTGCAAACCTCTTGTTGCGTTGCATCCATTATGCTTGATTCTAATATGAATTGGTTATGATGCTGCCATGAGCTGTGAATTTTCTTGTAACATTGATTTTGCGTGTAATTTGTTTTATTTGTAATGTATCAGCGGAGAAATTAGTTTTATTAATACATTAGCGGGCACGGAACCCGTCTAGTCGCTTCTGTTGGCTATTTTTGGTGCTCCTGACATCTGTATTCTGTTAATGTCAAATGTCAAAGACTGATTAATTATTTTTATTGCTTGTTTGATTTCATGATTAATTAAAGGTTCCGGTTCCTTAGTGGCTACCAAGGGTTAAAGCCCTGACCACACATCAACAATTCTGACAAAGTCGACCCTTATTTTAATTGGTCGCGTAGAAACATGTTTCAGGTGTAAATATTCCTTGCTCGTGCTGCGTTGAGTGCTACGTTAGCGACAGGTAACAAAAACAAAAAAGGTGGTATAGGGGTTTCAGGCTCGTCTCGGTTTCCGGAGGACCCGTGTTCGTCTACCCCCCCCCCCCCCCCCCCCCCCCCAGAAAATATTTGCCTAATTTTCTTCCCAACTCAATTAGGTGGTCTGTTAATGGGACAAGAAGTGTGGGATCGTTCTGAGCATTGATTAACTTATTTTGTATTCCTTAAAACTTGGTCCATATTGTGCGCCTTTCTTCTGGTTTTTTTACACAATATAGTTTATTGCTTTCGCCCATTATATCAAGAAATACTTTTGAAGTACGGCCGACGCTTTCGTATCTAACGAATATAGCCTCAGTGCGCCGACATTTGCGTCTTCTAGGTTATCAACACGGTTCAGCACAAGGTATTGCAACGTCCCACTTCTCACCGGAAACGATGTATTCAACACAAACGACGACACTTTCGCAGAACGGCTGCACTCCTCCACCAGGCGGCGAACCTGTGCTTGATACTGCCTTGCGGTCTGGGAGAGGAACGTTATGAATGTTCGTACCGCTTGTGTCGTCTCGTCGTGGGAATCTTTGGATGCACAGGTGAGTTTCAGGACAAGCCGCGTGAATCCAGTAGAAGGTGCTTCAAGAATATCCACGATGGACGGCAGCTGTTCAACTGCGCGCGTAGCCTCTCTTTGGACGACCAACTTAGCACGACGCAAATTGGGGAACGTGCAAAGTTCTGAAAGAACGAAGCAAGTGCCAATCAAGCCGTGAATGCATATTATCTCAAGGTTGCGGCATGTGGACAGCACCACAAGTTAAAAGCTTTGCAGCATGTAAGCGTCAAACGAGAGCTTACGTAGTGAATCCCGGAAACTTTGTATGAAAACATCTAGCGGCTCTTCTTTGATTCGCAGTCCGGGAACTTCGACGCAATCCAGTGAGATTTCGGGAAGAAAATCGGAGGCGAATCAGCCGTTCCCAGGGTGCCGGTTCACCTTCAAAATTCTTAGCTTTCGGAACCCCTGAAGTGCCTGAGCTGCAGGTACTCCATTCATGTTGAAGAGATTGCGGACCTCAAGCGACTCTAGATTCGGACACCAACCGGAGCCCGCCAAAAGGGCATTTGTATAGATAGTTGTCACCTGCATGCTCTTGAGGTGCTGAAAATGACTCGATATTTCAAATAAAGTGTGGACAGTTCGCGATTATCTTCAGATTTTGTAATCGAGGGCAGCTTCTGCCGGTGTGTCTGATAATGTTTTCGCCAATTCCCGTTCGCCGGACACTTCTAGAGATATCAACTCCGACACAATCTCCAAGACGTAGAGGTACTCATTCAAAAACAGGGACCAACCCCGAAGCCCTACCGATGTCAGAGACTCGCAGCTCCGCAAGATCCCTGGCATGGCTCGAATTAGATAGCGCCCGGCTTGGCTGGCCAGCTCCTTTAGAAGACCGAAACGGTGACTCATCGATGCTATCGCGTCCAGGCTGATGCAACTACTGGAGATATCGAACTTCAGGAGACCGGTAGCTCCTTCGAGGACCTTGAGAACACGCTTAAAGCTACTGTAGGTCCCTTTGTCGATTGTTACCTTCGTCAACAGCAAATGGTCGAAAGCGAATGGCTTCCTTGTTTCAGAGAGATCCGAGGCGGCTAACAGAGAATCTTGGGGAAGATAGGAAAATATTTCTAGAACCAGCTCCGATGGAAGATAACCGAATTCCATGACAATTTTGTATACTTGCTTGTTCTTCTTCTGGCTGCTAAGCTACGGTTCAGCACCATTCACTTCGTGGCGGTGCTGGTACCAGTCAGATGGCTCTTACCCACCGTACCCACAAGGGTCGGTTTAACCACGGCAGAAGCGTTGATTGTGCTCCTGTTGGAGCTGTTGCGGAGTGACCACCTCGTTGCGGTTGAGCCGCCAGGAAAACGCAGCCGTGGGACCCCTGATCAAACGTCTCTTTAATTGTGATGACTGACTAATGTACAATGATGATGATGCTCGTGCCATAGGTGCCGGGAGCTACTCCTTTCTCTTCTACGCAATTCCCAACAGGAGCTTATAGATGTAACATTCACCGAAGAAAACAGCGGCGTTACATAAAATAAAGCGGACCGCGATGACATCCCGCAGGGGCCAATAAATATTGTTTCCCTATCAGTTCAAGCGGCATGCTGCAGAAATATAAGCTTGAATAAACGTATGCATACCTCTTTTTGTGTATTTAAGATGCGCGGCTCTAAAATGCTGAGTGATGAGCATAAAAGATCCACTGCCATGCTTATACTACATCGAATTTGTCTGCAGAGCCCCGAAAGGACGGGCAGATTGTTATAACATATTGTGGTGTTCTCATCCCTATGAGGTTGAGGAAAAGATTGTCCGGTACCGTGTATCATTACAGCATTATATTGAGAGCAAGCCTGTCTATATTTGCAGTGGTCTGTGTCCCCTGGCGAGGCGGCGCACGTCACCTCTCCATTTTGCAGGATACGTTAGTTATAATCATTGTCATCGTGCCTGCTTTTCATGACCCGTTACAGCTATTATTATGGTGCTGTTAAAAAACGGTCCTATTAGATTTCAATAAGACGCACTTTTATGTCCGAACATGCTGAGAACTAATGAGTTATTCATTCTATATATTTCTACCCCGCCGACACCCACGATCAGAGCTCATGCCGTGGGAGCACTGACTCCAACGGGTTCGTTTTTCACGAAGACGAAGAAGGCAAGAGGCGACAGTGCTAAGCATCACAGGCAGTGTTTATTGCACGTTAAATCGAAGATACTGCATACAGACTAATCGTTGGTCAAACAGTAGCTGTGGAGCGAGGCGTTCAACAACGCTGCAAAAATCACAATGGTTTGACTGGGTTGTATTATGTATGAGAAGGAGTGTTCCGTCACGTGTGGGTGCGACTGAAGCTCGGGGGCCGCGGCCCAGACAGGAGCTCGTATAATGAACACGCAGCCCGCACAGCCTTTCTCAATAGGAGCATGTCTTTCCTTGTCCTCAGAATTCTCGCTAGACGTCACCACAGGTGTCCATGAACGCTGTCGAGAACCTGCCTGAGGATGGGCGCCCCTGTCGCCATAATGAACCCGTCTCAAATGGAATGGATGGGCGGTTTTTACAACGCGCATGAGCAAGGGTCGTTGCGTAACAGCGTCCGTATAGGAAAGCCAGCTAAATGGGACTCGTGGAAGTGCCACGATCCCCACAGATCGAATCTGTAATCACTGCGCGCCTCGTGTGACTGTACCTGTTCTCCCCTATGGCGCTGCACACCTCCTAAGCGACCTCATATGACTGTTCCGGTTCTTCCCGAACTCTTCTGGACCCCCACCACTTCAGAAGGCACTCCACGGTCCAAACAAGGCCCATAGCGAAGCACGATGTCCCAGCAAGCACATAGAGGCCGGTATACGACTCCCCTCTATCTCGGTAGTAACCTGTATAAGGGAAGCAAATGACACTATAGTTAGGAAGTTATGCAATCAACAATCGCCTGCAGAAAGCATAGCTGCGGGGCCGGCCGTATATGGTTTCATTGCATAAATGCAGTGTGCACTTAGCTCACCGTCAATTGAGCGCATTTACGAACGTGAACTTGCGGATTAATCCCTGGAAACACATCAAAACATCTTCCAGGCTAGAAACGCGGAAGACCTCATGTTAGAGTCCACTCGGTTTCATTGCCCTCCGGCTTTGCCCACCGCCATCGGCTCGACATACGCAATGCGTGCCTTTGCACTAATGTGTCGTCTGTCACTATTCTCGTGGTTATCAGTCACCGGTGCAAGCAACAGAAAAAAGGAGTGGGCGTAGCTGCTTTGTGTTGTAATTTTCAGAGGTAGCGCTTGACGAGAAAGCACGATGTTTTGCAATTATTGGATTTTCACGCGCATAATAATAACGGCTTTTTATTGACGTTATAGCGAGTTGGTCATTGAGCTCGCTATACTTGAAGTATTTGTCAGCTGGTATGGTACTTTGTAACTCTGGCGCTTTAATTTCTACTGCTAGGGCTTCTGGGTTGCGGTGACATCGTTAAGTCATTGTTCATGTCTTTTGAGCCCGTTTGCGTTTTTTTTCGTCCGTACATCCCGGGCCTTGCAGTTTCCGTCTGTGCCATGTGTCGACTCAACACTTGACCTCATTACGCGGTGCGAGAAGACTAAACGATTTGTTGTGTTCTAGTCGGGCCTGCTATGTTTTCACCCCGGCAATGACAATAAATAGACAACGGGCGTTTAGTTGTAAATGCACACTTCAAGCGACCATTTGTTGAGAAAATCATTCAGTCGCTCGAGCAAGCGATTCATTCATCAAACCAGTAAAATATTTTTAATCGGCATAAAATGCGTGCAGGCTTGTTCTATACTTATTCTTGCTGCATAAACCGCATCCGCTTTTAGCCAAATTTAAAAAAGGGCAACTGCAATGACATGGCCAAGCTAGAATCAAACGCACAAGAAGTTCCGTGCGAGCACATTCTCGCGCTTACTTAAAGGGCCAGTATAATCTTTAATGTCCGAGAGACGCAAATCTTTGCAGTCTAGACTCGATGTTCAGTATATTTACTAAAGCCCATCGTCCACCAAAACGATACGTGTATGTATCAATTTGAAGATGCGTCATGGTGTGAGGGGCTGCAACAGGTTTCTTTCTGGAGAGAGGAAAGAGTCGATATAAATGTCGTTTCGTGTAGACAAATACGAGTTTGGTTAGTGATATTAAGAAGACTGCCGTGTTCCAACAATACTGATACAAATTTTTCGAAAATCTCATGAAAATAACCGTAATGTTAAAGAAAACATGTGGCAGTGGGGACTTTGAAACTACTTTCCCTCGATATCTCTATGACGTCACAGCATCTTGTTTGTTCGATTGGCAGCCGCCGACTTGAGCCACTAACACGAAACAGCACTGGTACTTGTGGTGGGGCCTCTACTAACGCTCGACGTATCACTTGAAAGCTAACGTGCAGCTAACCAGGGTTTTCAGTGCGGGCCCAGATCCCTTCACTTCTGCCCATATTGCGTCACTGCAGCGCGAGATGTCAAGGTTTCCAAGGTTTTTTGAGTTCCTAAAATTGAAAAAACGTCTTTCGTAGCCAGAATTAAGCTGAAAGATTTACCGAAGGTTAGTTCTGTCAAACTGGGATAATTTGTACGTGGTCTTCATGGCGCCTTTAACATCGGTTTAATTCCCCTCTGAATAGATCAATGAACGGCTTCGTCGACAAGGAGGTCGTAGGCCTTGGTTGGGATTCGGGTTAGGGAGAGAACAAATAAGTGTAGTTTATGGTGCTTAAATCACTGTCCAACGTTCAAGTCATAGTTTCAGCTCTGCTCCTAGGTCTGTGTCGGGTCGCACGCAGTCGAAGCACACATCACACTATCTTCAACAGGTCACGCACAATCACGTAGTTTGTCACACACTCAAAGGGGGGAGGGTCCAATTGGAGCATTTTTAGGTGATCATGCTCTGAAGATAGCGGTGTGGATTTCTCTAACAGGGTATTACGTCCTTCCGATAAAGTTGGGGCACCTCCAGGTAAGGTGACACAAATTCGGAATGGCTCCAGTCTCACAAAATGGGCAGAAGACTGGCCAAGTGACGTTAGGAAAGTGTAATTTTTTCTGAGGATATCTGACGTGTGTAGGCTGCGTTCGCGCAGGGTCTATTTGCTAACAATTCACCTGATCTTGAGAGTCAACTTGAGGGGTAAAAAGCCAAGTGGAGACGCGTGGTGAAGTCGTCTACGTCTCTGGGTGTGAAGTTGGCGACACTGTTGGTACCAGGAAAAAGAGGGTTTCTTTTCGTACGAATCTGGGTCAGTGGAAGGTGATGGAGAGTGAAGGCTCTCCCAGGCACTCTCCTGTGTCTCTTGATTCCCAACAGCACTGGTTGAATGGCCAGGTGTCCAAGCCACTCTATGTTGTAAATATTTTTCTTAGTGTTTTAATTAGTGAAGAAATTCAATTAGCAACGACATTATGAGTGTAAGATTTGCTCATCCCTTCCAAGGCCACGTGGGAATCGGTGAGGATCCCAGAAGGCGCGGAACCATGAGCACTGAGTTGGGATTCCTGCTCCTTACATCTTTCCAGGGCAAAGAGAGTGCCAAGCAGCCCCTCTCCTTCTATTAACACAATGATTCAGCATGCGATTCGAGCCATTGAGAAATGGATGGTCGGGGAAGCGTCATGCTACGCCGGTCTCGCTACCCTCATTGAAAAAATGTCGACCTTACCTTGCAAGCGTTCCGCACTTAGTTTGCTCATAAGTCGCTCACCGACCTTGAATCGAATGCGGAGAATCGGCCGCTTGCGCATAATTCCAACGACTGGCCTTTCTCGGGGGGGAAGCGGAGAAAAGAAGAGTGTAACTCTCACCGGCTAGGAAGTTAGTCCCCTTTTTTGTAGCTTAAAGCGTAAATGAGTAATTGCAAGTCTAAATAGGTGCCATTCATGGACTTTTAACAACGGAGCTGTTGTTGAAGCCGTAAGTTCGCCGTTGCAGGAAAAATAATATGGAGAAAATGCCAAGCGCTCGTGAGCGCGCGTTTCGCGGTGACCGCCGAGCATCCTCGACACATGCAGTGGCTCTTATAAAAAAACTGGCAAAACCACGAGGAGAGACAAAATGGTGAGCGCACGTGAGCGCGTGCCTCGCGGCGACTGCCGAGGCCCCGGCTCGTGCACTGGCTTTAGCTGAGAAAACCTCCAGCGCTAATGCTATAGATGAAAAACCCTGCTTTGGACAGGCCACCGCGGCCGCCTCCTTCTGTAGGAGCCATCATTAATAATAGGAAACATCGCTACGATTGCGCAATCTTTTTCGATACGACTTGCAGATCCCGCCACGGTTGCCTCGAGTTGATGAAGAGCTGGTGGAAATCTACAATGCTAAAGAAGACTTTGCATTCACCACTCACCCAGAAGAAGACGACGACCTCTTCGATGTATATGACGACGATTACTAGCACCAGAACTATGCAAATAAACAATGATAGTGATACTCAACTATGTGACCGGCAATGTTCACCTACAACAGCTCCGCCATTCAAGTCTTGCGCGTGAGTGCAAGCTTCCTGAATTTTTTTATTTCGATTTTTGTCGGAGGCTGCAGTTGTAGCAGGGAAAAAGAATGAGTCCGATTTAGTCAGCTTTCGCTGTCCGATTCTATCGTGCAAAGAGTAAGCCCGTTTGCCAGTCGCGTTTTTATCTTTATTCCAATTTTCTCCCAGGTCAATGTTGCTCACGGAGTAAAAGTGCTTCGCTTTTTCTCGGTGAACGGTCGCTGAACTCTTGGGCATCGTCGATACTGACGGTTCAGAGTACAATTCCTCCTCTCTGGAAGCTTGCACCGGGGGAAGCGAAGTCGCCATTGTAGACCCGGCGGCCGCGTCAGCAGCTTCCTCAACAGTATCTGCGACCGCAGGCTGTGGCTTTGTTGGTGGCAGGGCGACACTGGAGACTTCGGCCTAACATCTTTCGCGACACTTGTTAGAACCTTTCGCGAATACTTACTACTCCTAGGCTCAATAGTCGCTTTGGGTGGTCAGCACACGCGAATGAAACTGCGTGGTCAGTTGGTGCCGGCGAGAAAGCAGGTTTTGCCCTTCGAATAAAAAAACTCCCGAACACCGTGCGAAGGTGGATCGCGGAGCTCGCCCCCACCGAGCTAAATGGTCATTCCTAACATACGTTTAAATATACTGCGCATGGTAGTTTTCGTTTTAACCAACGCCAGAAGCCCACTTCTTTCACAAACGCGACACGAACGCTACTTACCAATGAGAAGCGGCCTTGGAAAAGCCACGAGGGCACAGGCCAGTGAGTGGAAACTGGAGGCCAGTGGCAGGTTCCACAACCCCAGGTACTCGACTGTGATGACCGAGGTGAGCATCTGGATACTTCCGCTGGCAATGCAGTACAGTACCGCGACCATAGCGAGCAGAACCATTGATTTTGCGTGTATGAGGCCCACCCATGACGCTGCCATCAGCAGGAAGGATATCGCCATCATGTCCCTCCTGCACCACAGGTAAAGGAGCAACAGAGCGGAGTTTCCACATGTCGCACGTGCATGACGAAGTCCTTCTTCCACACCCTGTATCGTAACTGAATGTAAAGGGCGCTAATGTTTCTAGTATTATTTGCATTAATTTTTATTTATCTATTTATTTATTCATTTATTTATTTATTTGTATGTTTGTTTGTTTGTACAATCAGTTTTTCTCTGACATTTGCGTATTTCTTGATAGTGGTCGAGCCACTGCTATATGCGATATCGGGAAAGTCGCGATAAAGTCCCGGCTATCCTAACCTGTCCCTGGTTATCCTAACTTGACTGGGGCAGATCTTATAAAACTTCAGCCGCCTTTTTTTTCTTACATCTAGCGATTCCCACTCCAAGGACTGCTTTAAACTCGTCATACTTCGGCGTCTCGCGTAATTTTCAGAAACATAACGTGCTGTCAGGTTCTGAACGTTTTCTAATTTAGTTTTATCCCTTGCCGCAGGGGAACCTCACACAGTGCATGAATATTCCATCAATTATCTGACATAGATTTTATATAATAGCTCGCGTGAACTTCGGGGAAACCTTCTTGTGTATCTACGCAGGACAGCCAACTTATGACAGGCTTTTGAAGTTATCAAATCTACATGTAGGTGCTAGTGCAAAGTCGGTATAAGGAACACAAGTAGATAGTTGAATTCCCTAACAGTCTGCAACGTGTACCCGATGAAAGCAAAAACTTTTTTCAAGGGACATTTTTTCTTTGTAAAACAAATGCGAGAAGTTTTTCCACGTTTAAAGTCATGAGCTACTTTTGACGCCACAGCTTACGTTATCTAAATCACGTTGTAAACACGGCTGTCCTCCACCCCTTCCACGTCTCGGTATACTAAACAATCGTCTGCGAATAAACGCATGGTGTAGCCGATGTTTGACATCATTTATATAAATAAAATCCCCAGAGACCTTACGACGGATTACTGCGGGACATCTCATGTAACATCAAAGACATTCCAGTGTGCCCTAATTGTAGTAACAAACATAGACCTTAAAGTGAAGTATTCTTCAAATTAAATACTAACTTATTCATTTATGTTCAAATACAGCATTTTGTGCGACAGCTACACATGACACACCGAGTCGAAGGTTATTATCAAATCTATAACAACACAGTGTATCACAGAATTGCTGTCCACAGTTTCGGTCACTTCATGAAGATATTCCGTCAATTCAGTTACGCAATATACACTTTGCCTAAAGCCGTGCAGATTGGTATTGACCCATGAATGGGATTTTTGCAGTTTCATTATGTGTCAGTACAAAATATTACTAAGATTTTGCAATCAAGGCTCGTCATAGAGATTGGCCTTTAGTTAATTAGCGAACCTCGTGGTGCCTATTTGTGAATTATGACAACAGCGACCATCCTCCACTCAGCCGGAGGGGAACATGTGACTAACTATTTTGTAAAAAAATACAGCCTAGAGAGACGAAGCTGATGGTGCACACAACTTTAGCATCCTGCTCAGTAAGCCATCAAGACCTTCAGCGTTACGCTAATTCTATGTTTGTATAAGTACTGTTATTACGTGCTCATCTACTCGGTCTTGCTCCATGGCAGCGATGTCCCTCGCTGCTAGGCCTGATGAGGTGGTAAGAGTTGTAGAGGTGAGAAAATACAGCTATTTTTTTTTTGAACTTAGCTTTTTCAAGATCTTTTAGCACCAATTCTTTGAAACGCTTAAGCGAGGGAGCACGCATATTGTCTTTACCATTCCATTCGATGTAACGCCAAACTTTTTCTTTAATCTTGAGGGAAAGGAATAAAAGTTTTTCTTTGCGAATATCTGCGTTCACCAACTTATTAACAGCCTGCACTTAGCAAAATAAAATACCGTTGTTTTTTCTATATTTTTTGTCTTGCAATGAAAATTGAGAGAAGTTCAGCGTTAAACCAAGGCTTACCCTCACCAAGTCATGTTTTCAAAATCCAAACTTTCATGGTAATCCAATACCAAAGGGGGATTTCAGATGACCTTAACCAATGCTCGATGGACACTTAAGATGGTGTGAAAGTGGCTACCCAGGACTACAAGAGAGACGCGAGGGAAGCCTTGGGCGCGGAAATAAGGGAATTGCAATTCAATACGTCCTGCCCGGATCAGCTCCTGGTCTAGATGCAGTCTCTAATAAGGGGCTCAGGAACCGTCACGATAAATCCGTCGCCCAGTTAACAGAGTACCATGGTGGCTATTGGTGAATGGCCACGTTACCTAAGGAGTGGCGTACCGCCAGAATATCCTATATCACAATACCGGGTAAGCCTTTTGCTGTAGAACATTCAGACCAATATACCTTCTATCCTTCTTTGGCAAAGTCCACCAGCGCATTGTCCCGGCTCGGCTTACCGGACGCATCGACCAGACCGCGGAACTACCATGCGAAATCGTAGTCTTTCGCCTTTTTCTATCACTCTGTAATGAATACAGACGACTAAACGAGTCGACAGCAGAGCGCTACTAGTACTGGGCTTACGAAAAGTCTTTGATATGGTAGAACACACGGTCATTATGAATGGTGCAACTTACTCAAGCCGGGTCGCAGGGTCTACCACTATGTTAAGGATTTCCTTGTCGACCCTACCACCACCATCTGTATAGGCCAAAACGAGGGTGTACTGTACGACTTCGCTAGTAGAGGCACTCCTCAAGGCGCAGTCATTTCTGCTCTACTATTCAGCGTAACCCTCCTTTTAATGATCTTAGGAGTAGGAGAAGGAGGAAAAATCAGGAGTAGGAGGAAAAATCTTTGAAGATTTTTCCTCCTACTCTTGCACTGCGGCGGACCTCACAGCGCCACCTCGCCATATGTGAAGGACATCACCCTCTGCGTTACCCGGGTAAATCATGGACGCATTGAGAGCTCCCTCCAAGCAGGAGCAGATGTGGTTTCAGAACAGGCAGCCCTGGCTGGACTCGAGTCCTCACCTATAAAATCCGAATTCTTGGTGTTTGCAACAAATCAAAGGAATGCTATGACGCGTCAAATCAACATTCAAGTGAGAGGACACGTGGTCCAGCGGGTCTCTAAAATTAAACAGAAAGTACGGCCGCGTTCTCTGAGTGACGTCAACACGTGGACATGGCTTGCCGGCACGTTGCAGCCGCCGCGCTCCAGATGCGCGCGTTCAGAGGACTGAAGTACTTAGCCCGTAGGCATGCGGGCAATTACATTTTCGCAAATATAACGTTGGATATCGGATTGACTGATGATCATCTACAATTTTTACATTACAATCACACGCCTAACTACAATAATAAAAAGTTAACATACTAATGATTGTTGGCGTAATTAAAAGTTGGAACACTTTTTCTGCGTCTGCTATGCCCTCTGACCACTTCCCGCAAGACAATTGTACCTCCGAAAGCGTATTTTTAAAATTACTTTGGCTTCCCTGAAACACGCTGCATATGAACAAGCTTTTCTACACTATACCCTATATTCGAGCCAGAAAGACTGACCTGGGCAAAATAACGGCATAAAAACAAAGCAGTAAAAACGCTACACAGAGAGGAGAAACAATGCTCAAGGACAGCAACTTGTCTTACAATACTTTTTATTGGAAACTGCCATTAAAAACCCTTTCTATCGACACGCCGCACGCTTCGACCCAGACTTCCAACCATCAGGCCTTGACTTCCACATCACTCAAAAACTGCCGGCCTAATTAGGAAAGTGTGTAGAGCTGCCCCGCAACTCCTACAACGCGTCCACTGACAGGCTTAACCAACCGGGAATGTACCACACAACTGAAGATGCCATGCAAGCACTTCACAGAGAGGGAGAGGATGATTATAGCTGATACGGGTGGGGCAGCAAAGCAGCACACTCTAGAAGTGTTGCCTCCCTCTGTTGATATACGGAAGCAAATAATAGGGGTTTTAACAAGGCACATGCATCTAAAGTTCACAATTCGATATGGCGCCAAGCAATAGCACAAACCCAACCTCTCTCAAGGCAGCTACCAAACAGTTCATGGGTAGCGTAGTTTGACGCAGCCGAGTAAAGACATCATGGAGGAAACGTTATTCGAGTCACCGTTAAAAAAAGCACTGCTCTGTTTCGCACCCTCGAAGCCATAGCCACCTTACCATTCTGGCACAAGAGGCGCCAATGGCCTTAGTCCTTACATAGGTCTATTTTAGCATTTATAATGTCAGACGTGAAAACGACCCTTCAAAAATTTTCCCTCGGACATCTCTCATCCACTGCAATCCCAAGCAAGATACACCACAGGTTCAGTAAAGTTTATATGCGGCCCACCCCACCTTATCTGGGAGGGGAACGAGAACACAAACGTAATGAATAAGGAACTCACAGATCGAGCCGGCGTAGCTGTCGTTCCTCTTTGACAACGTATAGGTACGAGCTAGTTGGTACTTTATTGTAACGCCGTTAAGCGCATCAAAGAAAACGCAGGACGAGGGAGACAAGGACCAGCCTCCTCGTCCTGAGTTTGCTGCGCTTAACGAAGTTATATCGTTCCTCATCACGGGGCCCGCTCCAGGCTGAATAATGCTCGACAGCCTGTCACGCCGACAATTCCTCCTCAACATACACCACTTACTACACGCTGAAAAAGATTTTTCCAGGTACAGTAGACTCTCTTTAAACGGAACTTCAAGGGACCCCAACAATTAGTTCTGTTTAGCAGGAGTTCCCTTTACTGAGAGAGATGTGCGAAGGTGCAAATTTAAGTGCGTACACACTACTCTTAAAGGGACACTGAAGTGAATTTGTCAAGCTCCCGGTTTTGCTTGCACTGCGTAGACTGGCTCAAATTACCACACTTTTGATCGTTTATTCGGTTGATAAGTCGGTAATTATTTTGTAAAGCGGGAAAGAAGAAAAGCTAACATGCGCGGTCTGTGGCGGCCGCACCAACTAAAGGCTGGGACGTCGGGAGGAGGTAGCACCATGATTGGACGATGTCCAAGGTTAGCATTCAAAAAGTTTCGGTTTCGGTTCTGTAAAACAACATGCTTGACATCGGACGGCAGCGTTGGATGGGCATTCTGGATAGCTCAGTAATCGTCGTACCGCGCTTCTGTCATATTGTCGGTTGTAATATGGCTAAGAAAAGCCTCCCAGGACGGATTGGCATCGTAGAAATCACTAGCCGAGGCCTACGCAGTGGATGAACGCCCTCCGCGTCACTGCAGACGTTCAAATGCCATGAGCTTTTCCCGCATATTCGGAGCTTGCCTCACTCATGCCTTTATTGTAAAAAGCGTGTTCGCACCAGGCCAAGGGTGTGCTGATTCTGGCCTGTGCCCACTGCCCGCAAGCGTTCGGTGCTTGTGGCAACAGCACGCCAACGAGAACTGGCTTGCGCGTCAGTGTTAGTCTGCGCGTGTTCGGCGAACTCGCTCATGGAGCAGTGAACGTTACGGCCCAAAAATGGTGAACTCAGGTTAGAAAACATCGGCCGCAAACGAAAAAATCAACTTACAAAAAAAAAGCACGCAACTTTGGGGATTCGAAGTTGCGACTTGCAAAACAATAATCCTAGCGCCTCAGACAACTCGGCCATAAGCCAGCACTGACGGGATTGGATATATAGGGTATATAATGTACAATTAGTCTACACTTTTATTTAGTTTTAGCATTTCAAGTACTTTAGGTGAATATTTGTTGTATAGCGCTCGCGCAGTAAACGTCCCCCCAAACTTCCACAATATCTCACGTCTAGCAATTGCATTTCCTAGATGGAAAAGCATTCGCAGATGTGTGGTCGTGCTACTGACCGCTGTGCTTGTTCACCAAGCGCAAAAATGTACTTCCGGCTCTCTAGTTTTGCGCTGTACGGTAAAAGTTTCAGTCGATTTTATACCCTTAGTACCTATATTGACTTCGCTGACTCTTCTCCCACCTTCAAGTGGCATTAGGTTTTTCCTACTAGCGTACAGTCAGCGAAGCGTCGCATGTGCACTTGTGCAGCGCTTGCGTGGAGCGACCCGCACTCGGAGCTTGATACAGTGTACAAACTAACAAAGTAAAGAAAGGCACATTCTTCCATTCACAAACGTGTTGTGGCTTAGTTTCAACTGAGCGATCGAATTGCGACGACCCGTCGGCGGCCGGCGGACTAAACGCTGGGCCGACTGACTCGGTCGGAAGGTAGCCGAGCCGTGCACTAGCGCAGACAATTGCCAGCTCATCTCCTCCTGACGTCACACGAAAACGCCAGAGAAAATGGGCGAGGGTGCAGAGAGGAGGACAGCATTTTCGAATTGATTTTTCTACTAAATAAATTCGCGTAAACGCGCTCAGAGTGGTCGAAACATGGCCTATGGAGTCCTGACTACAATTTGCGCTAGTAATGCGGCAATGTTTACAAATCACTTCAGTGTCTCTTTAATGGCATTTCATGGAACGCTAAGCACTATAAGGTGAATGTAGCTGATAGTTTTTCACAAAGCAAGAAAACTACAAGAGGCTTAGGCACAGCATTCACAAAGTTGATTTGGCGACAATGAGTTGCTGTGCACTACAAAATGCATTCATTATTTTTCTTTTAGTCCTTGCAACTGCATCTTCACGGACGCTAGATGCCTCAACTTTCCGAGTGCTTACGAGCCACCTAATTTAGAAGAAGACAACGCGGTAATGAAGCGTGAATAGCACCACGATGGCACGAACGAGACGGCAGGAGCTCAGCCCTGTAACCTCGGCATCTTAAATCGAAACGTAACGAGTCGAACAAGAACTTCGATATAGCATTCTTAGCACTAACACGGCTAACCACTTACGAGACGAGGCTTGCGAGGCAAACAAGGCCAAAAAAATACGGAGGAAAAAAAAAACTAAACAACTGGAACCGTAAAAAGGTGTTTCTCATGCCAATGGGTATCACAAGAAGTTCCAATTATGGTTCCGTTTACACGGTGACGCAGAAATTTTAGTTCCGATTACCGAGAGTTTTTTTTTTTTGCGTTATCTGAATACAAAACCAACCGACTTACAGGCTACTGCTCCGTTTAAGCGGCAATTTCGTTTAAGCGATTTCCGTTTATCGAGATTCTACAGTACAGCGTGCCCCCTTCACCTCTATTCGTTGTAATTCCCTTCATCAGCATGCCCCCTTTGTGGGGGGCGCTCCACACTCCATACGGTCATGCTCCCAAGACATTTTATTTATTTTGTTTATTTTAAATACCTGCAGTGCCCGTTGGACATTTTTGTAGATGGGTTAATTACTAATCACAAAAACAACAAGCAATCACACAAATTCAAGCTAGAGAATGGGAATACAGGTTTGTCTCGGTATTCAGAACACAGCAGAAGATAGCAACAGAAGATAGTTCAAAATATAGCAACAATACATGGTCAACAGCAACAACATCAGACGTTAGCACTCAGGAAACACTTTCAATGGCAGTGAAAACATTCAGTTAGCGCACAATTTCATTTGGGAGCATGTTCGAATTGTTAATTGTAGTGGGAAAGAAGGAATACTTGAATACATTGATGGGACACTAGTGCGGGTTAATTTTTCTAAATTTTGTCTTCGTTCCGACACGTACATCGGCGTTTTTTGGCATTTTTTGTTAATTTCAGTCAATCCTATTTAATGCTATAGAGAAAGTTGAGTATACATATTTTTCTTCGCGAGCATAATGTTTGCCACCCCAAGTTACCGCGGATGACATAGCTTCTTATATCACAGTTGAAGTTACCTGTAACAAATGTAGCTCCATGCTTCTGTACCCTTTCCAACTGTTCTTTCATTTCTGTATACGGGTACAACACTGCGCACGATTATTCTAAAATGGGCCTAAATTTGGTGGAAGAAAGTGTTTCTTTTAGTGATTTGGAGGAATGGTCAAAATTTCTCTGAAAGAAGTACGAGCCGAGAGGCTTTTGCAGCTGTTGCATGAATGTGGTCTGTCCAGTTTAGTTAAATGTTACACCTAGATATTTCACATCTTGTACACTTTGTAATGCGTCATTGTTTTAAAGATAGCTACACTGCAACAGTTTTTCTTATTAGTAAAGGTCACGGGGCTATTTTTAAATTCATCTGCCATTGCGCCCGTCAATCTGAGACTTTGCATAAATCTGCTTGTAATACACGTAAATCACCGACACCCTTCACAGGGTAGTACAAGACGCAATCATCGGCGTACAATATAACATTTAACCTGATGCCATTTGGTAAATCATTGGTAACAATCAAAACAGCAGCGGCCCAAGAACTGATCCCTGGGGCACGCCAGACAGAACTTCAATGGCTGATGATGACGGGCCACTTCTGACTACCCGTTGCTCCCATGCAATAAGCTACTGTTTTAACGAACGAGGAAGGCGGCTAGGGATTTTCAAAAGTGATAATTTAGGCAACAAGAGGTTGTTGTGGCACTACGTGAAACGAATTTTTAAAATAAAAAAATACTGCGTCTGCCTCCAGGCCCTGGTCAAAAGAGAAGGCAACATCATGAATGTACTCCGTTAGTTGTGTAACACACAATAAACCACAGCGAAAATCATGCTGACCTAGCGAAAAGAAATTAATTTCTTCAAGGTGTTTTGCAATAGACGAGTACAAAATATTCTCAAGTGTCTCACAGTAAACTGACGTTAAAGATACTGGTGGATAATTGCATAACTGATTGCATCCTACCTTATCATCATCTGCGAGAAGTGGATGAAGGCGTTGGGTAGCGCTGACGGGATGATGCAAGAAGCCCTGGTCTTAAGAGCCGCCTAATACGCCGCCAGCCTCCGACCGGTGGCCACTTCGCTTCGCTAACCGGTTGCTTGAATGAAGTTCTTTTAAAGGCGGTACCCTTACTTGGGTCACATGAATCCGACATTGGTCTGTCTCTGTTTGTCTGCCTGTCTGTCGCTTGTCCTAACCTGCCAGCTAAAAGTTGAAAGAAACCGTCAAAAAGCCGTACACATAGGCAGAATTTGTCCAAAACTACTAAAACTGATCGCGTAAGTCGCACGTGTCGCCATCATTTAGCGCGAAGGAAACCCCGGGCGCACCAGGGGAAATGTAAGAACGTAACCGAGAGTACGCGCGTTATTTTGGTCAACATGCACATTGGGTTGGTGTTTACCACAGCAAGTGAAAAAACGCCTTAAAACGGCGCAGAGTAGCTCCAGGTCATGTGAAACACAACCAAGCACAAAAAGAACAGAGCTCCCGCTGGGGCTGCTCCAATGTCAACAAGAAACTAACGATAAAGAAAGGCGCGCTGTCACAAAGTGTTGAAAAAACGGAATATAGTGAGTAGACATGAACTTTTGGTACCTTTGGAGAAACTTCCTATCCGATATCTGTCCGGACACAAGTTGCGCGATGAGGTCGCCCACGCCGTTGCAGGAGACCAGTAGTGCAGCCTGCCATTTGGGCAGTCCTTGACCCATGGCGTGATCTGGAAGCGTGACACTGTAAAAGGCGCTTGAGCACGCGTACACAACGGTTGAAAGCGTGATGACGTAAAGGATGGGCCGCTTCAGGAAGCCCATCTCGCGACGGACAACGGACACAGGCGTTTTCTCACTCGCAGAGTTGGCTCTATTTACTTTTCTCCCTTCCCTGTTTCTGGTGTTCATTGAATGTTGACTTGGACAACCTTCTCTTCGCTTATCACCGATGTACTTTTCTTCTGCCTGTGAGCTCGCAGACATCACTCCAAGTGAAGTGTTTCGAGGCGGCATTTCCGTCAGTTCTCTCGTTTCTACTGAGCTATCTGTTACGCTTGTTGAGGGTTCACTGTAGTCCCCTTTGATCAGTTTTTCTTCGCATGCATCGGGCAAAGTGCGGTTCGAAGAAGTAACGTTGCGCTTGCGTTGTACTTTCCCATTTGTGTATTGGCTGACACTTGTTCGGCTGCCGCGAGGCTCAGACTTTCTGACGAGTTCTTCTGGACTTCTCAGAAAGAGACACCCGGCAGCGGCGTTGAGAGTCAAGCCTCCAACGATGATGAAGGTTCCCCGCAATCCGTACTTTTTGTTGAGGCAGATAATGACGGACGGGAACACGAAGGTGGCCAAACTGCGTCCTGTCCAGTTCATCCCACTTGCCGATGCCCGGTACCTGACAACGACAGAAAGTAGAAGTGAGGAACTAAACAAAGGTCGGCCTCATTTCGAGCTATTCATAAGGCCCTTGTAAAATTCGCAACGCCTACAAACCAGGATGGAGGAGACAAGAAACACCACGGAGAAGAGATTGCGCTTTCTGGTGTGCCTTCTCTTCTCTACACTGTCCTCGTTTGTATGCGCTACGAATTTATAACGTTTCCTACAAAAGCGTTCCCAGGAATCCGCACTCGTGCTCTTCACAAGCTGCGCCTCAAAAGACATGCACTTCGCTGTGGCAAGCTGTCTTCTTTTTGTCAGACAAGAAGTACTTACTTTTTGAAGCACGTGTTCAGCGCGTACGCATTGGAAGGAAAAAGTAAACCGATGCCAAGTCCTGCACACAAAGCAGAGAACAATTGGTAGTGGTGCTAAAAATGAAGACGCTCGTTCTGATTGCCTTACCGCCCAGTAAGCCGTAGCAGATTGTTATTCCGGTGACGTCGTAGAATGCAGCACACAGAAGCACTCCGAGTGATGTGAGCAGACATCCCGCCATAGAGACGAAGCGTGGGGAGAACTTCCTCAAAAGCAGTCCGGCCATTACACCTGCGCATTCGCGTTCGCATGCCGAAGTTTAGGCATGTCAATGACTGTATTGTAGTGAGCAGCGCTAGGCAATTCAATTTCTTGGTTTTCTTGTCCGTCCATGAGGTAATACTAAGAGTAATTTGCGCAAAATGATGGGGCGAGCCCGGTGCAATTAAGATACAGGAAGAGTACATCGACCTAGTCAAAAACCTGTGCCGAGGCCTAAGGTTTAGTCGATCTAACCCTGGAACATGGCAAACCGTGTAATGTAGACAGAAGGAAAGAAAAGCTACCGGGGCGCCAAGCTAGGACGCCAGGTTATGCCGTTTGCGGACATACCGCACATTAAGCGCTTGTGTGGGCTTTGTGTTGTGGCCTACGTGCTGTCTCACTTTGTACGACGACGTCACCCTTGATCCACTCGTCGGGCTCCACGTCTTGGAGCTTAGGAAATTAGTTGCGAGCGAAATAAACCATGGCTTCGTCACCTATATACTCGTGGCTTCTAGTCGTGCATGGCCGTCTAGAAATGGCCACCTAGACGTACCCCACTATAGTCATCCACTGCTTCCCTTGGAACTCCCCTGAGGCCTTCAGGAAGACAATTAAGAAAAGAACGAATAGCAAAAATATAGTAATTATAAAAACAACCGAACGGAATCAAAGGCATGTATCTTATAAACAATCCCACCAAATGAAGAAAAAAATAAACGATGCGGCAAAGAGAACGATGGAAACTGAAATAATAAAAACATTGAAAGCGGGCCGGTAATCGTGCGACACCCTGGCTTCGCACAAGAATCGCAAAATTAGCAGATTCAACGCACTGAATTGTTCTACTAGCGAAAATGGGGAGAATTGCGAGATAGGAAATAAAAAGTCGTAGATACGATAATGGAAAAATAAAAATCACAAAAGTTTATTTGTATACAATGAGAAATAGAAGTCGTACTAATGGGTAATTGACCAGGTCTGCACGGACTGGCATTGCATAGAGATTTATAGAGAGTAGATATTTTTTATGACAGCAAGATCAGCCTCGCCGAGCACAGTAGTACTATCTACGCTTACCGGACACATTGATGGCGACTGCCATGAGGTTGAAGGGCCACGATGCCGCTTCTCTCGACGCCGCCATCTCGCTGACTACTGCGACGAAGATGATGCCACCGCAGCCAGTTATAATCGTTGTCCAGAACATGCTCCATGCGCACGCTATGGCTACCACCCAACTTCGCGCTGTATCTTGGTATGGTAGAGCAGGCACATCTCGAAGCCCCGCTGAAGGCGCCATGGAAACCAGCTATCTTTAGGCTGGTAAAGGAGGAACACCCGTCAGAGTTACATAAAAGGTGTAGACTGTTATTTGAACATTGTCTTGAGGACCAAAGACAAAGTACAACACGGAAAGTCAAAGAGGTGTGTTCAGCGATATACGAGAATTCTCAGCGACATACCTGAATAGGGACACAAACGCTGCTGTGGCCAGTGCAGAAGGACAAAAAGTGCATAGTGAGAGTGACAGAGTACGGGCCCGAACACCTACTTTTTTAGGTCACTAACAGCATGTTGTTCAGTAATAAACTTCTCATGCGTAATGAAAGAACAGCCATCAGATTGGGGCGGTGCTCTTGATTTTGAGAACGATAATGATACATTACACTGAAACGTTCAAGCGCAGACGAGGCTTGTAAGAGTACGAATACATGTTAGAGTGCAGTAGGATTTGTTGCATACAAGTAAATTACCTGTCGGGCGTAGATGCGCAGTGCTCAAATAGTGTGCCCTTAATAAAAGGTATCGTACATGTGCAGCAAAGCACACGACTGCATTCCTGTTGCTTATCCAACAGGCGGCATTCCTAGTTCGGCAAAACATGCCCTTGAGCTGTCTCCCACCGCTTATAATTTCCAATGTCAGATTTTCTTCCCATGTGTTATGGGCACAAAGTTGCGCATGTTTTTTTGTTAGGTTTAAAATAGTGACTTTTTTCTATTTGCAGCTTTCCCTGACCATGATACTGCGTTCAGCGTCGACTCTTTTTTCAGCTTTCCCGGACCGTGATATTGCGTTCAGCGTCGACTCTTTTTTCCTCGTTTTTTTAGTTGATCGCGCGTCAAGTAACGCTCGAACGCGGCTTCGAAACAAGGTTTAGCGATAACTTCGTATAAATTCCCGGCCATTAAAGGGACACTGAAGTGATATGTAAACATTGCGGGATTACTAGCGCAAATTGTAGTCCGGAGTCCCCAGGCCATGTTTCGACCACTCTAGGCGCGTTTACGCGATTTTAATTAGTAGAAAAACTAATTCGAAAATGCTGTCCTCCTCTCTTTACGCTCGCCCATTTTCTGTGGCGTTTTCGTGTGACGTCAGGAGGGGATGAGCTGGCAATTGGCTGCGCCACGGCTGCGCTACTGCACGGCTCCCCGGCCGACAGAGTCAGTCGGCCCAGCGTTTCGTCCGCCGGCCGCCGGTGGGCTGTCGCAATCAAGGAGGTTAAAAAAAAATTGCTTGGTCGCAATTCGTTCGCTTAGTTGAAACGAAGCCAGGACACGTCTGTGAATGGAAGAATGTGCCTTTCTTTACTTGGTTTGTTTGTACACTGTATCTAGCTCCAAGTCAAGGTCGCTTCACACAAGCGCACATGCGACGCTTCGCTGACTGGTATGCCAGTAGGAAAATATAAGGCCTCTTGAAGGCGGGAGAAGAGTCAGCGAAGTCAATATAGGTACTAAAGAAATAAAATCGACTGATATTTTTACCGTACAGCGTAAAACTAGGGCGCAGGAAGCACTTTTTTGCGCTGGGCGAACAAGCACTGCGGTCAGCAGCACGACTACGCATCTGCGAACGCTTTTCCGTCTACGAAATGCAATTGCTAGACGTGAGCTACTGTGGAAACTCGGGCGACGCTTACTGCACGATCGCAGTACAACAAATAGTCACCTAAGCTGCTTGAAATGCCAAAACTAAATAAAAGTGTAAAGTGGTTGTACAATATATACCCTATATTAGCATAGCCTCCGCGTCCCGCTTCGTGGCTCAGTGGTCTGGTGCGCTAGGTATGTCGCCGCAAATGTTTTGCCAGTCACGAGTTCGAATCCCCGCGGGTACGTGCTTTTTTTTTTGTAAGTTAACTTTTTTGTTTTCCGCCGATGTTTTCTATATTGAGTTCACCTTTTTTTGGGCCGCAACGTTCATGGCTACACGAACTAGTTCACAACACGCGCGCAGGCTGGCACTGGCGCGCTAGCGAGTTCTCGTTGGCGTGCTGTTGCCATAAGCACCGACTGCTTGCAGGCAGTGGGCACAGGCCAGAATGAACAGACCCTTGGCCTGGTGCGAACACGCTTTTTACGATACAGGCATGAGGGAGGCAAGCTCCAAATATGGGGGAAAAGCGCATGACATTTGAACGTCTGCGGGTACGCGGAGGGCGTTCATGCACTGCGTAGGTCTCGGCTAGTGAATGCTACGACTACAAGCCGTCCTGGGAGGCTTATCTTGTGCATTTTACAGCCGACAACATGGCAGAAGCGCGGTACGATGATTACTGAGATATTGAGAATGCCCATCCAACAACGCCATTGGTTATGTTTTACAGAACCGAAACCGAAACTTGTGTGATTGCTAACCTTGGGCATCGTCCAATCACGGCGCCCCTCCTCCCAACGTCACAGCCTTAGTTGGTGCGGCCGCCGCAAACCGCGCATGGTAGTTTTTCTTCTTTCGCGCTTTGTAAAATAATTACCGATTTGTCAACCGGATAAACGATGAAAAGTGTGCTAATTTGAGTCAGTCTACGCAGTGCAAGCAAAAACGGGAGCTTGACAAATTCACTTCAGTGTCCCTTTAAGGTAGCTTTGGGTCCCACCGATCACACGAAAACGCTGGAAACAATTAACTAGTACAAGCGGTTTCGTTATGAGTGCTTTAAAAGTGTTTAATAGTTTTTTCGTCGAGATATCTGTATCACAAGAACGGGGTGTCGCTCTTGGCAAAAAAATGTGATGATGCTTTTCGCCCTCTCAGCTACTGTCGCAATGTGCGCGGAGAAATAACGTCACGATTTGTTGCGGATGGCTCCTACGCCGGCGAAATTCCCTGCAATACTATTGTCCCAGAAAAGGGACAGTTGACTTTTTTAGAAAGAGACTGGGGCTTGAAATATAAAACCGAAACTTGTATTCCAGTGATAGCAAGGAAGCGATAAGACAGCGGATGTGTTAGTGGTTTATAAAGAACGAAATAAATCGCACCCTTGTAATTACAGGTTGCGACTATCATCAATACTGTTTTTGATAACAATTGTTTTATATGTGGCTAAAAAAATGTATAGAAGCATAATATCGTTGCGCTGCGCTATGGCAAAGGCGAAACGAACCATGGTATATGATGACGAGATGAATTTTAATGAGAAGCCGCCATCTTCGCGGGAGCTCTGCTACGAGCCACCGCGTCATCAGGATCTTTGATCGGCGGCGAGGTTATATGTAACACTGTCTAACTTCCTCTTGTAATATAATTAGTCCTCTCAAAATGGTTTCATCCCGAATACATGCACAGCTCCTGAATTTCTACCCCTAACGTAGGTTATTAACAAAACAACGGGATGACTGCAGTCGTATATTATGACGTAAAAAAGCTTTTGACGCTGTTAATCATCACATTATAGGGCTAAAATACTCAACTCCGGCGTTAGAGCAAAGACAGTTCAAATATTATAAAGTTTTTTTATTTAATAGATGGGTTTTCGACTTGTTCATGGGCTCGTACTTTTCCTGTAATACATGAGTGATTTCCTAGCTTATCTAAAGTATTCGTAGGCTCTAATATATGCTGTAGTACCGATTCCGTTCTGGCAGGTGATATGATGGTTGAAATAGGGCTAAAAATAAAGCATGCGCTTTTCAGGGTTTTAGCATGGTTTAGTAAGAATCAAATCAAAGTAAATTAAAAAAACGTACACAATCATTTCTTCCAAAAGTGACCTAAATTATGCTCGTTTTTATATACTGATGGGTCACTAACAGATAGGACACCTTACCATTACTTTCATGTGTATGTTGCGTATGACATCCACTGAAAAAAACCAATTAGCACATGGATGCCATATTCAACGGAAAACTAGCAATAACCTCGACCTTATTAGTCTGCGCAGCAATACCTTGCTTTCGTTCATAGCCGTGTAAACGACGGCATAGAGTCACAAAATAGCACGCATTCGACATATCTTCAACAGATGTACGGAATAAACAACGGCTTAGATACGTAACATATGCAACATTTACTTGTAAGAGTGAGCCTTTGTTCAAATCAACTGGCATCTTTTTTGTTCAACTTGCACGTCAAGATTGACCCAAAGACCTAAGACAGTATTAGCTCTCAGAGATGCGCTGCTTGCGAGTATCATTTTTACACAGGTATAAAAAGTGTGCAAAGGCGGCGGTAAATACACGTTTTAATTTTCCTGTCCGCCGGAATCTCGGCGGAAAAAGATTCGTACAACTTAATGGCACCTAAATTTAGAATAGCATCCCTGATGACGTTAATATGAACCCTATTTCCACCCGCTAAGCAGATTCTGTGTTTCCCTGAGAAGGGCCTGTTTTAGGTGCTACAGCTTCAAGCAGTAAACTAAAAAAATACCGTCCCTCTGTAAAGAAAGTTGACTTGATTTATTTGTTTTTGTGGGACGTTTTCTATACTCAGTACACCATTTTTGCGCTGTAACGTTCATTGCTCTACGAACGAGGTTGCAGCACGCTTTCAGACTGACCCTGACGCACTGACTAGTTCTCGTTGGCTTGACTTTGTCATAAGCACCGACTGCTTGCGGGCAGTGGGCACAGGCAAGAATCAGCAGACCCTTGGACTCTTGGCCTGGTGCGAACATGCCTCTTGGGATAGGCGCGTTCGAACACGCCTATCGCAATACGCCTTCCGATTAGCGATAGGCGAACACGCCTCTTGCCAGGCACGAGCCAAAAAAGCTCCAAAGGTGGGGGAAACGCGCATCACATTAGAGCGTCTGCGGTGACGTGGAGAGTGTTCCTCCACGGCGTACGCCTCGCCGAGTGGGTGTTACGATTCGAAGCCGTGCTGCTAGGCTTATCTGACGCATTTTACAGCCGACAACATGGCAGAAGCGCGGTATGTCGTTTACTGAGATATCAAAATACCAAGCCAACGATAACGTCAGATGCCAAGAATGTTGTTTCAAAGAACAAGAACCCAAACTGGTTTGAATTGTAACCTTCATCATCGCCCGATCACGTACCAGCTTGAATGGACGTCACTGCTTTAGTTGATACCACCACCACAAACCACGCATGGTAGTTTTATTTCTTTCAGGTTTTATAAAATAAATACAGCCTTATCGTCAGGATAAACGATCGAAAGATGCACTGTCTACGCAGTGCAATCACAAACACTACCTTGACAAATTCACTTCAGTGTCCCTTCAACGTCGACCTATGAAAAACACTGGTTGCCGGCTTTTCATGGGAGATTCCTACGCGGTGTGCTTTTTTTTCTTTCAGGTATGCCATCCCACTCATTGGTGCCCACGTCAAGGATTGGTGTGCGATTCACCACGTGTTGACCAGGGGCATTTATAAGTTGAATGTTTGTCGTAGGGTCTCGTAATTTCTACGCACTTGCCTCGATGCAAGTTTCGCTTTCTGTTGATTCCGCTCGTGCGTGGATCCATGAATTTTTTTTTATAAAAATATTACCTAATATGATGAATATTACGCGCGATAACTACGACACGTAGTAAAACGACAGAACGGGCACACGAGACGGATGTTTAAATAGGCCAGGTTTGACACCTGTTTCGTGACTGTCTGCAATCTTCACCTGTTCCGGGATTGTCTGCAAAGATATTTGTCAGTAGTAGGGACCACCTGATCACACGTACTGACATCACAATGCACTGCCCTATCTTCTGCCGTGTCTACCTACCGGCGGAAATGATATTGAACCAGAAACCGCAACACATACATTTGGCGTTGACTTCACGTTCCCGGGCTTATTGCTTCTGCGCACATGTACCCAAACCAATACTCAACAGTGGCCTAAGGGCTCTGAGGCTAGCACGCAACCTTCTGTCACATTATATGGGTATACTGTGGGGATTATTTATTGTTTATATATTCCCCAGAGAACCACCCGGAGGCCGCACTCCACAGCTCCATTTGGATCTTCAGGTCCCGTTAACCCTTTCTACCGTGGTGTCAGCAATTCACGACGTCACGACGTCACAAACAGGGCCCGTCACGCCTCAAGAACAAAATTGAAACTCCTAGTTTTTAATAATACTCATATGTTTTCGCTGAGTTGTCGCCAGTGAATGGATTCCACCGCTCACAAGTACGACCTGAATGGCACTGACCAGAATAAAGTATTTTCGTCTCTCTCTCCCTCTCTTTCACTTTTTCTCTTTCTTAATTACAGTTAGAACATGATACCATGCTACGACAATGTGACGAACGAATGTTTAAGTATTGAGGGCATTCTTAGTCCCGTTTTGGTTTAGCGTTAATGCACATCTGTCCCGGGATTCCGACAGTAATGTGATAAAATGCGATGCACAAGATAACTAATTTAACTAGCTCCAGGCTTGTCTAGACTTTGTGTAAATCTATAGCGATTGTCCTATTTTCATGACCAACATTATGAGCGTAGCAGTGCACATGCGCACGGGTTAGTCTTACCGGGGACGTTGGTAGTGGCTGCCAAGAGGTTGAAGGGCCACGAGGCTGTTTCTCGCGATGCCGCCATTTCACTTACCATGGCGAGGAAGATGATGCTGCTGCAGCGTATTATTATCATTTTCCAGAACATGCGGGATGCGCACGCCACGGCAACGACCAACTTCGCGCTCTATCCTGGTACGTTAGAGCAGGCACGTCTGGAAGTCCAGCCGAAGCCGCGGGGAAAACGTGCTACAATTTGGCTGGTGAATGAAGTGCGGCTGTGAAAGTGGCAGAGTAGTAGACTATGCTATTTGGGCATTGCCTCGAGGACCCGGCAGAATAAACATGGACAAAACTAACAGTAATCATATGTACCCCACCGGGAACTTCACAGCCGGATATATTTATTGATATAGCCCCGCACGGGGCACCTTGAGTAATCTTGGGGACGGTATTGGCGACACCCCGGATCTCGAGCCCCACACTCACGCTGTGACCAACCATGGCAATGAGTCAAAAGGTGGAGGGACAGAAGCATCTAACGCTGACCGTCGGAGCCTTGCTCCCGGTCAGGATGGGCTCCCGGTCCGTTTACCGGGCAGGGATCTCCGGGACCTCTCTGGCTATCAGGATAAGGCTACAGAAGAATGTTGTACCCCTTCCTTGCTCTATACTATTTCGCATGGTATTCTCTAAGCACTTCTCTAAACCTGATCTGGCCCCAAAGGGGACCCACTCCGAAGCCATTTTCAAGCCAGTCTTAAACGTTGTGTTTGCAAACCCAGATAACTTCCCACAATTTTTGGTCATGCAGTCAGTGGACAAGGAAACACCAATTACCACCAAGTCTGTGTTCCAGATCGCAACATTTATCGAAAGTGTGGTTGTAAAAAACTACGAAGCAAAAAAAGCTAGCCTCTCGTGACATACTCATTCAATTGAAAAGTAAAGAACAGTCATGTAACTTACTAAACAAACGAGCATCGGAGATCTAGTGATCACTGTGACACCCCATCCTACATCCAATAGCTGCCAAGGAGTTATCTCGGAAATTGAACTTCTCAATTAAAGTGATGCTTATGTCCTCGAAGGCTTGAGTGAGCAAGGTGTCACGACAGCCAGACACTATGAGGCTCGATGGAAAAGAGATTAAAACAAAACACATAATCCTGACCGTAGCACCCTACCAGAGTCTGTAAAAGCAGGTTTTCTCCACTTCCAGACATGACCTTACATCCTCAACCCGCGACGGTGTTTAAAGTGGCAACGGTACGAAAATGGAATCACCAACTGTTGAGGCCAACAAAAATGTGCAAAATTCTCGGAAACTGATCACCAGATAGACGATTCCCGCACGACACAGCTGCAGTGTTGTAACTGTGATGGGCCTCAAGGCGGTTACTCTCAGTCTTGTCGGAAGTTCAATCAGGAGAAGCAAATAATAAGTCTGAAAGTCACTAAAAATGTCCTACCCAGGGGCTGGAAAAAGACACACAATGCTTCCTCCCGGAAGCTACGCTGACGGTGCTCGCCGGTGGGTGGGGCGGCGTAATATTTTGCTGCAAACCCAGTACAGCACGGCTGACTTGGTTCCGCCACCGCACCCCCCTACCCCCATGCTGCCCTCGACAGCCCATGCATCCACTCTGCCTGCGGACTCCACAGCCACAGTGGCGCCAAATATGACTGGAGCTGATGTCGCCTCTTTTGTGCCTGTTGCAATCTCCCCCAGTTTCCCTGAGGGAGTGGCGGACATGGACAGGAAAGCAACGGCTACCACTGCCTCAACCACCCCGCCGCGGGTGGTTGAGGCAGTGGTAGCCTCGGGTACCCAGTGGTGGCCTCGGGTACCCAGTGTGCGTCGTGGTGTCCGCGCCAAAGAACGTGACACAACAGAAACTCCAAGGGCGTCAGATGATGAAATGGATGTAACACCATCCTCATCGGCAGCACAACGCTCAAGCAGAAGTGGTAGTCTATTGAGCGCCAAAAAAGCCACCACCCATGGTAACAGCTCCTACACCAACACATAATACCATCATCAAAAAACCGTTTAATATATTTAAAATATTCTGACTAACAGATATGAAACAGAGCATTCTACAATGAAACTGTTGGAGCCTAATGAAAAATCTAGATGATCCGTACGCAATTCTTCATTAAAATCAATGTAGAATTCTTTGTCTGCAAGAAGCACGCATAACCTTGAAACAAACAAATTGCATGACCCAATACTCTGTTTATAGGATGGACAGAAACAGCTCCACTCACTGCTCTGGTGATGTGGCGATAGTCACAGATAAATGGCTTACGTGCCAACCAGTTCGCCTAATGATTGCCCTTGGCCCTTGAGGCCGTCGCTGGACGAGCAGTCATTTTTAAGAAGTTAACGACCGCCTGTTCGCTGTACATTCCGCCTGACTATCGACTTTCTAGCTCAGAATTTGAGTCACTGATAGATGAGCTACCGTAACCATTTATACTAGTAGGTCATATTAACGTCCACTCTCAACTGTGCGGGTCTGATTCCGCACAGATTCCGCGCACAGATTCCAAAGGCCGTTTAAGCGGTATTCACACGACGGAGCGTTTCAGCGGAGAAATCCGAGGGATGTCGTGACGTCCCCGCACGCGGACTTCCGCTCGGCTAGCTCCTTCGCTCACACGGGGGATGCGAATGTGGGACGCACATCAGAGTTTGCAGTCGCCTATCTCTAAAACAGAGCTGCCGTAGCACCACCGATTCCGCGACGGCAGAAATTTCTGCTAAAGCCCCTACGTACTGATCTTGTCAGCCGCCCAAAAATTGGCCGTGGACGCGATGCAGGCGCTGCCGCGGGTAGAGAACGGCACGCCACGCGCACGGCAGTGTGTGGGGATACGCGCGCTGGGAGCAGCCGGCCGGTCCGCCTACAGGCCCGCATACAGATATTAGGCTTAATACTACGGCGAATATTCGATTTCCGCTCTCGCAAGCGGCACAGATGACGATTTTTAATGCAACTTTCCATCACATCATTACTCTTTCTCGTATATCTAGCTCTGTTCACGCCTTCGGGAGCGATACCAAGCTATCGCTCGAGCTACCTGCGCCGGCCTGCACCACTTCGCGGCCGCGGCCGCCGCTCGCTCAGCGACCGTGCTGGTGGTATACGCGCCTCCCTCAGTGCGCCTGTCGTGTGCGCGGTGCATTTTCGCGTCCAATGTAATACGAAGCATTAAAAATAAAGTGCCTGCAACCGCTCTAGAATTTGAGTCGCGGCCAGCTGCCCGACGAGCAGACGAAATCCCGCCGCCTCCGCCGCCAAACATCGGATCGTTTGTAGCTCGCAAGCAGAAGCTCCGGCCTCCGATCGGAGCGGTGCGCCGGAGAGAAACAGTGACGTAGGGGTCACGTGGCGCGCAATCCTAGGGGACAAACGGCGGACTTCTCCGTCGCGTGAGTACTCCTTTAATTGAGAAATTTGTAGTGTCGCCCGGAGCCTGTCTGTTTAATAAAAAAAAAAAAACAGGCAACCTACTACAATGCAGCGCGCAATACATACTCACATATCGATTTGGCAATAAGCTCTTCAGATTTGTTCCCCACTCATTAACTGGGAGGTGGACACAAACCCCTATGGAAGCGACCATTTCCCAGTCGCATTGAAATGTCAGGATGTAGAAGCTTACAGTTCTATCTCCCATAAAAAATCAACGAAACCGGTGCAGACTGGACTAAATTCACACAGGAATCAAAGCTTTCAGTCACAACTTAACACATCTAGACATTGACGAAACATGCACAGTCATTACAGCAGATATTTTAAATGCCGCAGGAAGTCCATACCGCACACCTCTGGTGCCATCCGCAATCATAGAAGGCCTTGGTGAAACGAAGCATCTGGGGATGCAATACAAACTCAAAATAATGTCCTTCAAACAAAATAATGTTTTTCATACAAACTCAAAATAATGTTCTTCGTACAATTTTTGTTTGTTTCTTTCCTGACTCACCTTCACCTGCTGGATCACCGGGGAAGAATCCGCTTTACTCTGCCTGATGTCTTTGCCCTCGTTTTCCAGGTAAACGGAACGAAAAAGTTGCACCGGTAATCATGTGCTTCAACGGCATTTTCACGTAGTTGTTCTTCGGCTACGCTGCCTAGAAAGTCTATGGAGAACGAACTGTAGAGGATACATTTCCGGTAACAAAACGTATTAGCGATGCATCTTCCACACCCACAACTCAATACATAAATGCATTACAAACTTTAGAGTGCTACTTATCGCAATATTCACTGCACTAAAGTCTGTACAAATCAAAATTTTTGATCCCCCGTAATTTTTAACCTACGGACAATCTATCCAGCAAAGGTCATTGCCCATACAATGCTGAAAACGCCGTCTAAAAAAATAAAGGCCCAAAACAAACCCACGTTATGTTCCAAGCGAAAATGATTCAGTACAACTCATGCGCTTCAAGGTTAACCATCATACGAGAATTGCACGTGCTGTGTGTTGCCTTAACCTTTAACTACAGAAATTAAAAGGGCATGAAGAACCTACGATATTTTGGCAACGACATAAACATTCCCCTGTCTTGAATGTAAGAATGCGGAAATATGTCAGACCCGGCACATCGGGGTTCCTGCCAGCATTGGGGATTTTTTTTTTCAGTATCGACTTGTATTTTTCACAATAACGTCCCGGTACGCCAAAATATATTATTCGAATAGCAGTGCAGCAAAAACGTTTATTGACGGAACGTTGATGGTCCTATACTCGTTGCAAAAATTTGGGGCACTTTAACATTTTAATTGTACTGCCAATTGCGTTACAGAAGTAGACGGCGCCTTTTAAAGCGCAGCTTTACTAATCACGTCGAGCGGCTGCGCCGTCGCGGTAAATCTTACCTTTATCTGACCGCAGCCGCGCCCTAACTTTGGCAACGCATGACGTGACTTGCCGGGCCGAGCTCCGCCAACGACCGCGTTCGCCGCTGCCGTCGCCGCTGCCGGTTTGGCACATGCGCTTTCAGCAGCTGACCATGTGACTCACTGCGTGGATGCGAGCTTGGCCATGAATGAGAGCAAGGTCGGACCGTATTCTCTGAGCGTTGCAAGGGAGCTGGAGGCTTTGAGCAGGCACCGACAAGCTGCGTGTAACCAACCGCGGATATCGCCCGGAGAGCCGTTCGGCTCAGAAACGCCGGAAGCAGGACCACAACCGGAGACAAAGGCAGGCTCTGGACGAATAGTGGAATAACTACAGTTAAATCAAATGTTAACCAAGTGAAACCAGACTAAATCAGGCTAAGCCAAGTTTTCGCTTTACATATCGATGGTTAGCTGTGCTTAGCCACAGCCATTTTTTCTCTTTCTCTGTACTGCCTAACAATCTCTAAGCTTTCAGCTCTAATAAACTTCTCACCACCAGAAAAAAAAGACATGTAATTGACGCTACACGCGATTCTGATTTCGAGAATGCAAGCTTAACAGCATGAAGTGCATCATCACTCAGAATCTTCGAATAGGGAGTTAATTGCAGCATAAAAACGGGCCTTGCGGACAACTTTATATGACAAAAACATGCACAACGATCTAAGCGACACTAGCCCTAATTTTGTGCCAACGTGAAACGTGTAAGTCTGCCAACTCGACAACGTGTACGCCCAATGCACAAATCAACAGCGTGCTCGACTAGCACCATGTTATTGCTCCTACGGCGCTTCGGTACTTCTGCGTTTTTATTGTATGGTTCAATGTTGCTTTTAGACACACCGCTGATGATGATGATTGATGATTGCTTTTGGTTTCCCCTTTGTAGCGGGGTGATGACATGTCATCTTACCAAAAAGGACTAATATACCTACGTTTTATACTGTTGGATTATTACTAGCGCTGCTTAGGGCAGGCACAAAAAGCTTATTAGGCACAAAATACTTTTTTTCTGTTACCAGTGATAACTTTCCTAGGCAATATTCACCTCTCTGCTTTTCGTCCACGAGCATTCTAATCTGCTTTTTGTCACCTCGACAGCTTTGAAGTTAACTTCCTCTGTGCTACCCTTAAATCCTAGGGCTTCTGGAAGCCGAATATTTCCCTCATGTAGATTTGGATGGATACCCTCACATTCTAACTCTATGTGACGCATACTTAATGTTTCTTTTCCGCAGACGAAGCATACCCCATCATTTTGTGAATACTTCCCACACAAAGCTCTTAGTTCGCAAAAAACCTGCTGTAGCCTCAAAAAGCAAAGAACTGCCCAGGGAATAATCGTAGAAATTTTCTTTTCTGATGTTCAATTTCTGAGCCCTGTACATCTCTAATGACGTTTTAGCTTCCATTATTCGTTTCAATCTGCCTTGCCTCTTCTTTGGTTAAATTGGCTGTTTAGGATCCTCCACTGTTCTTTCCGTATTTCATCGTTAGCCTTCTAGTCTTCCTTAACCACTGCGTGTCACGCTTTTCTAGTACAGGTACCTAAAAACCTTAGCTGCCCACCTTCGTTGATCAATTGCTCTCAACCTCATCTCAAAACATATTTTACTCTGTGCTTCTCCAACTTCAAGCGACGCCCAGCCCATATCTCCCTCTACTGCTTCGTTAGTTGTTTTTCCATGCGCGCTATACGCCTTAGCGCTTTAGCCTTCCATGCATTCTTCCGTATTCATCGTAGCTGATTTCAAACTCGTTTCTGTCAGCGTTGTTTTTCTTTTTGTAACATAATCTCAGGGCCAGGCATGATGTGTGCAGTTAATGACGTCGCCTACCCGAAAAGCCTAGTGAAATATTGCGCTAGGTTTTATTACTTTCCTCGAGAGATGGGCCTATCAAAAGCGAGTGATTGTGCCTTGCGAGAAATAATTTTTAGTGCGGAGTTTAACAGTCAGAACCGAGCGATCGAGCATCAAAACCGAGTGATTGTGTTTTGCGAGAAATAATTTTTAGTGTGGAGTTTAACAGTCAGAACGGAGCGATCGAGCCTACAGAGATTTGACCAGTTATGTGGTATACAGAGTGACTTGGGGTCTCTCGCGAATTCTCGATTCCTCAGCTTTTCGAAAATTGTTATACTGTAGCTTGCACAGCCTGGGAAAGAAGAGTGAACGGCAGAAAACTCAACACTACCACCGTCTCCTCTTCGAATGGTCAGATTACTGTGGTAAGAACGGTTCACGGTAGATGTCAAGGGGCGATTGCAACATCTAGCAATCGCAGGCAGAATACGGCTATGGCTTATCACAACATCCTTGGAGTCATCTGATCACACAACGACCATGCAGAGAGGGCCCAGAGTACCGCGGAGAGGATGGATACATTACTGTTTTTTTTTCAACTCAGTTCGATACTGAGGACGAGGTACCTAGTTACATTATGATGTCGCGTCACGGCAATAGAATATATGCCGAGTGAGAACTTCCATTGCCAGTATATAGATATTGGTAGCATATAGAACAAGGTCAGGTAAAAGACATCATAATTATAATAAATAAAAACAAAGTTACTTAGGCTGGGCATAAAATGTTATTAAATGACAACCGGTGAGCCACCAAGGTAGCAGAGTGGCTCCGAGAGCGGGGAGAATTATTAACTCTATGGAGACCGAAACGTCAAAATTCGGAGGCAAAACTGAACTCTGGCAACCCTGGATACGAATTGTAGTAGGCTAAGAGAGAGGCCTTCATCCTGCGGTGGGCTAAACGTGATGATAATAAGGAAAGAGGTGTTGGTGGTGAAAAGGGGGAAGAGTAGCAGATTAATAATAAAATACCCGATGTCTGCGCAATCATGCTACCAGTATTGCCAGCGCAAAGCTGAGGCGTTCAGGCTTCGTCTCTGTCTTTCAACCACGTAGAAGCGGGACGTGCGCGACCTTGCTAGCCTTGGTTCGTCAGCGAGAAAGATTGCTGGTGTTTGCGCGTGAGCTTGTGTTTATGTGTGAGCAAGCGTTCATTTGGAATACGGAAACATTTGTTCCACAGTGGGCCGATAGGGAAAAATGGAGGAGGTTTAGACTAGGGCCGGACACTTCGGCTAGTTTCTGTATTGGAAATAAAGTGTCGCCACGACGCTGATAGCCAAGCGAAAATTCAGCAACGTTTGCACATTCGGCTTTATCTTTCCAACATACGTAGCAATAAGGTAAAGTGATACTATTATGTGTAGAAATAAAATGTGTTCTTGGCTATTTCCCTTTTTTTGACATCCTATTGATTTATTTAGTGGCTTAATTCGTTGCGCCGCCTTGTGGCCCATACAAAAATGCCTTATGGGCGTCTATAGAAAAATGTATGGTGAGCTATGGCCGCCTATGGTTCCCTATGGTCACGCATAAAAGTGCATAAATTAGGCTATAGCCAGCTATTGAAGTTTTTATGCATCCTGCACTAAAGAATGTAAACCATACAATTCTCTTTAGACGACTATAGAACATCCTAGTGTGTTTGGTCTATAGAGTCACAGCTATTCAGGCTACTGTAGCCAGCTAAAGAAAAATCTATGGCTTTAGTTCTATAGGCCAGCCGCGACAAATCTCTTTTGGCTGGCTATACACCATTGTTTAGCTTTAAGTCTACAGACTTGAAACCATTTAGCTGTCTTTTACCAGCTATTGAAAAGAGTTCGTGCTAAAGCTAAAGAGAGAAAGCCATAAAAGCTCATTTGGCTGGCTATAAGCCGTTGTTTAGCTCTAACTCTACAGACTCAAAACCATTGAGCTGTCTTTTGCCAGCTATTGAAAAGGATTCGTCCTAAAGCTAAAGAGAGAAAGCCATAAAGGCTCATTTGGCTGGCTATAGGCAGTTTTTTAGCTCTAACTCTACAGACTCAAAACCATTGAGCTGTCTTTTGCCAGCTATTGAAAAGAATTCGTCCTAAAGCTAAAACGAGAAAGCCATAAAAGCTCATTTGGCTGGATATAGGCCATTGTCTAGCTCTAAGTCTACATAATTGGAACCATTCAGCTGTCTTCTGCCAGCTATTAGAGAGAATCTGCCCTAAAGCTAAAGAGAGGCACCCATAAAAGTTTCTGCGGCTGGCTACAGCGCAATATATAACTGTAAACCTTTAGACGTGTGACAATTAAGCAACATTTAGCCGGAATTAGGAAAGCGTTTGGCGCAGAATTTAGAGGCTTGTATCCATAAAAGCTTCCTTAGCTAACTACATAGTGACATAAGCCTCTACGTCTCCAGCCGCTAATACAAAAGTGTTAGCCTATAAAGGTATAATTCGAGCGCACCATTAAATTCTATTCCGCTGGTTCCAATATGACTTATGACGCGTAATTTATACACTCATGATTTACCCAGCTACATTTACAACACAGTCTGAATAACGATGATGTGGTTCATTGTCCAGTTATATGAAAGTTTTTGTTCAATAACGTTAGGTCCCTAATATACCAACAATACGGGAAAAGTACGATTAAAGGCAGCTACAGACAGATTAACGCTCAAATTCAGGTTGCAACTTTGGATACTGTGCGTCGGCAAAGCTTGCGCATGAACGTCGACCGAAAGACGTGTAAGTTCGGAGGATTCTTCCTCTGCGGCCCTTCGCTGCCGCGGTCAAGTGAAAAAGCGGGCTTCTCTGAAAACGGCCTTCTCAGCGTCAAAGCAAATTGGAAAGAACTTTCGCGGCCCCCGTTCCTGCGGGTGCAGTCAGAAATATGGTGGCATCTGCGAACAACCGTATTCCTTCTCCCGCGGAGCTCACTTTGAAATTAGTCATTGAGAAAGGGGGAGAGCGACCCAAGCTGGACCGAAGGAGGCAGGGAAAGGAAGTTCTGGGAAGCGTTGAAAAGGTAGAGGGGACCACGACCGGCCGGGGAGGTGCGGCGTGAGTGCCGCGCGCGTCCACGCTGTACCCCGGTCGTGCGAAGGGAAGTTTTCGTGGAAAAGAGGGTCAGGCGTTCCGTGCTGTGTTAGTATTCGTGCGCGCAGCAATAATAGTGGCAGAAAATTTTCCCTGAGTACTGATAACAGATATAGTTTTTTCGGATGAAGAAAACAAAACGTTAAGCGATGTTGTATTTGCCAAATAAAATCATTACCCGAAAACAACTTACAAAAAGGTCGAAAGATGGGCACGTATCTCCGCACTATTTACTAGCGCGATGGACCTGCTTATACCAGGATGTACTCAGTCAGCCACATCTCGTCTCCTTGCTCGTGTGCGCGGGCATGGCACGTGTTGCCTAATGTTGGAAATTTACGACTCGACTGCAATGTGTTCGTGTTGATGGTGTGACGCCAAGCAAATATGCCGCTTTTCGCTGTCGGAAATTTCGGTGTTTACGGTGACAGTGTTATGATTAATTCAGCATCAACCCGAAGTCATGCGAAAATGGATACCTGCGATACCGCGACAGGAATTTCATCGTACGCAAAACACCAGGGTGAGTGATCTTACGAACTGAAGAGGCTGTATTGTGCGAGAAATGCAGGACTATTTTTGGTGTTCAAGAATACGTTTCCAAGGTACCAAGCTACCACATGGGCATTGCAATGTACACAGAAGTGAAGATTTCGCCGTGGTGATGAGACAAATATAATTATTTTTTCGCGAACTGAGAAAACGTACAAGGAACTAATTGAACGGACTTGGAAAACGTTTTTTATTATTGCATTATGTGCGACCGTCTTCATTGTTTAATTAAGAGTGCATTTCCATTTTAGCCACCATACTTGCAACTTCGTGCATTGAGTACTGAGGGAAATGAACGACTTCTGAGTGTTCTATTTTCTGTGGACTATCCAGCACCTGTAGGTATATGAGTCTCGGTGGGCGTTCGTGGAAAATGTGCCGCGTAGTGTGGCTGTCGAGCGAATGACGTAAGCGTGAGCCAGAGTGTTGGAATGCGTGTGCTGTGTGTTTCGATCGGCGTATGTGAACAACAGTTTACTGGCGGCGAAGTAGGGTAGATAGTAGCCCTTTATGTAATGAATGGGATGAATAAACCCCTTGGTTTTGCTTTTCTTGTTTGCCTTTGTTTAAGCCTTTTGTGAATGAAAACTGGCGACGTGTTTGCAGTCGCAACCTTGCACTCCCCCTATATCGCTGAAGTGTTCATGGAGCATATATTACAGAATGCAGATAGCCACACAACCTAAGTGCCACAGGAGAAGTTCTAGAGATCTGCAAGGCTATATGCCGGCATGGCAGTGTGTTAATAATTTCCCAGAGGCTGCTGCTGCCGCTGTGTTTCATGTAGTGGCGATTCTCTTCTGGCTGCACCCCATGCAAAAATATCGTATGGTCGGCTATTGAAAATCCTTCTTATGGTTGTCTTTAGCTATTTGGCCCAATTATCTTTAGACATTTCTATAGCTGTCTTTAGCCACTTCAATGGATATTCCTATGGGTGTCTTTAGCTTCTTCTATAGCCACAGCCATATCGAAAGAAGACCTAAAGAAAGCCATAGAACCGGTTATAGAAGAAGCTAAAGGCACCTAAAGAAATGCCGATACGAATATCTAAAGACAACCACAGAACCGGCTATAGAAGAACCTAAAGACACCCATAGGAATGGCGATACGAATCGCTAAAGACAACCATAGAACCGGCTATAGAAGAACCTCAAGACACCCATAGGGATGTCGATACGAATATCTAAAGACAACCACAGAACTGGCTATAGAAGAAGCTAAAGACACCCATAGGAATGGCGATACGATTCGCTAAAGACACCCATAGAAACGTCTAAAGAATATTGGGCCAAATAGCTAAAGCCGACCATAAAAAGGATTTTCTATAGCCGACCATACAATATTTTTGTATGGGGGCGCTTTCGCTCTTCTCTCTTGGGCTGCCGCCCTGTGCTGCCACTCTGCTCCAGCCGCTTTCACTGTGTGCACGTGCGGAAGTTTTGTAGCAAGGCTTGAACCGGAATATTTTGGTGTCTGTGAGTGAGAACGGCCTCAGAATGTCAGAGAAACTGAGAAAAGGGCACAAGGCATGCTGCGCTGCTGTGTGCGGTGACAACTCTGGGACGAATGGCACAGCGAAATTTTTCCCCTTCCCAGCGGATGGCATGTAAGTACACTTTTTATTCGGTCTAAGTTATGAACAGGTAAGCGCTATCCCTATAAAAAAAAACTGCAGGGCGAACCCAAATATATTCCGCTATTGCGTTACAGTGAAACGCAAAGCAACGCAATGGAAAGCAACGTAAAGTTTGATACAACACATTTTTCAGTAATGTTGTAAGCACGTGAAGCAACTTGTCGACAGTTTTGCATGAGCTGATTGATGCCAGCGGACCCGCAGACGGAAATTTCCCTTCGGTATTGGTTTGGTGAACGGTTGCTCTTTATTTTTTTCCCCGATAGGAAAGCTTGCAAATGATGTTTGCCGAATGTGCTTAAATGCTTCTTCGACGAACTGGTTTTCCTTAGACCGTCCCGACGACCAGTTTCGTATAGTTACAGTACCACCTCTCAGTGTTAATAACACGAAAGAAGTTCCCAAAATCATTAACGCAGCATCTTACCACTTGCATTCCGTGTTAGGAGAAGTTCGAGTTGGTTACGCGACAGCCGAACTGCGCTTCGCTTTTCAACCTGTGCTAGGACAATTATTTTGTAGCTACTTCGCACTCTAAATATTTGTTCCGCTTTTACGTGTTGTTTATTGATATCCATAATGGTATTTCTTCCCTTTTCTAGGTGTGACGTATGGTACGATTGCGCAGAAAATTCGCTAGCTATAGAACACTTTTGAGCAAGCAACTTCACAAGGATAAGAAAAAGAGGCAATTGTTAAAGGTGTGCGGAAACTGCTGGTCATTAGCACTTCATAATCATTTTATTATTCACGAACGTGTGTTAATATGAAACATCGTTTCTGTAGAATTGCATTGTGTACAGCGAATGAACGTGATGACCTCTGCAGCAATTTTCTGTATACGATAAATTGTACGAAGGTGTCACTTTTGTTTGTGTAACCGACACAGAATGCGGACATTTTTATTTATCATACGAGATACCCAGCTATATGCTATCGTGGCATGTACTGAATTTCTTCCTTTGCAATACGCTGCTAATAAAATCAGTGAATATACCACATTTCCCGCCTGCTCCTTTTTCTTTCCCAAACAAAATTGTCACGCTTCAGTTCGTGCTGGCTTCCACGCATTGCACGAAGAAACATTTCCAAAGAGCTGTGTTGTGAACCTGCTGAGAGTCCACGAAAATTAGAAACTGAAAGCTGTCGAAAACAAGATGTGCAGCCGCACACAATCTGAAAAGAAAAATGCAAGCCGTGTTGGTTCACGCCTGCGGTACACACAGACAGTCGCGCCCGTTGAGGCCGTAGCAGACGATAAGCGGCACGGAATTTTCTCCTCGCTCACCAAGGATATTGTTGCCATAGCAGCATCACTGATGTTTTCGTTGATTTTTGATTTGACAGTTTGGCCTACCAAGCACCAGGGAACAAATTGGCTGTAGTGGCGCAATTTTCGTTTACCTTGGGGGGGGGGACGCATTCAACGTTGCTCACAGCTCATACGGACTGCGGAAAACAGCAGACTGAACAGACCGGACAGCAGGCCTGGCCTTAAAGAAAATAACCTTATAGGTGTTTTTTATTTGAATAGTGAAGAGCTATATCTTTTCCTTTTTCGTTGTTTTCTTAGCTTCGACAGAAGTTATGAATATAGCAACGTTGGGTATCGTGAGCTAAATCCAAACGTAACAGAACGGCTTGAACGACGATGGCACCAAGAACTACCATTAGAACAATGCTCTTACTGATACCAAGGCAATAAGTTGTTATAATTATTATACCGTGGTTTTCCCAGAATAATTAAGTCAAGAAACAGCAATCGCGATGCGGAAAAACAGACGTTATATCATTACATTCGCACAGAGTAGACAAATTCGTAGAAAATCGTTCGTTATGCCCACAATAAAAGAACAATATAACAGAACACGGCATAGAAATGACAGAAGATAATAAAGGTATGGGTCTAAATAAATGCTATGTTCATATTCTTCGTCTTGTGTAGAACGAATTTTCACCTGCGTGGTGTCATACGTTTTACGTCGAATACATTTTTAAAGTAATAGACGTTAACAGTGTGTGTTTGTTACACTGTGACAGGTACTTTATTACAGATACGAGAGCTTCCAGTGCCTTTACCACAGGTCCACCCTTTCGGTTCTTTGCCAAGATCTTTAGGTTTCGTGCACCGGCGAAGTCCCTGACGGCCTGAAAATTCGGTAAAGAATGAATAATGTGAGAAAAATTGGCGCTGGTCTCATTCTACATCCTTATACTAAATGTCACCCCTGAAACTAAACCGGCCACAGAAGCTCAATAGGTAGTTTAGCACACTTATGCGGGTTTCTGTCTCGACACCAGTTTTACGTAAAAAATGAAATATTTTTCAGTTCAATGAGGTATACCCCAATATACGCCTAATTCGGGGTCATTCTTAACCGTATAACTTATTTACTCGTTGTAATGCATGCGCTGGCGCTTTCTTTGCCGTATACATTTTTATAGTACCTATCACGCTTATGTGCTCACTAAACAGGAGACGTAAGCAATTAGAGCGTGGCGTGGAGGCTTGCAGGTCGGGCGAAGAAGGTACCCCTGCTGATTAAGTGACAGGTGAGATAAGGTTCATATGCAGAGATGAAGGGGGCGACAGGAGAAAAAATAAACAATAAACAAGAAAGTTGTAAGAAAATGTACGGTGCATTCGACCGGATGGTTATAAGGGCCAACGTTTCATGTACGCCAAAGAATTGCGCAATCACTTGCCGTACGTTTTTGATTCAGAAGCACTAAACGGTCCATTAACCAAAAAAACGTGCCGTGTATCCTCTCCTTTCGTTGCAGATGTCAAAAAAAGACGATAGTCTTTGTCGACGTTTGTCCATTAAATGCCTCCCTTCGCTTTTCAGCTCAACTCTGATGCTGTTCTTCTTCCGCCGCGCTCCTCCAAATGTAAACACGCTAAAGGTTTGCTCGAGTCAATTTCAATTTACCGCGTTCCACTGTTCCAGGTCGGGTGCATCGATGCTAGCGCTTCCGTACGGCGGAGACGCGGGTGAATCGAGGCACCCTACTACAACGTTTATAAAACCGCGTTGCCCTACTCCACGAACGTTCCGAGCGGAATGTAGAACCTATATAATGGAACTTTTCCTTGCTGCCGTATGATTTTTGTACATGCCCCAGGTAGCGCGGGCAACATCAGGCGACGGTTTTCTGCAGTTATGTAACATTTTATTTGCTGGCGCAACAACCAAGCATCCGTGAATTTTATAATAAAGGAACACTGCAAATAGTACTCTTGCATTTTTTTTATGAATTATATTTGCGTAACGTCTTGTTCTTGTTCAATAATGTTGACAAGTAGGATCATTAACACCCGACTTAGACGTTCAGATTTTGCTGTGAGTATCGACTATTGGGCAGGTTTAGTTTCACTTTGGTCGGAGGGCTGAATTCAGTCAGACAGACAGGCAGACATACAGACAGACCAAACTTTCTGGGTTTAAGTAGCCCAAGAAAGACTATCGTGTTTAAAAACCCAGCGCAAGTATTGTACGTCGGAACATCACGGCCTCCGTAGCTGCAATACAGCCGCTGCGACGGGTTCTGTCAGTAATTCAGAACTTATTACTCTTATCATTATTTATTGAGAAGGGCTGCCTGATGGTCTATTTAGGACTGAGAAAAGCGGTAAAGGAAGTGAGGAGTCCATATTATTGTTTCTATTTCGTTGCACGTACAAACTTACACAGGGATATGAGTGTCTTTTCGAAGCACCCAGCCCGGAGGAGGCAATGCCCACTCCTGGGCGATTGTTGGAAGTTGGAAGATGAGTTCTTTTTTACGTGAGCCCCGAGTATCCCAAAGTGATATAACGAGCAGGTCACGATGGTGGTCTCCGTGAGCTTGTCGGAGGTTTCCCTTAGTCGTCTTGAGCGGCGGGGAACCTTCGCGAGCCACTTCGAGAGCCCGCCTTCCATGATATCATCCCCTGCCCTTATCTTGTGTCCCAGGCGTTTAGTTCCAATGAGAAGTTCTCCTGGCAGTGGGGTCGGGCCGTAGAACATGAAGCTTCCCCCTGCTATCTTGCTTAGCAGCGAATCTGCCGTCCATTTGGTCAGGGTCATCCCGTGTAAGAGGAAACGGATGCGATGTATCGGAGCTGATGCTTGCTTCGTCGCTCGACAGCAAATGGCCCACGCCGCCGCGTGTCCCGGAGCCCAATTCGCCCTCACCGTAATGTCTTTCGCTCTACGGTGTCTCTTCGCAATCGTCTTGATGAGGAGGCTTGTGTACCCGACGACTGGGGTGCCGCTGAGTCATGCCACCGCTTCTCTTGAGTCCGTATGGTCCGACTATAGTGCTTTTCCGCCTGGCGGCGCCCTTCTAGGGACTCAGCAACACTTCCGTAAACCGCTTTTACTTGTTCCTTTTTGTCTTGAAGCATTGCAGAAGCTATAGGTATCGCCAGCACGGAGCTGCGCTGTCTCATTCGGTCGTCGCAGCAGATACGCCGTCCGTTTCTGCTTTGCTTTTCTGGTTTTCTCTTTAAAGAGGCTATCGAATGTGTTAATTGCAGAAACACAGGGAAAGCCGGCCAGTAGCCGCTACTTGGCTTTAATGACGTAATTCTGTCGGTCTAAGAACTCCAAAACCTCGAAAGGAAGAAACAAATTTTGCGCAAGTTTACAAGTAATCACATGGGCATGTAGCGGTAATTTTTACCCGAGGTACTTCGCGACCCCTAATATATGTACTGGATGTGTTGGCTGACTAGGTGCAGCAAGCATTTAACAAAAAGTTCAAAAGAGTGTTGGAGGGTCCCTTTCAGTGTGGTTAGCAGCGAAAAGTGCCGTCGTCAGCGTGCGTCGCAAGGCTCTCGACGTAACTTCGAACTGAAACGTCCGTGTTTCCCTGCCTCGCCCTTCTGCAGAAGCAACCGTTACGTGGTTCGTGGTCGCAACGACTCCACCGTCCACGAATATAGCACCACCTTGCAGGGCGGCTTGGTAAACCGGTAGAGTCCCTCGATTCTGGCGCGTCTCGGAAGGCCAGTGATAACTAGCGGACAGTCGTGATGTAGCGCCTCTATTTGCGTGTATCGCACTTTATCGAGCTCGAAGCATGCCTGCGATGTAAGCACCGCGTGGGTCACTTCCGAAGCAATAGCTCTTCCGTGGGATGGTACGTTACCGCTGCCTCCACGCCATGTTCACCTGTCAGACTCACTTGTCGTGTCCACACTATTCGTGCAGCAGTACCCCCGATCCGTATGTAAAGGGGAGAAACCCGCTCGATACGTCGAGCGCCTAGCCTGATACCGTGGTGGGCATGGACTGCTAAACACAACGTGGAACAATGAGAAGCGCCATTCTGAAAAGGCGTCATTCCTGCATCCCTGACCCTTCGTTCATTCCCGTGGAGTCCACGCTGCGCCACTGCAGGGGCCGTACTGACGTCGGTCGAATGGCCAGTCCGAATCGTGATGTCGTCCGTTTTCAAGTGTTTGATCGCCTCTATCTCAACAGCGATGTCGTGCTTTACGATGTTGAACACCATTGGGACAGGATTGCTACCTGCGGCACTGTGACTTAACTTCTCAATGTCTGCAGTTGGCGGTTGATGGTGCCGATCTCAAATATCCACTATTGCAGAAAAGCTTTCGCAAGTTGGTGTTCCGCGGTGGTCCCCTAGTTGTGGAATTTTTTTGGTCGGCCATAAGTGAACGACAGTGTGAAATGGGCTTAGCGTCCACTGTTACAACAGTACCGTCCACCTCACCGAGTAACGATCGTTTCGACACCTGTAGTAGCGTCTGTAGGGCAACAACTTCGCCCACCAACAGGCTCGTGAACAGGCCCATACACCCGAGGTCATTGCAGCCCCAAAGCCGCGCGTCATTTCTCAGGACATTATTCGATTTTACCGGACCCGCAGACAAACATTTCCGTGCCGTCACCCATACCTCCCCAAAATTCAGGAAATAACACTCCGACAGTTACAAGCAAGGACGTACGTACACCCAGTTCGAATGAATTTGCTTCCCACACGGCACCCGGCTATATGCAACTTTTGTCCACAGCTAAATACCCTCCAGCATACAATTCTGGAATGCGCTCACAACCCAGCCCCGCCACTCTTCGACTCGTTTTTTTTCTGAGCTGTGGGAGACACCGTTGACCATCTGTGAACCGGAGGGCCAGACTCTCGTGGTTACACGGGCCAAGACGGCTACGGCAGCGCATGGATTTCCGGACTAGGGTTCCACTCTCACTTTCCGGCGCATTAAAATTTTTACTCTCTGTCTCTACTGTTACTATTGAGTTGCACGTGTCATGTCGCTCACAAAAATCGCTTCATGTGGTTCCCACACACACCGCAAGATCAGAAGTAGCCCGACAGCAGAAAAAATCCGGAACCACGTGGTAAAAAGAATAAAGTTAGAGGCGGCAACTGAAAACGTACAACGTTCGGTGCTAGCACACGTGTTTTCGCCTAAAGCGCAGTTTAATTTAAAATTTTTATTTTTATCGTAGTTTATTTTTGTATTTTTTCACTGTTAATCATCCTGGTGCAGCTACTAAACTTCTTATCGTAGTTTATTATTTTATTTTTTCACTGTTAATCATCCTGGTGCAGCTACTAAACTTCACCGTTGCTCGGTGCTGAACAAAGCTTCTTTCGCCGTTTGACTGATTGATTGATTGATTGATTGACTGATTGATTGATTGATTGATTGATTGATTGATTGATTGATTGATTGATTGATTGATTGATTGATTGATTGATTGCTGGGGTTTAACGCGCCGACGCTACGCAGGCGATTACGCGCCATAATGGAGGGCTCCGGATTAAATTTGACCATCTGGGCATCTTTAACGTGCGCCAAAATTTCAAACACACGGTTGTTTTCGCTTTTCGCTTTCCTCAGAAAAGCAGCGTCCTTGTACTCTGCACCACAACGTCTTAGCCACTGAGTCACCGCGGCGGGTCCAGGCACAATCAAGAGTCCGCCCAGATTAACGTCTCAGGGGCTATGGTGCTCAGTGGCTATGGTGTCATCTAGAGATCGCGGTCCGCCAACGCGGTTCTTACAGTTGCTGATAAGGAATCGCCATAACATTCCAACTTTCGAACTTCATCATCTCCGGCCGAAGCAACGCAGCTCCCGGTACGCGCAGCCTGTCGCGGCTAATAGAGAGTTTTAGCTGAGTCCTTCAATGCCTTTCTGGTCATGAAACTTCACCGTCACGCTATGGGAGAGCTTCGCAAGGTGCCCAGGAAGGCCGCGCCGCGGCGCTGGTGTTGATCGTAGGGCAGCCGGGGGCGTGGTCAGAGCATGTTTGGCAGGGAACGGACCACGGAGTAAGATAAAACAGACGCTCGCCGCCTTATCAGCAGTGCGCTTTCGCTTTACGTGTCGTGGGCCGCTCAAATGGACATATCATTTTGTGAGTGGCGAAAAAATTTGGTGCGAACGGTCATGCTGCTACTGCGTTCCTGTTTGCCGGTCTGGCTACAGACCAGCGGCGGCTGCCCAATGCCCTCCGATCTGCGGTGGCGCCCCTCGCGGTAGCCTTTGTCCCCGTACGAAACTTGGCCGGGAGTTTCATGACCAGAGAAGCATTGAAGGACTCTAGTATTAGCTAACCGTTTTCGACGGTCCGCTCCGGTATCGGCGGCACGCTCAGCGCAACCGGAGCCAATGCTGTTCGCGGACAAATGCGCCACGCATGCGCAATGGCGTTTCCCCTTGCTATAGGAGCGGAGTGGACCGTGAAAGACGGTCAGCTAAATCTCGCTATTAGCTATCGAAGCCATTACGGAGAGTGGACATTTTGAAGACGTCCGAAAGAATTTGTTTGTGGGCATTTTGCCGGTAGCGGCAGGTTCGACACAAACGCAATTTAGTTCGGTGGTAAGCAAGCAGCGGGTGTCCCTTCATGAAGCGAAAGGGCTTAACTTGTCATCCAAGGGGTTGTTCGACATGTTCACTCATTTGCGCGCGTTTTAAAAGGCGAGTTCGCATACAACGAACTACTGATATGACGATCACTTTTCGCGGCACTTTAGAGCTCGTTATAAGCGGGCTAGACTGTATGTGGACCATATGGTAGCATACGGAGCTCCATGAACCTCGATCCTCCATCGGGCTACTGCGCGTGATATATACACAGAGCTACATTGTTCCCATACTGATGCAGATTGGGCCTGTGAGGTCGTTGATGTCTGATCAGCAATTAAAATTATTTTTACAGTGGATATAAATGTGACCTAAGTTATATAGTATATAACTAGTGAGGGCCTTTAGGGGTATTTTTGAATAAATAAATAAATAAATAAATAAATAAATATGTATTTATTTACTGCCATAATGATATGCCGAAATATGCATTAAATATGTACATGCATACATGTGCAACTGAAACCTCTGATACCCTTCCTCGAATCTGCCCTTGCATGCATCATGTATTGTCTGTACGAATTGCTCCACAAACAAATCGGTGTCCGCGGGCCCCTCAGGTTCGCGAGGGCCTTTCAGGCGTCCTCTAAGCCCTTCCCGAAACTCTTCCCTCTGTTGTTCCCCCATTTCGCCACACCTTGCTTGCTATGGAAAAAGGTGATTTCAATGCAAGACTCGCCGCTTAGCCCATACACTCCAGCCCGCTTTTTAAAAAACACATCGGGAACCGAAATTCGTTACATCCGTTTTTCGCTATATCTGAATATTAAAATATATGCACACAAATGGTATTGGGAAATGAGAATTTGTTCAATATAGCCGGGATTTTGTTAAAACATGGTTCGCTGTAAGTGGGTTATATTGTATTTTAAGGTTGTCCTTCGTACAACCCGACAGCTATGCCGAAAAGCGAGATACACAAAAGGCGGTATATAGGTTTGGGGACTTTTAGCTGCAAGAGCGAGGGCATCACAACATGACAGATATCAGCATTAACGTCAGGCACAAAAGACAGGTATTGAATAATTATGTGGGCGACTTTAGCTGAAAGTGCAAATTCTTGGACAGTTTAACACGAATCAACAACATTTATCATGGGTTGCTCAATCACTCTTGCCAGACGGAAAGCGGTCTCCGCCTTATTTATGGTTGAGAACCACGGGTCTATATGATATTGTTACGTCCGGGATTCGTTTATTTGCAGAACGTTGGCTCTTCAGGCGGAGGGAAAACTGGTGCGCAGATTGCCCAAACCGTCGATAATTCTTCTCTATTTCGAACGTCCCCGTTCTTCTTCTTCAGCTTGGAGGATCGAGTTACGAGATTAGCCAAACTACATTTCACGTGCGTGACAATATGAACTTCATGAATTTCCATTTTTAACGTTACGATCACATTACGTCCACCATTGAGGTAGTAACTACTGCAGAGGGTCACCGTCTCCGATAAACACCGGGACTTTGTTAAGTATTGTGCTAAACTCTATCTCTCTCGTTTGCTCTCTCTCTCTATCTCTCACAATCACACACACACACACGCACACATGCCACTCACACGCGCACGTACACACACGCACACGCACACACACACACGCACAGGCACACGAACACGCAAGCACGTGCGCACACAAGTGCACAGACCGATTCTCCAGTGTTATTTAATGTGCTGTTCCTACCTATTCAACCTAATGTACAAACGTACGTTTATGCAGATGATATTGCCTTGTTCTCTTCATCGCAGGATATTCATTCCTGGTTTCATTCTCTTCAGTGTTATCTGAACGCCATGGAATTATGGCTGGACACTGCGAAATTTTCGGTAAATATTAATAAGTGTGTTGCTCTCGCACTCCTCTTTACAGACCCAATATCGATTTTGTTTACCTATCATCAACAATCCCTTCGGCAGGTTGATTCACTAAAATACCTTGAAGTCATATATGACAGTAAATTGAATTGGCGCCGTCAAATTGAGCACATTGCAGCGAAAGGCTCCCTCGCTGTCGCTCTTTTGAGTGGTCGTAGTCACAAGCGAACAGGTCTGAGTGCAGATACGCTCTTGATGATTTACAGCATGTATGTTCATCCAGTCCTAGAATTTGGGTGCGTTTTTTTTTCGCTGGCTCTGTGACCTATAAGCTCTCACCTTTGGTGAAACTTGAACGTCAAGCATTGCGGTGCTGCTTAAGCCTGCCCGGTTACGTCCCGATTCGGGTGTGTACTTAGAAGCAGGAGTCCCAACGCTGAACTCCAGGTTCAAATACCTAACAGTCAATGCATACGCACAGTTCCTTGAGTCCCCGATGGCCAGACCACAAGCTGTTTTCTTCCAGCATGCGATGTCGTTTTTTGGTTCCTATTGGTCTCGGCTCCGGCGCCCACAGGTCATTTTTGCCAATTAGTTGCTTACTTCACGAAACACCCCCCAGCTTTCAGTTCCCGCCTTGCAGTTGCCATCCACCATAGTAAGGATTTCGTTTGATAATATTTTCCCGAAAAATGCTAAGTTTCTCCCGCCTAACATCATCAATAACATTCTCCTGGCTCACCAGTCCGAATACCCATCCCACGTGGTAATTGCAACTGACGCCTCGAAAAAAGACGAGAAGATTGGGGTGGGTATTTTCTCTCCGGCATTGAAGTGGTCTTTTTCATTGCGATTACCAGATTTACTCCCCATTTTTTATGCAGAATTTGTCGCCCTTCTCCTTGCAATCCTGAAACTTCATTCGGCTAATTCTTTGGTGATGTCCCTCACCGACTCCCTGTCCTTGTGCATGGCTCTTTCCTCAGAAACTTTACGTTCTATTCTTAAAACTTTTTATTCCTGCATCCCCATTCACGTGCGGGAGATTCGACTCGTTCGGCTGCCCGGCCACTGTGGGTTAACCCCCAATGAAACCGCTAACATATTAGCTAAAACAGCTGTGGCTTTGCCTATAGTAAAGGTCCCTCCCCCATTTTCTTCAGTGTTATTGGCACGTTATCGCCTATACCTGTTGAATCAAGATGCCTCTGGTCACGGTCTGAACACTTCTCCTGAACAACACCTCAGGTACCACTGGAAGAGAAGTATCTGCTAAACTCACTTGTGTGAAGTACCGCTGACTTCTTTTCACTGTGGTGTACCTCCACTTAATCGGTATCTAGATTGGGGAAATCTGACAACCTCCCCTTTGGGCCACTTTTACCAAGAAATTGAATCCGAAGAACATTTCTTTCTTTTTACCCGCCGATTTTCTAACCATCGGAGAAGGCTTTTGGAAATTCCCTTGCAACGTCTTGGACTGCCTTTGACTGTACCGGTGCTTTTGTCGTTTGGGCGGACTAGGCTGGGCCGATGCCATAGGGAAGTGTGCAACGCCATCCACTCCTTCATTTCGGAGACAGCTCATCTGCAGTGATAAAACACTCCGATTAGGTTGACTTTTACCTAGTTTTCCTACTCTTCTCTCCGTTGTTTTTCGTGTTTTTTCTCTTTCTCTTCAAATGAGATCAAATTGTTTCTTCTGCTCCAATATTTTGCATTGCAAGATTGATCACAATGGAAAAAGAACTCTTCTTGGCCAATCCCCTCAGTGGGTATGCGCCATTTATTGGGCCACCACCACCACCACCGCCACCATTGATTCAAACTTAGTTTTCTTAATTTTACGAGTTTGATCTTTAACCACCTATTAACGTGTTTTCTGGCTCTCATGGCATTATTACTTCGTCGACTTTGACTGAACTACGTAGCCTAGCAAAGCTATAGTGCTTGATCGCCCAGATTCGTTTCTCTACGTGATTTTGACGCCCCACAAGCTACTGACGCGATTTTACAAGGTTCAGCATCAAGCGCTCTAGCGTTGAAACAAAATGCCGGCCTGGCAGGTGGGTGTAGCTAAGCGTCAACAATGAATATTATGCAGAGTACGGTGAACGAATCACTTTGCATTGATAAAGCGGTGTAAGGTGACGTTGACTACTTTAAGAATACTTACGTGGATTGCACTTTTCAACGCAGTATCGCATCGCAGGGAAATACTTGTCTCCGTTTCTAACTCTGATCGGCTCGCAGCGGTGAGAGGTCGAGTTGAGGAAGAAGCGCGTAATGCCTCCGCTTTCAGTGGCTGGGTTGAAGGTTACGTTGCAATCAGGCAGCTGCTCCAGCCATTTAGCAAGTACTGAAAGTGAGGAACATCACAGACACTGTATTTATCTAAGTTTCCCGTTTTACCGCGAAGTTTCTTATGGCTAGGTGTTCCGGTATTATTCGTGTCCGTCAGCAAATCTGGAGTGGCAAAAAAATTCCTGTTGCAAAGCTAACTTTTTTAGGAATGCTCAGCAGAAAATGGCTGTAACTATCCTTTTGTTAGGGCGCTTCTAAAAACAATTATATGACAATTCGTCGCTAACACGACTGTACCATTGATCCGAGTTTCATGCCACCTGTTATAGTAATTCAGGGAGAAGTTGTAAACGTAATGCATTCCATACCTGGTTTTCTACTCGAGGGAACCGGGCAGTCGCATACTTGTCCCCTTTGAATAAAACTATAGTCTTTCCAAGTTTTATTACGCAACCGTCAATTTATAATTCCTGCCATTTCTGAATGATGGGAAAAATACAGGCATCTGTATTCTGTAACCCTCTGTGGAATTCCTATTTTAGGCAGCTTTAGCGTAACCCAACTTCACACAGTGAAATCACTCCTTATTGTTTTGGTGGAAGGAAAAGTTTTTTGACTCAACAGAGCTGCGCTGAAAGTAGTCGTAACCCCCCTCTCCACTCCGCTTTCGAAGTAGGACTGCTAACATAGTTGGACATGGCACTTAGCAAAAAATTTGCAAAGCAGTTAGCTGAGAAACCACAACATTCTCTCTCGTGCACTTCCAACTCAAGAGATAACCTCTTGAATCGCCAATACGAGGAGCGCGAAAACATATCCAAAATGCAGTAGCTAGTTTCGGTGCCCAAAAATTTCATGTCGGGTCAGATATGTTGCTTTCTTACCACAATGCAAGTTTCTGTATTGCTCATTACTGGCTATAAGAACCAGGCCTTCCGTGTACTTAAGTCGTGGAATCTGCTATTCTACCAGCTGCCCAATAAAAAGAGAGGAGAAAAGCGCACGGAAAGGCCGAGAAGTCATCCAGGCTTAGAGCCTTGATTGCTACTCGGAACTTGGAAAGGGGTGGTCACGGGATGAAAGACAGGGCCGGTGAAAAAGAGGGGATAGGAGTGGGGCCCCGCACACACTTTAGTCCCTTTGTGGGCACTATAGTCTTTCATCCAATCGTGTGTCCTTCATGAAACGCAGAAGGCCTTTGTTGCTTTCTGTGAAGTTGATTGTAGGGGTCGATGTCCTAGAATAGTCTGTACTTTGAGCGGTTGATTGGACAATCGGCTGAGCTCAGCGGCCAAAACGCGTCTTTCCGATGAATACAGGGGGCAATAACTAAGCACATGTTCGATGGTCTCTTCAACCTCACAGGTGTTCCACAGGGCACTACTGGCCATCCCGATGAGGAAGGAGTGGGCTTTCGTGAAGGCCACTCTCAACCACAGCCTACAAAGTAAAGTAGACTGTGATCGAGAAAGCCCACACGGAAGAGGGCGCTTACTCGTGTATTGGGTATGCGGCAGTGAAAGGACCATCTTGGTTCCGCTTGCCCAATACAATAGGAACATTAAGCCAAGTTCCATTTTATTCTTTTCGAATCACTTTTGATTTGTCTTAATATAAACCATCGCGACAGGCGTACTTTCGGCTCTAACCCCTGTGGACGTACGCAAGTTCAGTGTCGCATCCTCCACCCTCCCTCCACCCCCAACCCCCAACCAAGAAACATGCATATTTCTGAATGATGGGAAAAATACAGGCATCTTTATTCTGTAACCCTTCAAATTTTCGGTTGAACAACCCCACAAAGTCCGCTTTAATGCCATCTTGTTCGTTAGTATGTCAACACAACTTTTGCCCATTTTGCAGAAAGCTCCCTAAAATCTAGAAAAGACATATGGTGGGAGGGGGGGGGGGGTTGTCCTGAACTGAAGAACATTTAAATGCACCGTGTTAATGCAACAAAATGTTGTTCTAAAAGCTGTCATGGCAGACGATGATTCTTTACTTCTGTCACCAATTCATTTCTCGCAGTTGGCTCGTACTGCAAATATGACGTTAACTTCTGTCAGCTCTGTACGAATTCTCCTTTTGGTTGCCCCCCCCCCCCCCCCCTTTGTATTAAGATTACGTTACTAAGCCCTTTTGCGTCGCAGCTTTAGAATCGTCCTTGATATCACAGTACATTCAATGACGCTGACCACATATGCGTTGCCCGTCTGGTTCGGCCCTGCTGCCACGATTGCCAAGAAATTTTTTCGCCTTTTTACGTTTTGAACTTCTATACGTTATTCTTAATCTATGGTACCCTCCACTTCCTCCGAAGTAAGCAATTCTTTACCCGCCTTTCCTAACGTACTAGAAATGACGCCTTGTACCTGGATTTGGTGCTGTATCCTACACGTGTGGTTGCATTTCTTTAGCAGTTGTTCTCAACGTTACACATTGTTCCACAATTTTTTCCGACGTACCTTTGTCATCACGTATTTCTCATACTCATCATTCACTTTGACTTTTAATTTCCGCCTGTACTAGTTTTTAAGCCTAGAGGTATCTTAATCGCTCCTACCCTAATTATAAAACGCTTCCAACCCTCCCTTCCCCCAAGCAATCCCAATTTTATGCTTCTCTGCGCTCTCTATTTGCCTGTTTTCCGCGGTTTTATAACCACCATAGTTTCCTTGTTTCCCCAGATTCCTTGTTTCCGTTTCCCTGAAGCGGTTCACCTATGGTGCTTAGAAGAACTTCTAACTACCCCTTCCTCCAAGCCTACCTTGTGCCTTGTTTAACGAGACAGGAGGAAACTATGTTTATTATATATAAAGACACGACATTCAGTGTTGCAAAATGCACACATCATTTATTTTGTTTTATGAAGGTACAATTGCTTTTTAATATATACATAACACGAGTGTAAAACAGAATAAATCGAACATAATAATCGATGCAATGATGTTTGATGTGGTAGTTCCAAAGTTGCACAAAAAAGTTTTGTTTTGTATTCCCGAATACGATTCGCAAACCATGCCACTTCGAAGCATAAAAAAAGTATGACTGTTTTGGAATTTAAACCCCCGACTTTGATTGAGCAAGCTTGATCATAAGGCGCCCACTGCGCTACGACAGAAGGGGCGATGGGATGGAAATAACCTGTATACTACATTGGAATCCACGCTTTGTGTCACGTCCATGTTTTCGATCTGATTTCACGGATTCCTGGCTGGTTAACTGAACATTTCTTTAATAAGAGTTTCAAATTGAGGTTCTCTGAAGCCCCCCCTGTAGCTGATCTCCAGGAACAGCACTGTTCCGGGTAGGACTGCGATTTCACCCAGCCGGAATAGTGACCGCCGTACTTTTGTTTTACGCTTTACACTAAAACCTTCGGCCGATATTGATTCCTTATTTCCTAATAAAGTTTCCGTAACTCGTCTTCTGCCCTAAACTGGCGCTGCTGGTCGCACGTGAATATGCAGTTTGCAACTCCGTAAAATGAATTGGATCGCCAAAGCGAACGGCCGAAGCGTCGTAAGCCGAACTACGAATCGCATTAGCGCTAGTGTTGAGTTGTATGAACTTCTTAGATCTTAGTATGTTTATAACACTCTACTAACTAACAGAACAGAGCCGCATTCGTTACGACACGGATGTTGTCGAGGTGCAGCTGGTTTCGCTTCTCAATCGATTCCGTACGATCGCTGGGCCGATGGGTATTGACAGCGTCTTCGGTCAGGGAGCCAGTCACACCATGCGGACTTTCGATCGGACGACGTGTTCGTGTGGTCGTTGGTGTCGCGTGACAAGGTGCTCTGAAAGAGCACGAAAGAACACGAAAGCGTTAAGCGTTCTGCAGGAAGCGCAAATTGACGCCGCCGAGACCCGTCGACGCTGAGCTGACTACGCTTCTCTTCGCCGGAACTGCGAGAAAAAGGCGTCCAATTGGAAGATTTCTGCTTCGTGACGCACGTGGGAGAATCGATGCGTACATGCCGGAAGATGGCGGGGCCCAAAAAGACGCAGGAAAGGGTTGGAACGCCGTACTTTGCAACGAAACTTCGCAACTTACCACATAAACATGTTGTGCTTAGAACAGATGACGTGACCACCAACCGTAACAACTTCGTTAGTTCATTTACTGTGCCAAACGCCTTTCAGAACCCCTTTAAGGTTCTGCTCTTACCAGAGGTCTAACACAAGGGAGTCATATTGAAATCTGCGCAACCGTTCTAATCCGCTGAGTGGGCAGTCATATCTCCTGCCATATCCACTCGCGTTGTTTTTATAACCTCAGTATACTTTGCTGTACACTCGATGAAGTGTTTATTTTGCCGCCTCACCTCATTTCTTATCCAGAGGGAGGCTAATCTTACCCATGTTACCTTTCCTTCAGCTCTGAGGGTAATTTTTTAGAGCTCCTTGCTTCTAATGCTACCCCCCCCCCTCGTTCTCCAATCCATTTCACCTGATGAGCACGTCCACGCTACCACCTTTCCTAGACAAAGCCGTATGCATGTACTGACAGCTGGCTTCGGTCATAGATGGATGGCTTCGGACAGCGTCGTCCTGTCATTTTTTCCCCCTAGCGCCTGTGTTCTTACGCTGTTGTTCGAAGATGTTCAACCAATACCAACTCCCCCAAATGTCGATCCTTCTGCGGCTTCTAGGGTTATCACAGCTGAAATTAAAAAAGGCCATACACCCCAACTCCCTCCTCCTGCCATTGTATAAGAATGTCTATCCACATATTTTGATTTATTCTGCTACTCTGTATGTTAATAACAGTAAAATGTGGATTGTTTTTCACTTAGATTACTTAGCTACCTTCGACTTGAAACTTCAGCTTGGGTTCGGGCAAACCCTCGCCCGACTTTGCCTAGGACCACTACTCATTGCACGGAATGCCTGTTGAACTGCAGCACCGTCTAAGTTATTGAAAAATAACTATTGGCTCCTCGCGAAGCGCCATTCGCTACACCTTTTTTTGGCAGATTGAAGATAAACAGCACCGTAAAAAACTTACCCTGACCAAGCCTCGCTGGGTTGATTGGATAAGTTTTCGTGCTGCTCCTTCTGCAAGACACCAAATCCACAATTATGCTTTTGAAGAAGAGGTAACAACTTTCGATAACAGTTGGCTGTCCCCCGAATACTAGCATTTCCAACTCATTTGAGATACACTGACCCCATTAGTTCCTGCATATATCTAGGCATTTATCTGAACAGTACGCAATGAACACGCGGGGCGTCCTCTCCGGAAATTTCAGATCGTAACAGCTGCTGGCTGGGGCAATGAAATTTCAGTATACGAATAAAGTCGCAATTTTGTAACAAAAAAAGTATCAATCTGGCTGTACTTCAGTACGCGTCGCAATTTTGCAACAAAAAAAGTATCACGCTGGCTGTACTTCAGTACGCGCATTTTACAATTTTAAAACATTGATTACCTCAGTACCGCTTGCATGTAGAGGTTGTTCTAAGCAAAAAGGATGTAGTTTTGCGTCGTTCCGTGTGTATTTACGAATCATAAGAACGCTTGCTTGTCACTGGGTTAACATTCGTGCGTTTATTTTGAACAATTAACTGTTATTAGCGATTTATTCTACGAGTGAACGCATGCGCCCACTGCGTACCTATTTTCGTTTCCTCTCAACTGAACATGAAACTGCAGAGGCTGGCGCCGCGCAAGGAATGCCGGGTAAACAGCAAGCCCTGGCTAAAACCCAAATTACCTTACGGGATACTAGTCCAAATTCAGCCGGTAAAAAGTACGCTTGAAAACTTAATAGTTCTATTCCTTCCGGTTCGTTGTAACAACATTTGATCAATGATTTTGGGCACCACTTTTTTTCCTTTTAGGCTTTTTAAGCCAGTCTTCCCACACACATCGTAGTGTCTCCACGCATAAACCGTATTTGAACGATGTACAAGTGTATGATTAAGAGAAAAAATAGAGAAAGAGCACTTACAAACAGTGGTTCATACAGTCTTCAATCGAGGGGAAATTGTTCCTGTTTCCACCGCAACCTTTGTGTTCAAACATCTCGCAGCGGTTTGTGCCGCTGTTGTAGTAGTAATTGCGTGCATAGCAGGTCATATTGACAGCGTCATCGCACCACCAGCCGACCGGCCGATCGTTGAAGCCCCGCTTTGGCTCACACGTTTTCTGTGAGGCCAAGCAATCTGGAAGAGACGCAGGGTCATTGTAGACATAAGAGAAAATATCGACTGAACACGAAGAGTTTACCCGCAACTCTTATCGGAAGATTAATTTTTATTTACAGAATAATTAATTCCCTTCGTAATGGTCAATCATCTACCATTAGTTTTCGCAAAACTTGCTCCTTACACCATCACATTTTCAAGCTACCAGGCTCTTTTAAGTGCGAATGCACTTCTTAAGCGAGCCTGAAGCGTCCGCCGCCGTCCGCATAGCAACAGCTGCGGGTGCGCGCGCTCCTCGTCTTCCTTGGCAACGGGGGGAGATGGGCGCGCGCTGCCTGGCCGCTGACATGGCACATACCCACGTGGGGGATTGGCCAGGAATCTCCTCGTCTTCCTTGGCAACGGGGGGAGATGGGCGCGCGCTGCCTGGCCGCTGACATGGCACATACCCACGTGGGGGATTGGCCAGGAATCGGGCGTGAGAAGGGCTAATGCACCCGCTTAAAGGAGTACTGACACGAACTTTCAAAACTGAGATCCGCTCTAGCAATCAAGTACAACGAGAACACAAATAGGTGTCTGTGAATAAATGCATCTTTCTTTCTTTGTAGTTGTGTGTGTGTGTGTGATCTCTCTTTCGCGAACATTACCGAACCGCGCAAATTCAACTCGTGCATTCGCACTTTCACATTCTTCCCCTCGGGGAAATGCGGGAAATATTTTTTGTGGATGGTATCTCTCAGAAAAAAAGATGAAATATATTAGCTTTAACTATAAGCAACCATAATGCTGAATACTCTTCTCTGGGGCACCAAGATCTTCCTACGCGTACGAAAGCTGCTCGTTGGTCCTGGTCTCTCGCACTTATGCTTGCATTCATTGTACGTCCCTTATTGTGTATAAGTGCAAACTTGAAAGCTCTTATTGATCGTGTCTCCTTGGGGTTTGTTGCACCAGGGCCGCACAGAAATTACATCGGAGCGGCAACTTCTGTTAGTACAACGGGGAAAGTGTTGTGAATCAAAAAGAAAATTAGAATAGACATGGTTACCGGAACAACCGAGCTAGGGCTGTGAGGCAGGTTGAGAGAGAGATGAACTGAAAAAGAAGACGAAGGAGGAGTTTGCCAGACTGACTGGTTCGGACGTGTGATTAGAAGGGCTGTGTTTGCGTTTTATGCGCACTCGTTAATGGTTGCTGTATCAATATATATATATGCTCTATAATATTGGAATATTACTGCCATATAAAAACATAAGTACTATATACACAGCAAGCAGTTTACAGAGCACCCATGTGATCTTTCAGCCGTTGCCCTTTCAATGTACCTGGTCCAATCATGTGGTTCATTAGGACAACCATTGTACCTTTTAATGAATTCAGAATTTGGTAGCGAGCTGCTTTTAAGGTTGGAGCTAAACTTTGCAATAAGTACTTAGTTCTTTCTCTTGATTAACTGTTTCGCCATAGCTCCCATATCACACGCTGGCCCCTCTGCTGCGCTACTTGACCTTCTGCTTTAATCAAACCAGGAGGGTATTTTGTCCAGGAAGAATTGTCTTTGACTCCAAGAATACTAAATAATCCCAATTTTAGTGCAGAGAAAATCGCAGCGTCAGCGGCGAATGAAGAACAGATCTAACCTAACACTATGTGATTGAGGTCACTTGCAATGTACGAACGCTCACCGTGATCATTTCATGACAAATTTTCCTGAAATATTTTACCCTTTTGTCGACACTGCAGTGTAAAAAAATAGAACGCATGCTTCATTGGACAAGTATGCTCACCCAATTTTTGTAAAAAACGGCCAACTTTGCAACAGGCTTAAAACACTTCTAGACATGTCAACAAAACAGAAACGTCAATACAGAATCCCCAAGTTAAACGAAATAGCTAGTGGTTGGGTTAGGTACAACAACACTAAGAAACAACTGCTATGCTGGGAATCTTTCAGTCTTAAACACTTTTTGTTTTCAACTTCCGCACTCAGTATGCCACAAAACAACGCTAGGTAATCCTGTACATACCATGATGCTGAAAAAAATATTGGAGATAAAACTACCGTTGCCGCAATAGAAAGAATCAAAATACGGCACACAAGAAAAAGCACGAACAATTAAATTTGGTATATTTGAATTAAAGCTGCAAGAATTCTGTTTTTTAAATTACGTCACACATGAATCTAGAAATACTCAATATCCAGTCAGCCACAAAATTTTGGTAATGTAGATAAACCGCTTCTGCGGAAGAACGTCCACGGAGGGCAAGGGAAGAGGTTCTCGTAGAGGAAAAGCTTGTACATCTACAATATGTACAGAGAAACAAGTACTTCGCAGCCATCTTGATTCATCGCCTATTCGTATTCGTCTTCCTCACTGTATGCGTCTGTTAAGCTCGGTACCTGCTTTGTCCTCGTCCTCATCGAAGTTCTAATCATTTCCAATATTAAATTAAAAATGCACTATCACTGTTTACGGAATTGTCAAACGTCAAGGCCTACTCAATCGACCTGTAAAAATAATCGGAAAATAACATCAAGGGCAAAACTTAAGCTAAAGTCAGAACTACTGAAAATAATCACATTCAAAAAAGTGATGGCATTGTAACTAAAATAAATAAAGCCATTCTAAATTCTAAAACGCATTGTCCAGTTGCACGCCAAGGCAATACGGTCAACCAAAATGAAGGTTAATACGAAGGTGACCGCCTGTGTAGTTTCGCCTGTTTCATGTTTACAAGTTGGTGCTTCTGTTTAAAATGCTTGTGTGAAGCAAGGCTGTCGGACATTATTAAGTCTAACAGCCTCAATTTTTGTCCTTTCAGCTAGCATGCGGATACGCTCCTCCGAAATCTTGTCACCTCTCTCAGTTTGCGATATCACAAGTCACCGCTTTCAAACCTACTTGGCTCAACGAAGCGACAATGATTTCGGCTTGATCAGCTGTTTCTTAGTGTAAATGTGAGTATACTGATATAAACTGCTGTTACATTCCAATAAAAATTAAAAACCTAGTCGTATAACAGCATGCGGGCAACTCCACATTCATCGTAATCTGAGCAACCTGCCGACACCTATCTGTTACACGAATTTAAAAAAAAAAGATAGCGTGTAGCCACACTTCAAAACAAACGTTGATTTTAGCCCCATTTTCATTTGAAAATCTCAAGACCACATCATCTCAAAATATTCTTCAAAACAAGGTATCACCCAAAAAGAACATCTAGAAACATTTTCTGAGTGTATCCCCCAAAGTAACATCTTCTAAAATTTTCTGAAAACGTAAACCCTTCATCTCATGGTGTAAGGATGCTCAATTGAAAGCAAATTTTAAGCAACCCTCTACAATTACCACCTGTTCTGTCAGCTCCAGCCCGCTTTGACTGCCCGACCCACAATGGTTTTCTTTGGCTCTACTGAGGTAGCACGTATGGAGTCGGAGGCTTTCCTAAAGATAGAGGCACCTTTTCCCTCTTCTCGCAGAGTGGGCAAATTCATACATTTGTTTAAAGCTCAGAATATCACCACTTCAATCCCAGAATACCAACCTTCACAGCTATTGCCATGTACATACAACCCCGCAGCAACCTACGTATACTTATCGTCACGTCAACTTACCGCACAAAGTAGCGAGTGTCGTAAAAAATGCGAAGACTAGAACCAAGCAACTCATGCCGCCTGCCTCTTTCCGTCAAGTTTTCCAGTGCATGCAAAGGAAGATGTAAGAGCAATCAGGACAATTTTTATGGCCGTATGTGGATGCTCAACCAAATATGTTCACCCCAGCCCCTGCTCTTTGATGTGGCCCTTGTTCGCGTAGGTGGAGGCAGTTTCGTCACCTCACGCAGTATTACCTTTTGCCGCGAAACAGAGCTGAAATAATTCTCCTGAAGCACAAGAAACATGTGAGCGGTGCATTATAAGGTCACTAGACAAATAGCCCTTGACAGCAGGTCTGTTCAATGATCCAGGGTGCGCCGAGAGCAAGAAAAAAACCGTGCATGTTAGACGCGTAATTGCGGTAAAAGCGTCTTCCTAAGGGCAGCGAAAAAAAGAGAAACTTTTTAGAGTGGCATTTGCCCTGCAAAACAGGACAACATCTGGCACAAAGAACAAAAGTTTTTTTTGACTGCTTAAGCGACATGCGAGATAACTTTCAGTGTTGACACCAGAAAGGTTATTCTCAGATTATGTAACAGCTACGCCCACAACTACGTTCGCAACAATATTGTAACTTGGTGTCAACTAACTTGTAAGAATAAAGAACGTGCGTTACGTTTTCACCTCTTTTCGGAGAATTTTGAAGATTTACCATACTGGCACACAGAAATTCCTAAACGACAGCGTTTTTATTTGCTTGTAGTGAGCAAATATTTCAATAGCCACATCACATAACACCACAAAAAATGACGTAAAAAATATTTTATGCTTTATGGGTTACGTATAGCTTGATCTTGGCTTCCTTCATACCATATGTGCAACATTTATGCAACGTTTACTGGTGGGCCCCCATTGAAACTTATATTGCGCAGCCCCGTCTTTATCGTTTGCACTCGATACACGTGAAACGCGACAAACACCTGCTCCGTCTATAGGCTGTAAATAGACCGCTTGTTTGTCAATACTGAAATGTCAGTTAAAATGTATATCCTGGTCATCTACCGCTCTACATTTCATTGGAAGCATGGATGCAGGTAACGAAAAAAATATTTCTTAACATTACGCGAGTACGTGGTAATTTGTAATGTCAGCAAAAAATTCAAACGAAGGATGGTTGAGAAGAAAACAGGACACATGGCTGCTGGCGACTTATATTGCTCCGGCATAGCGCATGTATGTACGCCGACACATGGCACAACTTCCATAAATACAGAAAAATGACTGCCCCTGAGCGATCAGTTCGCAGACTGGTGTAGAAATCCCTTCCATTATCCTGTTATTAATACAGGCGCTGTAATAACGCACTTATTACCTTGCTTGTCTATGAAACCACTATCTCCTGCGTACTCCTTGCGATCACCCTTCATTTTACGTTTTCTGAGATTTCTAATAACGCCAAAGATGTCCACATTGTTGTAATCATCAGAAAAATCACCATCAGCCTATTTTCGTTCACTGCATGACGAAGGCCTCTTTCACAGACCTGCCAGCGTTTTTATGACGCATTCTCCAATTTTATTATATTGTACACAGTTTCCTTTCCCTGAGTAGACTTTCATGTCCTCTTTTAATTGCCACTTGGTCTTGGTGGTCAGTGTTCTGCTCAGTGATTTATCTATTCTCTCCGCTCAATAATAAACTCTCCCTCCATCTTCGCAGCTATACTTTCATGTCCTAATTTAGATTACCATGCCTTGCACCTCATTTAGTGCCTAAATTTACGATGCTCGTTTTTATACCTACGCGTTACTCCTATCATTCTTTTCCGCACGCGTCATTCTGCGGACCTTTCTTTCGATATTTTTAGTAATCTTGAACCTTGTGCCCCCAAAGGTCGTGCAGTTACATAGGCGGCAGACGTAGCTGAGAGTGCTTTTGCGAATGCACACACAGAATCTGCGAGTAACTGCTGGATTGTGGTTTGGCCAATTACTGACAACTTGCTGAAGATGACATTTACTTCAACATCATTTTCTATTTGTTCGTTCATCTCGTCGGTACTACACTATAAAGGCGGAAGTTCAAGCTTTGTGCGTGTCTGTTTCACATTACTCTCGATTTCTTGATGTATATGCCTGCCTTTCCCCAATGGCAATACCCCTAGCATGGTCCCTAATCTTTCGTTTTGTCTTTTTTTCTGGCTCCCTCCACGAGACGATATAGTCCGCGAAGCTGCAGTGGCTGAAAAATGTTAGTTGTTCATGACGTAATTGGGTAAGTTGGTGCCTCTTATGCTGATGCCTTTTATTATACACAACTTCTTACTTATTAATGTAGGCTTACTGTGCAATTTCATTCTGTATCTATGTCCTCTAAGAACCTATTTAAATCACGTTGTCTTGTCTCTGTTTCCCTGACAAGGGCTCGGGGAGGGGGGGGGTCCCCTCATTCAAGCCCTCTTATTTTATTATTTTCTTAAAAAGAACAAATGCTAAAGAGGACAAATGCTCATAAAGAGGACAAATGCTACGTTTTCGTTCAGCTTCGCTACCTTCAAGTCTTACGCGTTAGTGCGAGCCATTTCGTTTTTTTTTTCAGGGGATGTTATACACCGCCATGAAAGGAAATCTACAAATAAAGGCAGCCTGCGTGAAAACATCATTTGATTTCCATTTCCTTGTCTAATCATTTAGTTTGTGTTTACATAATAATGCATCGATATGGAGTGTGCACGGCGTCATCGAAAAAAAGCCGAAATGCGGAGGAGACAGAGGGAGAAATGCACCACTCAGAAAATTTGGGGGTGTTTCTTCACACCAAAATACCCGTCCTAGCCCCACCCCTGGCCGAGACCTGCCGACGTGACCAGCCGGGACCTAACGAGACGATGACGATGATCCCCTTGCCAAGTTCTCCAGCCTGACTCCAATGGCTTTAGACACTCCTCCGTTGCATCGGTAAGCATCGCTGTTCTGCGACCACTACTAACCGAGCTCTCCATCGTCATCCGTGGCGGTAAGAACTTTTCCACTCTTTATTCTGCTCTCGCCACATCTTAACCGCGCTTACTCATTCATTGCGCCCTCGACCGGGACGATCGACTTCAACGGTGGAGGGGGCTATGCCACAAGAAATTGAAATGTGTCGCGTAGCGGTATGTTCTGAGATCAACGAGGAAAAAAATTAGCAGTGGCTTAGCTCGGCTATGCCAGAATATACGCAGCGTAAGTTATGTTTCAGCTGGTTATTTGTAGCTTTCCTGGTTGTCCAAGATTAGCTTGATTATCATGCTTCCTGCTGCTTCAATGAAACACACACGGTATACGCATTATGTGACACATGTTCATTTATCAAGTGTCTCCGGCGTAGCGTCACCAATTACGCCACAGTTATTCTGGTTCCACTGGCGCACACTGGTGTTGCTTCGACGCACGAGCCATCGGTTCCACACCCGGCCACCCCTGGCATGATCATAAAATGGACCAGGCCGCCACGTGCCCGCTTGCGCACCACGGCTCTCCAGGAGCCACGCGAAACTGCTCAACCTCGGCGAGTGTTGCTAACGCTACAAAAGAACCTTTCTGAGGGGCACAGCCAACACGGGCCGCTTGAAAATATGGCCGCCTGAAAATATATCGTCTCATCTCATCAATGAATCCCTTCACCAACCATGGTTCTGGCGCCACATAACGATACCTAATTATCTTGAAGGTTTGTGCATACTTAAACCAGGAAGCTTGACCTCTCGTGGCCCACTGCCAGTGCTCAGAGGATATGAGACAACAATCAGCTGATTTAGATGAAAAGCAGAAAGGGGAATATAGCGTAGGACAGCCACATCCTTTATCGTACGGAAATAATTCGTACTTGCCGCTGATAGCAGCTCTGACATTTTAAAAAAATTCTGTATCACAGAAGCTTTATCTTCTTTGCTCACGACACGTCATCAGAAGTAGCGGCTCCCCAGTCACTTTTCGCTAATTTTTTCATGACGTCACAGAATCTTCTTTGTGCGATTGGCGGCCAGCGACCTAAGCCACAACCAAGAAATCTGACTGGGCGATTGTAGTGCGGCTGCTAGTTTTGCCATCACGACATGGAGGGGATGCCGCGAACAGTCAATCAAAAGGCGTTGGTCCGAGCTGAACCACACGTGCACGCAAACTAAGTTTTACGTATGAATTCCTTTCTTCCACTGTAATCAAATAACTCCCACAGCTTGCTCTATTGCTGAATTCCCCTGAAACATTTTTTTTATAATAGCGTATTGGTGCAGAGGAGCTGTTAATGCATTTTTCGTATTTCGAAAGGAAGGTTCGAACAATGCAAGTTTTTTCGCACACTTAATCAGCTCTAGTCGCATTCAAAGGCCGGAACTTAAATTTCCGAACTTATTGCAAACGTTCACGGTGAAAGAACACCAGAAAATGAGGAAGCAGTAATTGTATTCTCTGAATAATTGTTCGTAGAGCGTTGCACCGCTTCTATTTTGCGGTTGTGGAGAACGATGGTAGCACGGCTCGATGCGCTTCTTTGCTTTGCTAGAGGGCGGCAGTGCACTAAGCTATTCATGTACATCATGCCTACGAGTACTTAGTACTGGCTACACTGGTCAGTACTAATTTTGACTTGTGCAACATTTCGGCCGCTGTCTAGAACTGGCTTTTAATAAGTCAGTCAGTGCCATCTCAGCCCCGAGAGACATTTTTTAACTTTTTTTCACTTTTTCAAATTTTACGCTACAGGGACGTGTTATGTGCGGGTGTGACCTAATATGCTCCCCCACTAAAACATAGTGACCTTCGTGTCATCCGAACATTGTTAACAATCTGGTGATGCGATCAAACGAAACTAGCTTCCCCACTACAATCGCCCAGTCACATGTCTTAGCGGTGGCCACCAATTGCACAAACAAGATTCTGTGACGTCATGGAGAAATTGCCCAATGATTACTGGGGGGGGGGGGGGTCGCCACTACTGCATCTGTTTTCCGTAATATCCTCGAAACTTCTCTGAAGTTTGCGATAAAATTGGTATCATTGTTATTGGGACAAAGCAGTCATTTTAATGAAGCAAAGTTGTATTTTGTCTTCATGGCCCCTTAAATACGTCACGTGAGGTGATGAGGGAGGAAGGGTGTGGACGCGCAGCCACGCCTCTGGTGTTCACAGTTGATATTCCCGTTATGCGGGTGGGAGATTTCCACATGGGCGTCTGACTTCCCGACACGACATGACTCCTGTCCTTCGTAGTGAAATGGTTTGTCTTGGTGTGTTACACGGACCGTAAAATGCCAACGGCGTGGAACGGAACCGGACAACTCCATGTTTGTCCGCTAGAATAAAATGAAGTCCTTCCAAGCTTTATTCAGCTAGGGCGTATGTTTTATCTAAAATTAAAAAAAAAAAGCGTCTTGTTTTGTGCACTCCTCCCGCTGGGCCCAGCTTCCTTGGGAATCCTTCTTCACAGATTGGAAGCGCATTGTATTTTTTTATTATTTTAGCATCGTTTTCCTTAACACATTCCCCGCGACTGATGTCTCGTGGTCTTTTTGGGATGATGCTTTGGCAGATGTCCCTTGACATGAGATTTCTTAATGCCTCTTACAAAATTGTTAAACGAAATGAGTGTCGCTTTGAGTGCATTGCTCAATTTTTACCACGCATTCGGTTGACTCTGCTAGATTTTGAAAAAGGTCGACAGCTATCTCACCTGTAATTAAGAGGAAACATTTCTTGATTGCATTAAGTTGGTTTTTTATGTACGTCAGGAGAATAGTTTATTTTGAACCCTGAAGTAGGAAACGATAAGACCCGCAAGCACAACGCAAGGAAGCCTCGTAGCAGCTTCCTACCTATTTTAAATCAAATAGCGATTACTGAACCATAATTCTGCTTTGTTGCTATGTCCTATAAATCTCACTATTACAATTTATTTTTGGAGCAAGTTGCCAAATTTTACCATTGTTTCAACGGGTCCCAGAACGTTAGAATCATCACGACTAATCACAATTAGCACGGAAATATTTGCGCAGATTGGGTTTACCCAAAACGTGTGAGGAAGAGGTTTAAAACTAGCAGTGAAGACACAAAGACGGATAGAGCCACCACAGGATGGCCCTGACACTCGACACGAAGTTTATTCTAATGAACGCACATGTTTTAATAGAGTTTGCTGGACCTCATTTGGCGCGGCATAACAACACAATCGGTAGAAGTCACCTCACGTTGAATACTACAAGCCTTCAACATGTGCAAGGCTGCCACTGAATCTTAGCTGCATATCGATGCATGATCGAGGTGTCAAGCTGCAAACTTGTCAAGCTGCAAAAGTGGCTTTTACCCGAGGAACTACCCACTTGTGGAAAATAAACTAAAACTGAAACTGAAACTGTATCATTCTTTTTTCGTCCAGGCAACCAGAACATAACTGCGTTTTGTAACGGTGCGTCAAATGCGAGTACGCATTGCTTTTACAAGCCCTGCTGCGTTTACTTTTTTTTATATTATACATTGACATCTGCGTTCAATGAATGAGCGACGGCGTGTTATGGGCAAACATTAAACTCCAAGCTCGCCACGCTGTGTGCTACATTGCAGACCTGACCCTTACAATTGTTTCTTTTAATGAGCAGCATTCTTTGCCGAGTACCCCACAGCCGAGACCGCGTAACGCCCTGCATTGCATTCATACAGAGAATGGGTGGAAGTAACAAATTTAATAGTTATAATAGCGTAAATGAAAATACCTGGTCGAAGGGAATTTTGAAGAAACAAGGTACAAACAACTAATTAAAGTAAAAGCTTTGCGAACAAAATTAAAAGTACGCGTCTTATAAATCTCCTCCAAAAACTGAATATTAAACTTAAAACGCCAAAGAATGTTGCAGATTAGATTTTCTTAAAAAACGTTTATAAATTTATGGGCTAAGTGAGACCACCAGCGGTGGGTGGACGTCCTTCTCCTGTATTCCACGCTATGCTGTAATGGCCCGACTGGGCGCCACAAAAAAATCCTGATATGCAAACTGGCCGCTTCGCAGCATGGTCTCCCAGTGCTCAAGAGTGTATGGCTCCAACAATGACCAGAACTGCCACGGACCCGCATTGTGTGAACATTGGAGATAAGAATAAAAGATAGAGAAAATGAGCAAACTGGGTAACGCCCTGAAATTTCAGAAAATAGCATAAATGGTGGAAATAGCGCATTTGATCCCTATAATAGCGCAAGTGGAGATGATTGGTCGAACCTTATCTTGAAAAACCAAAAAATGTAAAAATAAAAAAATAAAGATTTACCAACATTGACTGACGAAATTAAAATTATGGATCTTATACACCTCCTACAAAATCGGAAGCCCAAAGAAAGAAATCCCACAAAACAACGTTCGAAATACAGATAAAAATAGCGAAAATCACGAAATCGTGTAGCGCCCTGCATTTCCACAGCAATCCATAATACGCGGAAGTAACACATTTAGTCGTTAGAAAGCGTAAATGAAGATAATTGGTCGAGCAGCATTTTGAAAAACCGAAAATGCAAGAGAAAAAATAGAATTTTGACCAAAAAACAGACGAAATAGAGAATACGTATGTCACACATTTTGAAAAACCGAAGACTAAATTTAAAAGCCCGGAAAGAACACTGGAAACATCAATAATAAATAGCAATAACGAGAAAACGGTGCAACGCGCTTCATTTCTACAAAAATAAATAATTCTAGAAGTAAAACATTTAGTCATTAAAAACACATAGAAATAATTGGTTGAACGGCATTTTAAGTAACCAAAACATACAAAAAACGTAAAAACTGAGACATTTACACTATTAACTGGCGAAAGCAAAATGTGCACATTACGCATCTCCAAAAAACAAAGGTTAAACTTAAAAAGCCCGACAAGAACATGAAACTACGAATGATAAGCTTGGTAAAACTAGCCACCACGCCTGGCATCTGCGAGAAAATATATATCTAGCATTGTAAAGGTACATAATTACCATAATGAGGTCAATTTTGACCATTGGAGAAAACGAATGAAAAAACTTAAAAACAGTAAAACAGGCCAACGCTTTAGGCTAGTTACTCTGACCGTAAAATTCCACAATCTAGAGAAGCGGCGTAAGAATGCTAGGAAATATTAGAAATATCTGTAAATTTTTGGAGACTTTTTTCTGTGATGTTTCTGCTAGTATTCTGAGCACCCCGTTAAAACATGTCTTGCACTGTTAGGAACCGCAAATATTTTGCACCTTCCAACTACATTATTCCACATATCACGTAGCTCACTAGGAAAAGAAACAGACCATTGTCTTTCGGTCCCGGAGTGCCCAGGTCCAACCACTTCCGTAAGTGTATTAACTGCCTTGACTGCAGTTGGGTTACAGTACCCGGTATCCAAAACAACACACGAAAATTTACTAACCAGAAAACAAGAATTCTTCGGAAAGGTTGCAGTTGAAGCATATTGTTTCGTATCTAGACCGGATATTTTGTTTGTTTCTCATTGGGCTCTTCATGCATCTGCACAGTAAATTGAGATCGTAGGCCATAGAGGACTTTGCTTCGTAACGTGTGCGTCGGCTGGACAGTAGCTGTGATGGTGGCCACGGGTAGCCTTTACCCCAGGGCCACAAGTGATATGGCGCATAGTGCGTCCCATAAGCCAGAACGGGCATGACCATACATGCATCCTTCAGATAAGATAACAGTCTGCGTCTTTCCTTGGGGGTTTATGACCACAGCGAAGCTACTGCGCCACCTACCAACCGACTGTTCGTGCTACTATCTTCAGAGGGTAAGTGTGCACCTCCTGCGTTGGTGGGACGGCCAGCAAGTGGGGATCAAGAAAGGGTGTCCAGTTTGCAAACGTGAGTAGATCACTATGCATTATTACGTCTTGTGTTTGCTTGTGCGGAGATTAAAGACTATCGAGAAAAAAGCCCCATCTGGAATGCACGGTTCTGAACGTACCCTGCAAACATGTGGATGTTGCTTGAGCAATAAACCCTGAACAGGCGGACTTGTGGTGCTAGGTTGTTCGATGAGAAACTTGAAGGCTGGATAATTTCTCCCAGGCGCTAACTACCACTGCCGAATATGAAACGAAGCCACATCAAAGGCCTTCTGGCAGCCTTTTGCTTTCGTTATGTTTATTTATGCCGCTTACAGGTGCTGTATTCTGTGGCGACCTTATCATTTGAAATTTTCCTTCAAGGCGACGTTCGTGAGACCTAGCATTTATCAATTCCAACGAGGGAACCCATGCACAGACATAGCAAGAAATGTCATTACGCCCCCATGCCTAAGCTTTCCCTCAACATGTTCTTATGGAAAGTCTACATACACCTTGCTAGCACAGTGTGAAAATTGACTCCGGGCCAACTCAGCGGCAATGCTATTCCGCCGTGGAGAAAAACATGAACATTTAAATCCTCCACTGCTGTGACTCTTGACTCTCAAAAAACTCATTCTAAAACCCGCACGAGACACTTGCACGCATCATGTAGTCCGAGGTACATCCGTATTCATGGAGCTCTTGAGGAGTGCCTATAACATTGAAGGTTATTGTAGGACACGTCAAGCTAAATAAAAATCCAACAGTCAAAATTGGGCAAAGATCAAGTGTATGCCTGTAATAAACCGACTTTACTCTTTGGCTTTTGCAATTTGGCGCCGTGATTAAATAAACGTGGTTGTTGGCTTAACAACCTTGTGCTGACTCAGCAGGTTTTTATTGTGGCTTCATGAAAATTCAATTCAACCGCACATTGGCCCGTATGACGCAACTAGCGAATAACAAGATGTTTATAACGCAACACTGTGCCAGGCGTCTTAACTTGTTAGGCGTAGTTCGTATACTACCAACACGGGTATTGGAACAATAAATGAGCCATATTTTTTAGCAAGCAGCACTTTTGTTTTCTTCCCAATCTTCGCATGAAGAGGGCATTTAATGCAATATTTTGCTGAACACAGGGTGGTCGGTGACTGCTCCTAACTGCTTATTTCAAAACCTGATAGAAATAACTTTTGCATACAGCACCACTGACTGTAATTACAGGAAAATCAACGCCCTTAAACGGCAGTGGCGCTTAGCTGATTCAAAAGTGCGTACATTCAACGGCTTCAGGTTCACAGCTCCGTTGGGGCTAGCTCTGTTGCAGTGTATCATGGCGCAAACACCCACGTACACGAACAAAGGAACAATGAGTCAAGGATATGGTCAGAGGACAGGAAAGAAAATGTTGAATTTGAATGAGTCTGAGCTGGGATACAGCTAATCTCCAGGCTGGGACTCCATCTCTTCAAAGTCTTCTTGTTTTCAAAATGTGGATAAGAGAGTGCCCTACGAAGTAAAAAAAACTCAAAGCAACACACTCCTATAGAATCCGTGCTCCGTGGAAGGCCGGCGGTCCAGCAATTCATTTTAGTGTTTGTTTCGGTTTGTTTACGGGCCAATCTTTTTAAAGCGAAACCTTTCCTTTTGGGAACAATGGCGTCCTGTCAAAAACCTAATGCACTTGCCCATAGACGGGTTGGTTGACCGAAAAGCTCCGATAAAATCTTGAGACACACGGCGCCGCGTGAAACCGGACGTCCATTGTGTCAAGACGGGTACTGGAAAATCGCGAAAAGGGAATTGTGCTCTATATAAGACAATAAACGCATTGAATATCAAGGAGTACAATAGTATACCTCTATCTCATAAGCTAATCATCAGTATACATATACATCGTTCGTAGATGCCAAAACATCGTCGCATGGGTTCCTTTTTGTTTGCGACTTTACATATTCGAAGGTATGACAAACAACTAAACACTTTCAGCGAACGTTGGACGCACTTTTAGCAAACCTTTTCACGCACCTTTGATGTGAGAAAGCTTTCGCGCTTCGCTCAGAATTACTTGGGAAGCATTGGTAAAGTTTTTGCCAAATTCGCGCGCACCTATTTATATACAGAACAAAATTGATGTAGCATTTGTGTTCCTAAAGCTTTATATTTTCTTTAAATTACAAAGAATGGTAATCAAGACAGCAAACAATTTTATAGTCAATTTGAATGTGACAGAAAATCATATACAACGCTATATCGGTGACCGTGAGAACAGAAGCAACATAGCGCAAATGAAAAGTCTAATTCAAAATTCTCAGTAATGCTGCCATCAAGGCATCCATATATCCAGTTATTTGTGCACCTTAACTGTAATGACTAGAAATAAATCGCCCGTTTTCATAAGGAACGAACAATACCATAGACACCGAGTCAACAATATCCCTCTGGACTATATAAGAAATGCCAAATAGTGACACGAAGTTCCTATTTTTGCCTAAAATGTTGTTTTCCCCGCATTGCAGCCAACGTTTTGTGGCAAGCTAGGTGAAACACCAAATATTTTACAATAAATATACAATTTACAATTAATTTACAATATATACAATTAGAAAATATGGTCAACATTGTTTAATGCGGATTTTTTACTCCAGGGATGTTTTCGAAAAAACGTGCGACTACTATAACAGTCCCCATTAGGACTGCATTAAAAGTACCCACTCCAACCAAAGACAAAATACTCGTTGGATGCACCCGGTATCATTAACAGTGTTGAAGGTATTTCCCTTTGTGGTATCGGTCTGAATCCTTAGCATCGTGATAAAAAAGTGTCTTTGTCTATGTTATTGCTACAGCAAGGACTCAATCATTCAACAGGCACCTGAAAGAAGCAGGTGTCTTTTCTTTTGCGTTTATATAAATAATGAGGCCAGCTAGAAAGTCTTTGTTGTTTTTTCTGACAAATTTAGTGAGGGATTGAGCAGACTTGTTTTTGAGCTTGTGAAACCTGAACAAACCCTGGAGTCCAGCTTATCTATAACTTCCATTCTGCTGCCACGAGTGTCAACCTGAAACTGACGAACGGAGATATCCGCTGCGCGCTTGTATTGGAAGGAGCGGTCATCTCGGGCTTACTAGATTGTGTGCAGAGGGACATTTTTTATGGGGCCATAATCGCAACGTCTACTGTTTACGCAACCATTGATAAGAAGAGGGAGAAACTTTGGCCCCTTAAGAGGAGGCCGGCAACTGACTATTCTTGGATGTGCAGACAATTGTTGGCCCGCAGCTTGTCCCAATAATAATGACTGAAGTTTCCTTTTTGCAATGCAGCTGGTACATGGCTCGGTAGAAGACAGGCAGTAAGACACTTAAAGTCAACTTGTCCATCCGCCAAATTTTTACACCAACAATGGATTAAAGAGCAACAAAATAATCTAGAGAGATAAGAAACATTGTCAAACTAGACGGAGAGAGAGAGAATAAATATTTATTAATGGAAATAGATGGGCTTCTATTCAAGCGTTAAGGAGGTGCCCTGAGTCCAGCATGCCTTGAGCACGGGCAGCATCGACCTCCATTTGAGCGAGCTGAAGGTGGTATTCGCGTAATGGATTTCAACCTTGCTTAATGGCGGAAGCTAAATAGGAAGAACATTGTAACTATAGCCCTATAGTGCAGGAAACAAGAAGTGCAAAGGACGCGACAATCTCTATTAGCGTGACTCCATGGCGTAATGGCCTAGTGCCTTGCTGTGAGCATACAAGTTGTTAAAGCAAGAAGGGAGGCTCTTTAACGCAGTGATAACAGGTGCCTCGTCGCTAAGAGCAGAGCAATTAACGCAGCGCGTTCCCTCTTGCCTTACGGTCCGTTTTGCGCGAACGACCACATCGTTAACGAACTAGCTGCACGTGTCAGAACAAGGAAAATGTTTTCGCTACAAAAGCAATCGACAAAGCAAAGAGTGGTTTTGTTTGTTTTCCCTGGTTGCACCACGAATTACAAAGGAATTAGTATTGCCAAATTGGTTCGAGTACCGGCTACGGATTTACTACCACCTTGTCTAGCTCCAGCCGAAAAATAAAGAGGTGCGCTAGCCGAGGCTTCTATTATTCACAAACCGTTCTTTGGGCCGACAGTTAACGTAATATATCCTCATGGTTGCAAATATAAGTGTTATCGGGCGGCCACCCGTTAACGCTACGTTTAACAATACAGAGAACGTCAGGACAAAATATTATCGAGTTTTCTTTGACAGAAATAGCGCTAGGTAACTCGCTGAACCTCTTTTCGGCCCTGTAAGGCACGGTTGTACCACTCAAAAAATCTTTCAGGTTTAACACTTCTAAATTTCGTTACCACGAGCTAGAGAACTGTTTGGCTTGGTTGCGTGAGGACTACGCACGTAGTGTTTCATGAAAGTTAGGCTACTGGATACTTGGATGTAGCCTGTCGATCGTACGGAAGAGCATGCGCAGACGGACCAGCTGACGTGCCGTCTCTGGAGCAACTCAGCAGCCAGGCGCCGGCGAAGCAGCCGTTAAACTCTCGCATAGTCACGTGGTACCGCAGCGGCGAGGGTACAAACTGCGACGTCTCTTCGCAGCGAATTACGGGGCGTGACGTCACACCTGCGGCTCTTCGGCTCCGGTGGCTCAAGGTTATCTCGACGCGATGAAAGATCTTGGTGAAACATGGCCTAGTGGAGCTCCCGCTATAAACAAAGAAAGCGAATGGTACCGCTCAAGCAAGGCGAACGTCGCTTGGTTGTTCACTTCAGTATACCACGTGCTCCGAACGCTTCCACCGGCATCATGACACGGCAATCATCTTGCGTATCGTGTAGCAACGCGCTTTCTTGTTCGCGTGGCATTCTTTCCCTCCAAGACCTTGGGTGAAAGGATATTCTCTGTGACAGAACGACATTGCTCAGCAACAATCTCAGCTGCAGCCCAGGCATGCCGACACGGTATTCACCGACATATTCACGTTATGATGGCATGCTTTCTTGATTCACACGTTTTGTACATGCACGCCGCCACATTTTAAAGTGGGAGCATATTCGCTCCCGCGTAACACTGAATTATTCATGCTTCAACCACTCGGTAGTGTTGAAGTGGTACGTAAACGGAAACTAGAGGCGCCACATGCAATCGCTCTTCCATTTTTCATGGGCTGAATTTGGTCGGTGACCCCCATTCACACATACAGTTTCCTGTACCGTCGTAATGGGCTGGCGAGTAAGTGCCCGCTGTATTACTACCACTTAACTGTTTTCTTTATTATATAGCTCAGCTTTGTGAGGTCTGCGTCGAAAAGGCCATCACTGTTACTGGGACAAATCAGTCTTGAATAAACCAAACTTGAATTTTGTCCTCACGGTCTTTCTCTGTTAAGGATGTGAGCCGATTTAGCTTGTGCATAACGTTGGCCAACGATAGCGTTGCTAATGTTCTATGGCCCCCGTTCCGCCTCCTCCAGAGTGCACAACAATGGCCACTGCTGACGACATCCTGGTTAACTTAGGCCCGTGGCACTACTCGGCGCTCATCTTCTGCTTCTACCGGGGATTCCCGGCGGCCTACTACGCCATGTCCCTCTCCTTCACAGCGCCCTCTCTCAAGCATTGGTGCGCCAGGCCTCCTCAGTTGGCAAACTGGACCACGGAACGCTGGCTCCACGCGGCCATACCGTACGGTGAGAGAGATTCATGAGTCTCTGCTTGAGCAACTCTTATCTCAGTTACGACGTCATTGTGGTATTAGCGGCTGGCAGACGTTTAATGCTTGCCTGAAGGGTGACGGGTGGTGGGTGAACAAAGCGTATCGACATCGGCTCAAACGCAGGGCTAGCCCGTAGATTTCTGTTTGAAACGGCCCAGCCTAAAGGATAATATGGAATATGCAAAGAGAAGTGGTTTTGATTAAGATGTGTAGGGGAAGGTTGTCCACGCAAAGCTGTAAGTACTGTTTTTGTTTCAGATGCAATCGCAGTTAAGTGTAAATTGTTTCTGTAGGAGAGAATACTGTTTGCGTTCGCTACAGACTGCCCAGTGCGGCTTCTACCTTTTGCAATACGTTTCATGAGCTAGTTAAGAAACGGCTAAATAGATGTTCTGGAATCACTACAATTATTAGGTTGTATGCCGATGACTGTGTCTTATATGAAAAGATCACCTCAGTTGACGATCAAATTAAACTAAATCGGAACTTTCTAAAAGTAATTTCGTGGTGTGACAAATGGCAGATGCCTGTTAATTTTGCTAAAACAGTCTTTATGAGAATTACCCTTAAAAAAGACCCTCTTTTGTTCCAGTACTCCACCAACAATACAATTCTGTCAGAAGTAACTCAATACAAGTACCTTGGTCTCTGGATTACAAAAAATCTATCCTGGTCAAAACACATAGATTTTGTAGTAGCTAAATCTCTCCGTAAACTTTTTTTCCTAAGGCGTTCTTTAAGATCAACCACACCAACTATTCGTCTCCTCGCTTACAATGCCATTATCCGTCCTATACTGGAGTATGCTGTGGTCATATGGGACCCGTTCACTCAGACTGATATCCAAAAACTTGAAAGGGTGCAAAAAAAGGTTGTTAGGTTCATTTATAACTCGTACGGTCCTACTTCGATTACAAACCTTCTCTTGAAAAGCAAATTGCCAAACATTCCGGACCAAAATCGAATATTGCGCTTAAAATTTCTCTTCCAGTTGATAAAAGGTCACTATGCAGTTGACACATCACATATCGTTCACTTTTCATCGGGTTACGCGACAAGACAGAGACACAATCTTACTATCTCTCCATTGATGCAACGAACCAGTTGTTTCAAATATTCTTTTTTCCCTAGGACAATCGTGGATTGGAATAATCTACATAACGATGTTGTTACCCTAAGTACATTGTCTGCTTTTGAAGATTCACTGCAGAAATGATTGTTATCTATGTTTGTACCTTGCTTTTTGTTGATTCTCTTCTCTCGAAGAATCACTGCAGCTATCAGTTACATAAGTTTGTACTTCATTTGTTTTTGATTGTTTGTTTGCCTGTTACCACTGATGTTCATGTTTTGTACCACCCCTGCTATGATCTTGTAAAAGATCGCAGTATCAATAAATAAATAAATAAATAAAAACCTATTTCCAGGAATTTTATTTTTCGACTATATTGTAGGTTCGTAATCCTGTGACTCAAACAAAACAATTCGGAGTGCATGAAATTTTCCAAACTTTGTGCGATCTTCACGTAGGTATCCTACGTGAACCACTGCTACCAAATCTTATACGTCATCCTTATTGTTTTATACCTCATCCCTAATCCACTAATAATAATAAGCGATCGTTCCATTATTTTGTTTTCTATAAAAGCACATGTCTTTTCTAAGTCAGTTTACAAATAAAAACTATAACAGAGCTCACGTTGCTCAAATACCAGTCTAAGTGAGGTGTTTCACGAAAAGTACCTCTGTCGCTTGTCAGCAAGTGCTGTAGACGAATACTGGTTGCTCTTACACTCTTGGCGCTAATCAATTGTTTTGGTACAAATAAACAAGCAACAACAAATCCTTGCTCCCCTTTGTTAAATGCCTTTTAAGCAGCTGCGTACAAATATAAACGTGAATTTCGTCCGGTGAAGCTAAGAACGATGTTGTGCATTGGGGTGCTTATCAGAATTTTATGAAGAAATATAAAAATCTACTACAAATGCGAAGAGGTGTAGCAGATGACACATTACCAGTCTTCTTAGGAACAAGTTCGGCACATTTCGGAGCCTTCTTAGCCGCTTCAAAACAAACATAAACCCTAAAGAACTATTTTCGAGGGTACTTCAATAACCTGACTTTCTTAAAGTACTTGTGTGACTTCACACCTAAAACATCGTCACTCTTGGCAGGCTGCCTTTGAGTTTCAGTAATAGAACCCTTTGGTACCTGCTCTACGAAAAAGTGTAACGACATCAAAGCAGATTCTGAAAAAAGCTATCTACTGCGCTGACCAAATCACGGAGGCTTATTTGTGATAGCGACGACTGCCGTTTTCCCAGTACTTTCTGGCACGAAAGAATGAGTTGAAGCATTCACCAGCTCGGCTGTTTAGCTTCTATGGAAACAGAAAATAGGCCACGAAGGTATACTACCACCATGCGGGCGAATAACTACGAAGAGAGAAGAGGCTGATAAAGAGACAGTGTAGCCTTTAGGAAACCGTGATGGTGGAAACAAACGCTGAAATGTTAGCTGGGAAGGGGGGGGGGGGGGTCACAGGCAATGTGGGTTGGGCTATTTCATTGTTACGTTTAAGTGCGCTGTCACAATGCTGCCATTATATGTTCAGGATGCTTTATTTCTATACAGTATGCCAACGCCAGTATGGGTTTCAGTTCTGCATACGTTTCCTTTACAGACGATGAAAAGGCCAGCTGGAGCCGCTGCACCATGTATACGGTCGACGCAGCCGATGACGACGATGTGGTCATCCTCAATGACACCGCGGTGCGTTGCTCGAGCTGGGAATACGATTTGGGCGGCAACACGAATACCATGACCAACGAGGTGAGATCTTGCACTTATTGTATCGATTTTCCCGTAGGCGTTTTGCAGACAATTGAATATATTTGACACTATCTACACCAGTCAATCGTTTGCTTGATGTGAGCGAAGTAATCGAAGGCTAAACAAACAACTGATTAGCAATGTGGTGGTTGCTAACTTAATTCACCTACCGGAAAGGAGATAAAAGATATTTACAGCACTAGCATAGAATCTGCTGACGCGCCGCTTAGGGACAGTAAATTAAAGTTCCAGCTGTCGGAAAGATAGAATATCCTCGCCGCAATCGTGGAGAGAGACAGAAACATTTTTATTTGCCCTTCTATGAAGGATTCTGCATCCATGAGGTGTGGCTACTGATGCCAGGCGTTTTCAGGGATTGCCTCGTCCTTGATGTTGACTGCCTCGTCCTTGGTCTCTCAGTGCTCGTATTTTGTCAATTTTAATAAGGAGGTGGCCAAGTGTCTGGCTGAAAATCGGCAGCAACCGCAGCTTTTCGGGCGCTCAAGCCATCAGGCTAAACTGAATGCGCATTTCTACTATGCTAAATTAGTGGCACCTTTGTTGATTAGCCAACATAAAAAATTGAGGTATGTAGAAAAAAATTTCAGATATTCTACTGCAATCTAAAAAACAAAGGCTTTAAGATGTAGTTAGCAAACAGAAAGACGATTGTTTGTGTAGCACATTCTGGTCCACCTATGCTTTGGGTTAGGTAATTCTTGCTGGATATGAATACGGCTGTAAGTATCTACCTCAAATCGACGCATATAGCAGTGTGATTTACTGATGGAGACAAAAACAATGGCAATAACTTATTGTAATAACTTATTTTTGTGTTGAAAAGCAGGAATTTATTTGTCTTCGCAGCCGGTAATTCATCATTATCTTTGGCCAGCAGCAAAGACAGGGGGGGTGGAGGGGGTGGTTGATGGAGTGGGGTTGGCATGAGTAAGTTAGCGGAATGTAACGCGTTTCCTTGGTTTCTTACATTAACAAGACATGGCTATCTAGCTCTTTCAGCTCTCCGTACTTTTCCGTAACGCTTCAACTATTCATTTGGGAATAAAATTTGCTGTGCCTAGCTGCATAATGGAAGAAATGTCTTCTTTCTGAGCGGCTTCTGGCAACGCGGATAACTGCTTTAATACTTTGCGATGTAGTTAGGCGTTGCACTTAAACTGTTTCTGATAATTTTTCAAATGTTTTGATTGTTTGCATAAAGATTTTGAAGTCTGTGGCCTCTGCACAAAGAGCAGTGTTTTTTTAATTATCACTGACAACCCATATTAAGGATATGCAAGTATACATAGCCGACAACCATATTACCGAAATAGAACAATGACAATACCCAGCATGCAATTTTAACCGGAAAATTTGTGCGCTGAAAAGTTGCGCAATGCGCGTAATACGTTTTCTATTTGTGATGTCAAGCACAGACCTCATTTTTTACTCGAACTGTAGGTCTGGTCTCGTTATACTCAATATTTTCTTTCGTGGAAGCACCAATTTTACATTCAACTGCGTTGTAGCAAAGCAGACACTGATAATTCTTTAAAGTGCAGTGTCTGTTACGCCCGGAATTGTAATCAGCACGTTTTTCTTCCGTTTTTGACTACATTTGTGCCAGTCTCTAGAGAAGGCAAGCGTTGCAGGGGGCGGCAGAAAGTTAGATGGGCAGATGAGATGAAGACTTTTGCGGGGATAAATTGGTCGCAGTTAGCACAGGACCGGTTGGAGAATATTGGGAGAGGCCGTTGCCCTATAGGCTGGTGATGATGGTGTGCCAGTCTACCAGTTCTGAGGTGTGCAGCTTTGTGTAATGGTGTATTACAATTTTTAATGCCATCGTAAGGTTTATTCCTCGTTTAAACTTGCTACATCTACTTTCTAATTCTATGGGCCATGTTATAATGAACTTGCTCCCAAAATATTTAAGAAACGTAGAATTTGTAAGCCTTAGAATATGCCATACATATCACTGCAGTTCAACTTGGTCTGCGACCGCATCTGGCTCCGAGCGGCATCGCAAAGCTTCTATATGGCTGGCCTTATGGTGGGCAACTTTATCTTTTCCCATCTTTCAGACTGGTAAGTATTCGCCATTTTTGAAAACACCTTATACCATTTTCGCATCATGTATACAGTTGTTTAAACGAAGGCTCTACAGTAGAACACCTTTTTATGTTGACTTTTCCTCGGGGAACGCCACAAGGGTACGGCATGCTTCCAGTTTATTACCACTTAAGAGCCGAAACAATGTATTTAAATACTCCTGTACTCCTCGGACCATAATTGACTGTAATGACGTAAAAGCACACGTAGTTGCAGAAGACGACATTGGCAAATTCAGACTCATCTCGAAAACTGAAATTGCTTTTGTTAAAGTGTATCGGTGTTTCCATTTTTGTTCTATTGGCTCGTTGATAATTGTGCGTACCTACATTTATAGAAACTCTGGAATCTTCCTCACAATCCATGTTCCTCGCGTTGTGTCAAAACTGCACCCTTCTTTAAATCTTCATACAGTCATTGAAAAATGGCTGTGTTGTTTACTGTGAGAGTACATTGATGTTGCTCTGATGTTTACCAAACCAAACTTAATTGTACACAGGTAATCCATGTACAAACCACTCTACTACAACCCCTTTTATTGGGGCTACCAGTAATGCTAAATAAATAAATAAAGGTAACCAGCTGGATGCGTTCTACCGGAGCAACTAAGTGAAAATTTCAGAACTTTTTTGTGAAACGCGCCGCATTGGTCGTTATATGTTTTTACCAAAAATATAAGCCACCGAGGGCCAATTCCGTAGTCAACTCACTTTTTGGTTTACCGCGTACTTTAGGCCACATCGTAAATTCAGCGTAGACTAATTACACTTGGAAGATTGTTTTTTTAAATACAGCGATGAGGAACGCTATTTTTTTATAAATGTTACTATACACGTTCTACAAATGTCTTGAAAACAGCGTGGGACGTCTTTTATACTAGGATTTATCCTGGCGATAAGGTTCACACGGACTGTAGTTATCTAATAACGTCTTTTCACTATTCTGGTTACATATTAGACGTGATGTCACAACAATATAGCAAAATTCTATTGTTTAAGGGGAAGGCGCGCTACAGTTTGTCGAAGCTACTTAAAGCATGCTCTATGCAGCGAGATAAATGTGGGCACCAAAGGTGCATGTTTTTGTGGTGACGTGAAAGAGTGAATGGCAGAGTGTCTACAAAATGTACGCCCGTTAGCATTGGTATTATACTATGTTCTTCAGATAAATAAATTCCTTTAACATATTTGGTAAGAAATATTTAGATAAAACAGACACAGTGAGACCATCCTGGGGTAGCGCCTACATCGTTTATTTCAACTGCTTCTTTACTTCATGTTTTGCGTTACAGCTTGAAAGATATAGTAACCAGTGTTGTACATGTTCCTGTAAAACAGGAACCAAAGCTCGTTCCTGGTTCGTTCCCAATTTTGGAACGAGTTTCCGTTACTAGTTCCTTTATTGCGAAGGAAACGTGTTTCAGTTCCACTTCGAACATTGGAACGTGTCGTTACATTGGGGTTAAATTTCATTTTTGCAATTAAATTATAGTGTCGGATCATCCCGAGGCAAAATATTAAAGTGTAAAATTTAAAACTCCCAGCAAACTACGTATATTATACGAACAGGAACACCGCCGGCAGCAGATTGTCTGGAGATAAAAAGAATCCAGAAAAACACTCCTAGATGGGTGCAGCAGGTCTCCCCATGTCAGGGAGCACCGGACAAACTCCAGACATGTCTGACTGCGATTTTGGTGCTCGTTTATTATGCGTGCAACACGTATGACACTTTCCACTTCGGTCTTACAAATGCGCAGTACGCTTACTGCGCTTCAGATGTGCAAATAAAAATTTGCATGCAGGGACATAATTAAATTTCTTGCATAGGACACTGTGTCGAAAGGAACAATACATAGGCGTTTAATAAATGGTTATTACAATATTGAAGGTTATTTAGAGTGCCTTACAGGCCCTCTGCAGGGAATTTAGTAAGGGGGTTACAATATTGAAGCTGTCCGGATAATACAGCACAAATTTGCGAGTAACAAAACACAACAGAACCACTAATGGCTACAACGCTCGCAATACAAGTTCGAGTCAAGAAAAAGAAGAAAAATAAAAGTCAGCAGCGTAGTCACACATCAAATCTACCCGCAAGAATTACAAAGTATACCGAGCACAATCAGAGTAGTTACTAAAGTAAAAACCAAAAATAGAAATAGAAATATAAATCTTTAGAAATACGCACACGTGAAAAGCACAGGAAATAACGCGGAGGATAATCAAGTGCGTAAAAAAAACATTTACACTATAAACAATCAAAGCACAGGTTAAAACCGACCAACTAAAATAACTCTGAATGCTGGCTGTCCACGTTCCGGCGGCCTCTCTCAGGTATTGTTCATACCGCACGTGACCAAATTATGCCCAACAGTGACGAAATTCCTGTCCTTTGTCAACACGACGCGTGCAATACAAAAGAACCTGGCACTCCCTTCGACCATTCCCGTCAACCCACAGACCGCCGCGTGACAAACTTCATGCGTACTTTGTGACTTCGAGCAGTACACCATCCCGAGACACTGCGGCACGCCCAGCCCTATTCATAGCCGGTGACACTTCAAATGACCTCACAGCAAGCGCAACTTCCATGTCGGCACTCCACGCCACACAGTTTTGAGCCCTTTTCCTCCATCTATCTTCCCCCCTCCCTCAATGCCTTATAGCATAGCAACACACCCGTGCCTCGCGCGCACTAATGTGGTAATAACCCCTGACAGTATACGGATACGGTGGTTTCACGAGGAACCTGCAGCGCCGCTCGGACTTAGACAACGTTTTCCCGGCAGGGAACAATTCTGTCTGCCAGACGCGCATCCTGACCTTTCCAGAGAAACGATGAAAGGTGAAAAGCCTTCTCGCGGTTGCGCTATTCACCCGTCGAACGCCGCGTAAGCTCCGCCGCCCTGAAAGCAAGCACAAGCTGCGGCCCGCTGCAGCGTGGTTATTTTCTGCATTTGTCTTTCGAGAAAGCACGTTCCGCTGAAGGGCGCGGGCAAACTGGCCAGCTTGTAGGAAGACAAACCCAGTAGCGACTTGTGGATTTTTGTACTCGAGCCTTCGCATCAAAAACAGCCAAATCCTTGCAATGTGTAACATTTGCAGAAGGAACGCCGTTCCTGCCGTTCCTTCATAAACCTAACGAGTTATAGTTACAGTTCCACCAACCCTTAATGGAACGGTGGCGTTCCTCCGTTCCTCCAAAAAGGAACTAATTCCAGGAACGCCGTTCCTTGGAACGCCGTTCCGTACAACACTGATAGCAACTCAAACAACCGAAGACAAAATTTTGACAAGAGCGCACCATAGGCTCCCGGCCAATGCTTTACAAACACTGTTTCCTCGAGCATACTGTGCGGCCCTGGCAAAGGCAAGTTTCTTGTTAAAACATGCGCAGCGGGCTGAGATTCCCAATGTTTATCGCCGGTCAACTGCTCACCACGTTCCAAGCTTTTATGCTACCTAAATTCTCGTATGTATTTACGGAATATATGTGATATATTACCCGCTACTGTGGTTTTGCAAATGTCGCATTCTTGTTTCTAGCATACATGAAACGACTTCGGAAGTGTTAACGCAAATACGTCAGCTTCCAGAAGGTTGTCGATCATAGTACCCCAAGACTCCTCAGGTAGCTGCCACATTTAAAATTTGAAGCTATAAGCAGTGCTGCAAATGTGCATTTGGTAAACCAGGTAGCCTAGGCCAAAGAAGATTTTTTTAAGAGAAACTTTATTCATGAAAACACGAAGTTAGTCCAGACACTGTTTGGACCGAGAGCTGCATAGGCTAGTGGCCGGTCCAATATAAAATTACAAGCAATTCACAAGCAATTCACAAGCTTCATAAAAACAACTTCTATCTCACTTAAAAAATAAGAAGTGCCCAGGTTTAGCACTTCTAACCCAGCGGTCATATACGAAAACAAAGTTAGTGCGCATATGTTTTTGTAATAACTTGCCTTTCCTTGAGATTTCGTAGCCTCTATTCTAGCGATATCCACTAGGTGATAGGATTCGTCCTTTCGCTTGCGCTGAAGGGTACGCCTTGACGGCCCAGCCAGCGAGCCATCAATGGCGAGACTGAGACGAAGGACGGCAAAGCAGCCGCTGAATTCTTCTATAGTCGCGTGGTCTGCTCACGCTGGAGTGTACGCACGGATGGCCCAGGTGACGCTGAGCGATCAAGCGCAGACCAAGCAGCCGTTTTTGCATGGCCGAGCTACGTATTACCGCAGCAGCGCTCGGAGTGAGAAAAGCAATACGAAAGAAAGGAGGCGCAGCTTGACCTCCGGCGGCTGAAAGTCACTTACGACGCGACTAATTACTTTGAAGGATGCACCATAGCACAGCTTTTGCTGTAATAATCGGAACTATAGTTAAAATTTATAGCTTGAACCCCATAAATCTTCAAAAACTGAAGCCTGAATTAGATATTTTAGGTGATATCCTTTCCAAAACTAATGATTTGTTGCCACAGCCTTCTTAAACCCCCAAACAACTACAAAAGACTGCTACAACTCAAACCTAAACAAACTAAACCGGTAGTGAATTCACATTTCCGAAGCTATGTGGGACCTGAAAGGATAAATTAGAGATAAGTATAGTACACCACAGAAAACTACCTGTCGCGGGTTTCCACAGTACACCAAAAAATCGTGCATATTTTGTTTAATGAGTCACCCGAGGTTTTGACATGAAGGCGAAATGCGAAGTTTCTCTTTTAGGTAGTTCAGCTCCCGCTTTGGGATCGACGGACGCACGTTCAGCTTTCTGCCGTTTACACTTTTCTGCAGTTTGACAGGCGCGACGCCTACCATCGATATTGGTCCAAGTCCTTGTCCCGTCCGCTCTCTAAAACTATTGTTAGGCCATAAAGTTGCCACAGGCGAAGCGCTGTACAAGCCTGATGAGACAATGCCACGTAAGCCGAATCCCGGCTATGTTTAGACTTACATTTGCTCTATGCTAAGATCCTCTAAGTTTCCTGTGCAACCAGTGCGCTCCAGTGGCCATGATAGGAACAGCCACCACTATTTCTATCGTGATCACTGATCATGCATGTTCTAGTCCGTTAAACAAAAGTCAAATCCTCAAGTTTAAAGCACCCAAGCAATGTCCGGGCTATAAGGCGTCCCGTGTTGAATTAATTAGACCATCTGGAGATTTTTAACCGGCACGGAAACCTCCACACTCGGGCGCTGTCGCTTTTCGCCTCTGTAAAAAAAACACCGCTGTGGTACAGACCATTGTGGCTGCAGCGGCACAACGCTTTATTCTCTGACCCGCTGTAGCGAGATAGCTGCGAAAATGTCGCAGTGCCGAGTAAAGCGGCCAGTTTCGTTTCAGTGCAGAAAGGTAGCAGCCGGCGCGTTTACAATGTTCGTTCCTGCACCGAGATCCGGCGTTGACTAACAACGCTTTTTTTATCTGCGTGCCGTTGTACTGACTTTATGAGCAGAAGCATAATACGTCGTCGGTAAAAAAATTCGCACCGCTGTGAAATTTTTAGAAATATTTCTTCGCATGTTCGATTCTGCTTCGAAGGTAATTTCTTGCCAAACTCGGTTTCTCTGTCTTTCAAATGTATGTATAGGAGTAAAGGGCTATCGCGGCTCTCCTTCGTCCGACTCTCGGTATTCAGCACTTCCTACAAAGCGCACAGGATCCCAGACAGGATAAATACAATCGGACGCAGCGAAAGGGCATATACTGGCGAATCAAAGTAGTTGTGTAGCCCGGGTGAGGAACTCCTTTTACAATTCTGTATCGCTTATTGTGGTGGTAATGACGTATGGGGCACGCACCCACGTGCTTGCCGCAGGTATGGCCGGAAGAGGGCGCTCCTCTTCATGACGCCACTTCCACTGGCTGCCAGTGTCGTGATCTGCTTCTCCACAAGCTTCCTCATGCTCAACATTGGCAGATTCGTGGCGTCACTGGGCCTCGGTGGAATCCTTAACACCACCTACACGTTGTGTGCGTACTTCACTGATTTCTGACAAGAAACCTTTTTAGTCTTGCTTATTTTTTGTGAGAAGTTCCCGGAACCCCGTCAAGTGACACCTGTTAAACATTCGATTCGCAATCAGCAACCCTTTGAAGAAATTCTGGCGTAGTCAAGTTGGCTTTTTAGCAAATTTACGTCAGTTTCTTTGTTCACAATGACCTTTGTCTTTGAAGCCAACCCCGTAAAGTAGAATATGTTATGAGTACGACAAAATGTGAAATAAAGCAAACATAACAGAATGAATATGACTATAAAGGTCACTATAGCATTCCCTAAAGAAAAAGCGCGTACCCAAACGGTTGCTTTTAATTTCGTAGTTTTTTAAAGCGACAGATTCATCAAGTTTCCAGCATTCGATTCATGCGCAAGAAACAAGCAATGTTTCTTGAACAAGTTTATGCAGTTGTTTATGCCACTGGGTTAACGAACGGGAAGGAAACACATTATACGGTAAAAATTGAAATGAGGTATTGCTGAATTTTCTGCTGCATAAATTTTTAGTGGATTTGAGACTGTAGGGCATATAAAGTTGTATGCCGCGGAGGCTTCAAACGATGTCCGGACTTGAAGCACGGTGCGAAGTAGAATTTTACAGGAAACTCACCACCTGCAATGCGGAGTTGTGAAAAGTCCCGGAGTAGTCTCGTTCACGCTATGGGCGTTTACATGTACCACAAGTTGTGCGCAGGCGAGTTTAGAATGCAAAAAAAAATCAGTCAACACGCCCTTCCGCACCATGTTTCTAACTTCTCATTGTGAACTATTTACACATGACACCGATGAATCATTACGAATGAATGCCTGAAGATTCGTGAGTCTGAAACCTACGCTCTGCAATCTAGCGTACTTGCACAACAAATGCAGCAGTCAGCACTAGGCTTAAATCTCCGTTTTGAGGGATGCCTTAAGGCAAAAATGAGCTTTAATCATCCTGATGTATTCAGACGAGGTGCATTTAAGAGCGAGAGCATTTTGTCTTCTTCGAATTGAGTCTCCTCTTTTGCCTCGTTTTTGACTCGTGACACATGCGCACCCAAGAGATATACCAGTCGAAATGCATGTCCCACAATTTCCTGTTACTGCAAAAGGCATCTGCTACACGAGGCCAGTAACAAGACAGTAAGATCATTACCGAAGACGTCTGGGAAACCCCAAAACGGTCAGTACTTGATCCCCAACACAGTGGCCGACTGTGCGGTAGGTTCTGCGCTTCGTAATAAAAGAAACGACTCAAGCACTTTCAGCACAAACTGGAAACACGTTTACTGCCATCATAAAAATTCAAACAAACCAAAAAGCAGACACTGCCATCAATTATTTATTTTCAGTACCAACAAAACCAGCAAATCATCGTGCAGCATTGAACAAGGCCTGACCATTAGATCACACCGATGGCAGAATTTGCTGCTGTGACGAAGGAATTCCTGGAAATCTAGGCTACGACCACTAGTGCTGGAAGTATTCTTGAACCCCAGAGCAAACACTTACCCACAAGCTCACAATGCTCCTCAACATGCTGCTCACTTGCATGAGGCGATAACATTCAATATACATCCCTGGGGAAATATACTTCGAATGCTCTTTCCGCTGGATGCCCCACAACTGTCCCTCATGACGATAGAAATCATAGTACCGCTTCTCGGGAGAGAAGAAATGTACCATTTTACTTTGCGGTTTCCTGATCCACTAATCCCAAATCACGTAAATACTCCGCATTTACGCGAGGAGTCTCCGCAGCTACCAGTGCCTCTGATAAGCAGTGCGGTGCTAATCCTCATCCTCATAGATCCCTATAGCGGGATGTGAAGGTCAACCATGAGTTAGTGAAGCATATATTTATGGGCAATGACGATGGCATTTCATGGCATTTACGTTGTGGATATTATGATGTTGATGAGATGTTTATGTCGTTATTATTGACTTTGACTTTCATCAAATTGACTTTGACATTGTAACAGGACGAAAAGTATTGCCTGTAAAAGCCATGTACAGCTTGAGTGGCACATACTGTTGCTACGAGCCAGGAATTAAACATACTATTTATCACAAGGCAAAACCTCTTCGAAGCTAAATTTATTCTGATGTCCTTCGCGGGGAAACATGACCACCGTGCTTACTAGTCCCCAATACATATCTGCGTACCAGGAAAAAAGAACAGCTCTCTCGATGTGTACAGCAATGGAGGTGCTATCTGCACGGCACCGGGCGCTGGGCTCCCTTATCGCTACCAGCGGGTGGACGACGGGCCTGCTAACACTTACTGGCTTGGCGTGGCTTTTCCGGGACTGGCTGCAATTCCAGGTTGTCATCACGGCCGCCGCTTCTCTCAGCATCATCAACTGGTTGTGAGTAGCACTTGGCGCACGACGCAGGGGCAGCTGCAACCGACGCGCATCAGGACAACTTGAATTCTGGGCCCTGGTCTTTTTATGCATGTGTAAGGCGGAGCGCAAGAGCATGCTAGTTACGCTGGAAAGTGATTCGTTTGATTTACATGATGGCGCACCTTTTTGTATATGCAGATGATACTGCACTCTTGAATCAATATGCTAGTGCTCATAACAGGCTCTTAGCCGATTGCGGTCCCGATAAAGTTACTAGTTTGTTATATTCCAGTTGATCTGACTATTTTCTCTGTACGCGAGCACATGCTTAATAAAAAGTTTCAAACACAAGGTCCAGCAAGAGGATCTGAGTTACCAAGCATAAATGCGCTATAAAAATCATTCTGCCCAAGTGTATTGAAACTAATTATATACAACATTAATAATCATGGGCTCGGAATAGCTTGCGAATAGATCGGAATAGCAAATGCGGCACCGTGGTACTTTCGTAGCTGTCATTAAGGTTAGTTCATTTTAAGGCAAAATGGCCTTCGCAGAAAATGAGAATGACTCTATGAGCCCTCCAAGTATACCGTTAGGGTCTTCATGTCTGCAACTTACTAATTTTGTTCCAAAATCTACGTATCACACTGCAACAATCACAGAACTGCATCGTCCCAGCTCTTGCCTTGTTTGCTTTTCCTGTGCCATGGTACACTTACCTCATTATTATATTCAATGAATAGTCGTTATGATGCGTTTTTTATAAAAAGCGGCCCCGATTTTGACCCAGCCTTGCGTCCAAGGCAAACCGCCAGAGTGATTACATTTCATTATCACTTCAGTATCTCCAAGAACCATGATCAAGCCTCGACAGGCTCAAATAGAGGAGAAGGAGAAAATAACTTTATTGGGTCCAAAGGAAAGGCTACTGAAGCCTATGGCGCCTTGGACGACGGCCAAGATGCCTTGGCTACCGGCGGCGTCTTCAACCCTTTAAACGACCCACTGGTGAATGTCAGGGTTTGTTAATGTGTCAGTAGATATTGTAAATTCACTTAATAGACTTGTCCCATTGAACTCTACAAATTGCTAATTTTTGAAGTGTTGCATTTATTTTCGTACTTATTTCAGAATAACAATCCCGTTTTCGCAGCGATTACATTTTACCTTAGTAATGAACTACCAAGGGTCCCGTTTCAGCCTTCTGACTTTGGGAATCCAGTCCGTGTATCCACGAGTATGTAAAGACTTCTTTGAACTCAGTCAAAAAATCTTTCGTTGAACTCATTTCGCTATTTAACACGGTCGTCCATTGCTACTGGCTAGTGATAATAAAAGTGCCTTTGAACTGCAGCAAACTGTAACATTTGAATGCAAGCCTTTGATTTAGCATTTATGAATTCTGCCAGTCAATGTGTTTCTCAGCTAATTACTGACACTCTTATTTCCCTCTGCTGGTTTCTCGGTTGACCACGCTCTTTATCACGTGTTAATATGCGCATGATCTCTTCTACAGCTTCCTTCCAGAATCTCCGCGTTGGCTTCTGGCTACAGGCAAATATGACGAAGCGAAGAAAGAACTCGAGAAAGCCGTGAGACAGAACAATGTGAAGGGGGTGTCTGTGGATGCTATAATCAAAGAATTCAAAGACAAAAGCTCGATGGTAAGTGAGGCATGTGAAGTCCACCTGTCCTGCAAAGCAGAGGGGTTTATTTCGCGCAGCTTTTTAGTGGGGCTACAGCACTAAGCAAATTACATCGCAACTTACTTTTTCTATACCTGTACACCAGCCTTCTCAAAATGCGTCAGCGTTTGAGCTCACGAACAGAAGTCAATCAGAGGCGAAATTTAAGCACTGAAAATCAACATAATACTAACACTGCGCAGTGTGGTGCCCCGCCACCTAGGTACACAAAATGCAGTTGAAACTATTTTGCCCAATGCAGTTGCATAGTCAAGATGTTTCGCCTACAGTGCACCTGCATCACAGTCCAGCACGAGGATCAAAGCTCTGAACTGACAATAGACACAAACATGCTATTGTGAGCATTTGTAGAGTGAATGTAAGTAGCCCGTCAGTAAATGTAATCAACTTCATTATACACAATCCAAAAATTGTTCGTTTCATGTGCTGGTTGTCTAGTATCATAGCTTAAACGAAGGTTGTATTGTTTCATGAAGTGTAGCAACCAGTTTTTCCGCTGCTCTTTTAAGGCTCCATTCTATGCTGGCGTACAAATCTTCCTGAGGCGCACCATGTTTTATGCTGGCACTTTATGCAATAATAGAACTTCTGCCGAGCAGTGATTCTTAAATGCCCATGAATCTCCTTAAAAACTGTATAGACTTGGTCTTTCAAACGATTGGAGAACTTTATGAAAAAAAATTAGAGCCCTTTATTACGAAGTTTGGCGTACATGTATCTTAGCAAAACTGTATAGACAGTTCTCTTTATTTACATTTACTTTTTAACGACCCTCTTGCGATGACAAAGATGACGACGGTGACAATCGCAAAACTAAGTATATGTCCTTTACCAATCGCGCCTCCCGAGTTCCATCCTCCTACATGCTTGATAATATTTCCATTGACCGTGTCTCCACATTTAAATATCTGGGAATTCACTTACAGCCTGAGCTGTCATTGCGTTACCACATAAAACTACTCTTCCTTCCGCTAATCGCTCTTTCGGTGTCCTTAAGCGCAACCTTAAACATGCTCCTTCTACCATTCGAGAACCTGCCTTTGCTAGACTCATACGTCCAAAAATAGGATATGTATCAGCCGTTTGGGATCCCCATCAAGCATAATTAATAACTGATATTGAATCTCTGCAAAACCTTCATATATACACACTATTCACGTCATTTAGCATCATAGCTCTGAAACGTCGCTCCGAACTACCTGATCTAGCACATCTCAGCCAACTTTTCTGCCTGTCCCTCTTTAATAAGCTTTATCATCGGTCCCTTCACGATAATTTCTTTGAACCACTTCCCGTAATTTTTTCAAGCCGCGAAAATTCCTACAAAGTTAAGCGCATAAGTTGCGGCTCTTGTGCTTTTGCCCTGTTTTTTTCCAAGTACCATGGTCTGATGGAATAATCTACCATCCCATATTGCTTCTCAAAAAGGCAACACAAAATTTCAGAAACTAATCCAAGAACAAATCTAACGCTTTGCGCTCATTCTGTGTTTTTGTTTTCCCTCTTTCAAAACGTGCCCCAATTTCTTTGTTTTGCTCGGTATTTTTGTTCTGCTCATTGGTTGTACATCGTGTTCGCGTTAAAATATGAAGCCTTTTATTTGCGTTTGTGTCCTTTTTATTCTAATTATGTTCTGAATTTTGCGTTTTCGTATTTTTCGAGATAACAGTGTGTATTTATTTGCGTTCTCAGTTTGAACCTTCCAATTTTGTTTTCTTTCATTTTTCGTCCTTCTTTCTTGCGTTTACCCAACCTGTGTCCTAATGTAGCCCGCTATGCTAATGTATACCTAATGCTAATGCTACTGCCATACCCCACCCAGGGCCTCTAGTGGTATTATGAATAAATAAATTGGTTTGCATTTAGCTCTTTGGCTAATCAAGGCGATGTGAGAGAGCGAGAACCTCATTCGAGTCCTTACTAGTAATGGAAGGAGGCGAGAGGGAGGAAGTGACGTGCTGGCCTCCTTCATTACATGGCCCATGGGTCCTAACGGTTGCCGTAACTGTAAAACATTTTTCTAAAACTCGCAACCAACCCGAAATCTCCGTGTATGTAGAATATACCCCGTTATATGTAAAAATGCATAAAGGATGGAAGGTTATCCAAAGAAAAACCTGGTTGTCTACCTCAGGCGTCAGAAAGGAGAATGGGTGCAAAGAAATGTCTAGGTTAAACGAAATACTAGAACAAGATATTCAGGTGATAAATGGATTGCGATAATAAAAATGCAACACAGAGCCAGTTAAGAACCTTTTAAACTAAAGCAGCTATTCTTTAAGTGCAGTTATTATGGAGATACATACGTGCTCAGACATTTATCCTTGCATGTTTATGACAAACGCGCTGAACATTCTCAGTCCGTTATATTTTATATTGAACAACTGTTTGAATCTTGTATAACATATCTGGGTGGATTTCGTTTGTTGTTGTACAAGCTGTTTTGGTTTATCGGTAGTACTAGCGCAGATAAGATTCAATGGCGGGCCTTTGCGGCGACTAGACTGACTGTGAAAAAAGCCTCTAGTATGGGGTTACAGGTTTAAAATAGCAACTTCCCGCGTTTTCGGTAGCGAAAAGTTCGGTCTGCGTTCCTAAGCATCAACCCTGACCATTTCAACATAAAACCCATAGCAGATGTCTCACCACCAGGTGATATGAAACTGATTTTAACGGCCGAAAATTCTTCCCGCCAATTTTAGTCCTGTACAGTACCTAAAACCAGGTTGTCGCCATAATTCACTCCTTGGCTTCTCTTTCACAAAACGTCGCTTACATGAGTTAGGACTATTTATGTCAGGTTTCGATTAAAGATACGCTAAACTACATTGTATGATCTGCTCCCCTTAGCGATTCATCCGGCCTGCGAATACTGAAAGCCCTGGTGCTGTTTTTTTGCAGGACAAGCTGAGTTCAAAGCCTACGTTTGCAGACCTGTTTCGATCTCGATGCATTCGTACGACGTCAATTCTCATGTCGGTCAGGTCGTAAGTGCCAATTTTCTTACAAATATAAACTTACCGTACTCATCAAAATACATAATTCCAGTCAAGACCATTTCGACTACGACGTCACGCCATCGTACTGTGGCGAGTGTAACCTGTTTTTCTTTTATTTCGTTGGCTGAACCAATACGCCCATTGGCAAATAATAAAAGGAGGGTAAAAAATACGTCGTGATGTCCGATAGTTGTTTATATACCTCGGGATTGTAGCTGTAAAAACAGATGGGTAAAAGAAGCCTCATAGCGCAACACTGGGAAGTACCATCTTTCTTTTTGTTAAGCAAAAACTTTCTTAGTGAAACCGATGGCGTCCTGTCAAAAAACTAATTCATTTCCCCATAGACCATTCTGTCGACCGAAAAGCTCGGACAAGATCTCTGGGCGCACGGCGCGCACGTGAAACCAGGCTTCCGTTTGTGACAGAACGGTTACATGAAAATCGCAAAAAAGAAATGGCTATAGATTAGACAATACATGCATCGGTCATAAATGAGGAGTGCAATAGATACCTTTATCAGATAAATCTCGTATCGGTATAGATTTATACAGTTTGTAGATCCATTTACGAAGAGCCCAAAAACTCGTGGCATTGGTTCGTTATTAAAATTTGAGTCTTTAAATGGGGGACGATCGATTGGACGTATTTTCGGCGAAGCGCTGCGCTGCTGAGCACGAGGTCGCGGGTTCGATTCCCGGCCGCGGCGGCCGCTTTTCTGATGGAGGCGAAAAGCAAAAGATTTTGGCGCACGTTAAAGATCCCCAGGTGGTCGAAATTATCCGGAGCCCTCCACTACGGCGTGCCTCATCGCCTGCGTTGCGTCGGCGCGTTAAACCTTACAATCAATCAATCATTTCCGGCGAAGGTTGGCAGCACTTTTAGCAAAGGTTTTTACGCATGGTAGACGCAGCTTTGATGTCAGAAAGCTTTCAGGCTTCTCTCAACTGTCTTCAGGAAGGGACGCAGAGGTTTTTTTTTTTTTTCTCTTCTTCTTGTCAAGCTGGCATAGCACAACTAGCGCAGAGCAACAATATGAACAACCAATATTCACTGCAAACGAAACGCGATAGCAGGAGGCAGTAAAAACGTGAACAAGTAAGCAATCAAGCAGTATTCACAACTAATCCACAAATATACTGCAGAACGGTACGATAACACTGGTTGAAAAGCTTTTATTCCAAGTAATTTGCAAATTTTGCGCGTAAAGTCGTGTGCCCTGTGCACGAATACTGTTTTGGAGAGCACTCAATGGAGCTACAGCGTTTAGAAATAACCTTTCATCGCTGCCGTGAGGTCAAATTATGTGCGATTGAGGGACTGCCTCAATGGTGATTGTGTATAGTTAGCGGTACCTCTCTTGCGGGCGTTAGTACAAGAATGCAGCAGGCGGGGCACGAGTTGATAGGGTGGGATTTGATTTTATGAAGACAAAGTAAGCTTCTTAATTTGGTGATGCTAGTTTACGTTGGTAGCTGGAAATAATAAAATTTGTAGCTTGGTTTCGGATAGATTTTAAATATGATTTATAAAGGAGGAGTGCCAGATAGATGAAGCGTATTCTTGTTAAGACCGTACGCATGCCTGACATACAAGCTTCGTGACTCAGACAACCAAGCGTATTTGATGGTGCGCGTGTATTATATTAATGTGCCTTTCCGGCGACAGCACGAAGTTCGTTATCGAAAGGATTCAATCAATCGAAATCCACTTACTGCCTTCCACTGGAAAGTAACCGGTCACACTTAAGCAAACTAATGTAATAAGCTCTTAACATGCTGACCCTTTTTGTCTGCAGTGTGATGGACACCCTCGTGTACTACAACCTGACCTACTCGAGCATTCTGGTTGGTGACCCGTACGTCAGCTTTGCCCTGGTGGCAGCGGCCGAGTACCCCGCCCGGTTCGTTGGAGTACTGTTTGTCAACTACCTGAAACGCCGCACCTCGTACGCGGCCCTCTACATGTTCGCTTTGGTCTGTTCGGCGACTGCCATATTTCTTCCGGCGAGTGAGTTCCACCGTTCTGCTATGATGTCGATGATATGCACGCACTATAGTTTTAAAACCTTGCAGAAGCATTGCAATCTGCTAACAATTTCTCCTGTGGATTCTGAGTGCCTAATCATCACTATAATCGCCATCAGTTTGGTGCTCATTACAAAGTGAATAGTTTTATTGCGTCAGCAATAGATCGGCCATGGCGGCTAAGAGTTTCGCCTCTTGATTCCTTCCCTCCCCACCTCCTCGCCCCGCGTCAAAGTATGGTCCGGCTTGGCGGTGCATCCACACGCGCGGAGCGGCTAGCACACGACAGCGCGGAGGAAGCGAGGCGGCTCTCGAAAGGCAACGTAGCTGATGATGATGATTATCGGCTCTCCTTTTGAATGGAGACGTCGGTTGTCAGCGACCGACTTGCCTTTTTTATTCCATTTACTCACCCTACTCTTAGCTAACCTTGCAGATTTGCCTCTCACACATATCTCCCTCACCCCTGTTTTAAACTCCCATCGCTCCCTCCCCCTTCTTTCCTTCCCCGAAGTTCTATTTTTGGTCTTACGTACCGAAAACATGAAACGGCATCTTCTTTCCTGGACCGTCCGCGGGCGATTCCTCGCTCAGGGGTAGAGCCTAAAACTGGTCACGTGAGCGGGCTCCGCGGGCCAGACTGACGGGATTTCTCAGCCGTGTGAATACCGCTTACGAATACGGCAAGTCCAAGCGCGACCCGCCAACTGCCTCTGCCGATGCGCCCGTCGCACGGGTCCCGTGACTCCCGTCGCCTTTTTCTACGCGTTGTGAAATGGGAGGGGCAGTCAGTGCAGGGCTGCAAAAGAGGAAGGGTGGGTAATGAAGGTAGAGAAATACCGATATGGTAGGCTACAAAAGAGTGGCAGGCAGCCAAAGCCGCTGCTAAAGCGAGAAAACGTGACCACTCAGTGGGCTGAAGCTCCAAACACGGTTGGCACAGTGAACGAGGCGCGGGAGAGAAACGCTGTGCTGCAGACTTGTAAAACCTAAATGGTGTGGCCATCTGGCACACCATGTTCGCGAGGGATAGGAACGAGATGTTCACGCGTTCTTAAAGGTCTACTAAAGTATTTTCAAGTTGTTTTTAACGGGACTATCATCCACTCTTATAATCCGGTTCCGTCATTTTTCCACCAAATATATTTTGCATTCCACCAATCCTTGTCCAGCTTTGTCGTTATCAAATTGAGTGACTTTGTACCGGGTGCCGTTACTTGGGCCTCCGATCTATCCTCAATCCTGAACCTTGCACACATACCCTGACTCCACATCTTCGCACATCTGTGTGACATAACTTTTCCCAGAATGTTAAGTTCATGATGCCTGGTTTATCAGACTATCTTGACGTTACGTGTAATTTCCTGCATTGTTTGGCCTTATCTGAGCTTTCAACGTCCTCCGAAGGACTAACGTTCCTGTTTCGTATACGAACACTAAAGGTATGCTCTCACTGTTCACTACAAGATGTAGTTATTATTATTGTTCCAGATATCGTGCGCTATGCCGGCGACACCACACTGATTTCTGGGAGCATATTCCCTCCCCCTCAGTGTTTCAAGTTTCCAACTAAAAATTCAGCGAGATATTTTTACTTCCCCGCTCCGTGACTCGTTTCTGTCTTTAGGCTAGTCTGTGTCAAAATAGTCGATGTAGCCACTAGGCGTTTTTTGTACAAACACGAACCAGAAGTCGCATGCCATTTGCAAAGTCATTTGAAAAGACAATGTGCCTTGGTTGTTCCGCGTTGCAATATTAATTCCATTAATAACTCTCTCGCTCTTTCTCTCTCTACTTTCCTATTTTAAGTCCTCTTAGCAAATTTGAAAGAAAAACTTCCTAGAAACTTCCATCGTAACGATGACGTTCTTCAAATCTCAGCACATCAACCATTTTCTTTTATTCTTTATTTTTTTGTATGCTGTCAACCCTCACTTGAGGGTCATTACAGAGACAGAAAAAAGGTTTCGACAACAAATATAGTCCTTGACACTTTCAATAACCTGGAAAAAAGCGTAATCGCATGTTCATTGTGCAAAGTAAACATCAGGAGAGCATTCATATTTCTGAACATCCCAGATCTCAACAATAAGACGCGGCAACTTGTTTTACGCTTCTAAAGTACCAGGAAAAGGCGACTTGGGAAAGGCTTCCGTGCGACCACCCAAAAGGTGAACTGCCGCGTCACGGTTTACGCGACTGCTGAGCTTACCTTGAGACTGCGCGTAAAATCTTTCATGTCCTTCTTTTTGACCTTGTAATACCTGTAAAAACAATTTTAAGCGGTACGTTTGTCTTATAGCTTCCATCACGGTAACTGAATCCGTCCTTTTATACCTTCATGGTATAAAAATTGCGGGAATCCTCGGAATTTGTTCCGGTTTAGTTAATCAATCCTTTTCATGTGGGCTCAAGGCCGCACAAGCGTATTCAACAACAGGGTGCACAGATGTCTTATAGGCAAGCATCTTGACGTCTTTCGCAGCATTCAACATTTTAGCGCATATTTTTTAAAGAGCACAGAATACTTTCTCAAAGTAAGCACGCCATTTGAAGTCATTCATAATATGCACTCCCAAATATTTAAACCCACACACCTGCGCTAAGCAGTGGTGTGCAAAGTTGTAGCTCAACGGAAGAACATTTTATTATTAGTCATATACGTGTATACTATTTTAGAGTAATTTATTGCCATCGCGCATTTATGGCACCATTTTAGAAAATTCTGAAGGCAATCATTAGTTACATTTAGGTCACTCTTTGAAGTCACTGGAGCACAGATTAACCAATCGTTGGCGAACAGCTTGATTTTTACTGAGGATTTAACACCATCAACATCATTTATGTACACCAAAAGCAACCCAACACCGGCCCTGTGGGACACCAGAAGAAAAATTAAGAGATTGAGGCTCACATTTATCAATTTGCACAAGCTGCTTGCGGTTCGTTAAGTATGCCTCAATGCACTTTAAAATATTTTCATTTACACCTCTTTGCTTGTGCTTGAAGAGAAGTTTACGGTGCAAAACTATGTCGAAAGCTTTTGCAAAACCCAGGCATATTACACCGACTTGGTCCGTGTTACCTACAGCAGCGGTAAAATCGGGGAGATGTTCAGCGAGTTGGGATACTGTCGAACGCCTTTGTCTGAACCAGTGCTGTTGGCTACATATCAGCCTATTTCTCTCCAAGAAAACAACCACGTGCTTTGCCAGGTCGTGTTCAGAAACCTTACAGCAAACAGACTTCAGAGGCATTAACCTGTAATTACTAAAAAGCATCCACCGCCACCTTTAAATACCGGTTTAACAAAGGCGCTCACCCAGTATTTGGGAGTGAAGCGGTCTGAAGCGATTATTTAACCATTATCACTAAATAAAACGACATCCATTCCGCATACTGCCTAAAAAGCATATTTGGTATTCTATTCGGTCCACCAGCTTCTTCTAGTTCAAAGTGAGTAACTGCTGAAACACGCCCGCTTGATGAAATTAAACTGGTTCCATGGCGCATGCGCAAGTATAAAATACATTTCCTTTTTTTTTCTCGCCTGCATGCCGCCTTTGTAAAGTTAAACACAGACTGGGGAAATGATAAATTATTGGTTATATATGTTCTTTCTGTGTTAAGAGATCACTACCAGCCGTGATTTGCCCAATCCCTCCTTTTTGATATCGTAAGTACAGCTAAACTTTTCTAGACGAAGTGGGCAAGAAACCAGATAGTGTTTGGTTAAAAGAAACCTTTGTTTTGACATTGCGATTTCGACTTCTAATGTTGGTCGTAATTCTAAAATCTGCTCATACCGCCCCTTCCTTTACATAATCACCGTATTTTGCGTTTTGTGCAAATAATGTTTCTAGTTATTCATACATTCCTCTCTTTTGTTCTCGTTAATCGAATGGGAACAAATCCGTTTATGCAACTTTTTGGGACTGCTTTGAATTTTCACCACGAACAATCGGCTGGCTCGCTTATGCAGGGTGGTTGAAATCATCGAATGCAGTTTGCAGAATATCTGACTGAGTTGTCACCTGGTCGGCCGTAGTCGCTAACAGGCACCCGAAGAAAGGGTCGTTTGCGAAGTCTCTAACGTAGTGGATTCTAAAAATAAAAGGGGGAGTGCTTAGACTGCAAAATACCTTATTAGATAAACCAAGCTTCCACACTTCTCTCTTTCAAACTTGCGTTCTTTTTGTTTCACACCTCTGCATTCCCCCTAAAACTATTTGGCCTTTTTTGAGAGAAAGAAACCGACAAATCCCACGCATATATGGTAGTCGACATGAAGAGAAGCTTCAGTTGGATACTGTTCCGAACTCGTCGTTCGCAAACTGTTTTTCGAAGTCTTCCTCTGCACTGACAAGTAACACGCGCGGCTCTCGCAAGGCCACGAGACGTTTTTCTAATTATCGCTTGCAGTGGTAGGGCTCCCCACGCCGCTCACCTTCAATGGCGTCGCATACGTGGCCAGCACGCTGTTTAAATGCCACCTTCAAGCACTGTCTTCAAGCGCGGTCGGCGGCGCTTTATCCGGTCCGGCGAAACTGCACGAGGCGCTCGCCCGACCTTGCCTCAGCTTGAAGGTCAGAGGGACGCTACCCGGCCTTTCCTGGGTCTGTACCTAGAATAATAGCCTTGGCCTAAAATTCGCATTCCTACTCTCAGCTTGACAGGAGCGTATAAACTAACAGCGTAAGGCGACAGTGCTCACTCCTCACCTCTTCTGTGACGCAGGCGCCACGTGGGCGCTGCTGACTTGCGCTCTGCTGGCCAAGATGGGCGTGATAGCGGCGCACTGCGTCAGCGTGGTCCAGCTGTCCGAGCTCTACCCGACAAAGCTGCGCACCACCGCCACGGGCTTCACCATCACCACGAGCCGAGTGGGGGCCATCCTCGCACCGTTCACCAAGGAACTGGTGCGATATTCATTCCTTTAACAGCAGAGCTGTTTAAGATTAGCGTTATCCGTCCATTGAACCAAAAATCCTCGCGTTTCCTAGCAACCCTTGGCGCAGTCCTGCATAGCTTCCCGGTCGCTTCTATAGCCTAGGCATGGCTCTGTCGAACATAAGCCTTTACGTCATTGCACAACACATGGTATACAGGCTCCCGTACAGTGGTGTCGGCCAGGCGTGCGCGTGGGACGAAGGGAGAGGGGCCACCATCGCTGCTGCTTCTCCAGCCTTGCCCCACTAGTTCAAGCAGGCCAGTTTTTTTTCTCTCTGCAACTGTAGTTGATGTAACGACGCTTGAAGAGTGAGGACAGGTCATTGGCTAACAGGTTGCAAGGTCGCCTGCTTAAAACATCCGTATGCTGCTGGGCCCAAAAATTTTGTACAACAGCTATTTGCTGCATCAGACAAAGGCTAAATGGCGTATAGAAGTGAAAGACAAAAGGAGCAAACGCAATGACAGTAAACCCTTGAGAGATCTGTATAAAACACCAAAAAGACTGTTGCATGTACAAATGTTTTTTTTTTTTTTGTAAATGATAGCAAATTGCATAATTCGTTTTCTTAGTCAACACGACTCTAAATTCTTTAAAAACGGGCAGTTCCGTTATATCCAACGTTATTATTAAAAAGCAGCCAGTAAAATCCGCACTTAGACATATCGAAAGGTGATTTTGTATATTATGTCATAAAGAGAAAATATCTGGACGCTCAGCAGCAGTTTTTCTCTATTAATGTTGTACCAGGAACCTTTGGGTGACTGTACGAAAATAATGGTGGGACCGAGCAGTCAAAAGATTAGGGAGCGTTGATGCAGGACGCAGTGTGAAAGGAAATTATTTCAACGGCTGGAGTTTCCTGAAGCCACACACCGAATTCCCGGAGGCCTTCTCTTTTTCTGTATTTCTGGCTTCCACGCCCACCTTTGCAGTTGCGTACAAGAGTGGCAATTAAAACTGGCATTGTACGGAGTAGCCAGACAGATAAGATACCACGCGACCAACTTAATTTCCTTTTTATTTCGGAAGACAGGAGAGATTTCGCCGGCGTTTCACGGACGTTTAACTACCGATTTTTGGGGGGACACGAAGGCTCGAACTAATGAGAAACGCACGTTCAGATTGTTCAGGTTACCCAAGTCCGCAATAAAGAAAACCATGAAACCGTCGATTTAATCTGGCCTGAAGCACCCCGAAAATATTTGCGTCGCAGTAACATCCCACGTCTCTTAACGCAGGTCACTTCAATAAGGGCGCTATTTTTTTTTTTTTATAAACTGTTTAAAATGTATGAATCTTTTTCCTCGTACATTAGAAAGCATATTCTCTGCAGTATGTATTCTAGTTGTTTATTTGCTCTTTACAAATCCCGTTTCCGTTATTGCTTTTCTTTTTTCCTCAAATCCGAAGGAATATTTTCGGGCCCTTTTACCTTACGACTGAGCCGCCTTGTGGCGCCATGCGGCAACGGACTGCCAATGGCTCAATTACATTTCGGGATACGTTCCGCTGGAAGCCTCGATTGGTTATCTTTCGTGAGATCACTTAACATACATATTTGGAGGTCTCGCAGCGGCAGCCCCAACTGCCGGAATCGCAAAATTGGTGGTAGGTGGTGTTCGGATACACCAAGGTGTTGTAGTGCTTAGTTCGGGTCGTTCCAGTGTACATTTGCGCGTAAAGAGAATAGCACAGGCCGTTGAGAAAGATCTGTCAGCTGAGAATAGGACTGCTCATGAGACAAATATCAACCAATAAATAACAGAAAATTTCAACATCAACCAACCATAATCAGCTAATCAGCAAAACAGCAAATCAATTTGAACCATCACTGTTTTTCAATGGGCAGAGTGGTGAACTAACCCCTTAAAAAGCAGGACAAGCTCACTGCCACCGCACTCCCTTATCACACTACCAATTTTGATGGCCAATCGCGTCGTACCTAATGAGAGAGTGTCATAATTTTGTTCTGATAAAGTTAGTTTTTTTTTTCGAGCGGCTAAAGTGGCGAAATACCATTTGGCAGCGAATGATTTAAACTTTGCAGCTTCTGTTCTGAAAGGCCGTACGCGCGACGCAGGGCGTCGTTATCGCGCCTTGGGCACCCAAGCTTGTCGACATCGTCGTATGCCTGACTCTCATCTTGCTGTCCCTGCCCGTGCCAGAAACGTTCAAGGCTCCACTGCCAGACACACTGCACGACATCAAACAAGCCAAGTATGCCGTTGACCTAAAACTTCCTTTTTTTTAAATCGTCGTAATGGCGTGACTTTCATTGATTAAGAAATCAAAAGACAAAGCTGCTGCGCGACTCACATCGCCGCCTACTGATTACCCCCGCGCTAACGGCAATCCTCACCTTGAACTTTTATGTGTAGTGCACTTTAGGGGCTTGCCTTGTCGTCGTAGTTCTCTGTAACGGTCGATGTCAAGAGACAGCCAGAATCAGGCGGCGCAGCGAGATAACGGACCCATGTAGAGCCCGGCGTACCCGTCGTGGGCGCCCCGCAGAGGCTTCGAAAGCCAGGCGGTTTGAATAGTCATAACCGTTCGCAACTCGTGAAACGCTGGCGCTTGTCATACATCTCCCCGTTGTTTAGCGCAACGAAAAGTGCAGGTTCATTTGAGGCAAAATATAGGTAATTAACCCGCAGCGCCCGCGTTCATTTAGTTTGGAACGCTCGTTGCGTTCGTGTTTACGATAGTAAGCGAAAAAAGTGGCTGTGCAACTCCGGCAAGTGCGGGAGGAAAATCAAGCACAAAAAGAACAGAACTCCCGCTGGCGCTGTTTCAGGCAGGGCGCGCGCGACCACTGTGGAGGCGGGAAATTTGAATTGCATTCGGTGTTAGCAGTGAGCGGACAACGGCCCTACAGCCCATTATGACGAATCACTGCTCTGCACTTCCGACAGCTTTCCCGTTAGAGTGTAACGGCTTTAATTTTAATATGAAGGCAGCCCGATGGTACCTCTGTACCACCTCTTTTACAATAATATGGACGAAATAATGCATTTTCCAGTTATAAGAAGGCATAATCCACAGTTTCCTGCCTTCTTGGCTCCAGAAGCTTTCTTATGAGTAACAGTAAAAGTAGATTCTGCGCACGACTAAACGCCAAACAAGCGGTTTAAACTTCACCGCAAGGCTCTTAGATCATCAACTTCTATACTTTGAGACCTTCAATGACAAGAAAAAAAGGTCGTTTGTGTCAGGGACACCCGTGTACCCGGATAGAGTTTGAATCCACAGTGAAGACGGTAATGCTGCCGCGTCAGCGATTTTACTGAGCGCCACCGACAAAGCCATTATTGATCATACCTTCATCATACCCGCATCCTGCTGGAGCCGGTATGCATTTATTCAGATAAAAACATAACAAGGCCTACTGGGCGACAAAGCCGGCATCGACAACTGAAAAGGTAGATGAACTCCCACTAGCTGCGGGCACAGGTATGCTTGAACCTGATTTTAGGTTTAACGTTACGCGCAACGAAGCCATCATTGCTAACGGTTCAGCCGAACTGCTGGCGGTGCATCGGCAGGGTGTTATGCGAGTATTCCTGCACTCAACCAACGGCGCAGCGGTCACCAGCGATCCAGAATGCCCAGCCTCTCCTGGCTATCCCTGGGCAAAGTAACCTTGGTGAACGCACATAACTGGCATATCCATTCGGCCACTCGGCATCAATGCTTCCACATTCGGATAAAGAGGGCATAGGTGTGCTCGGAGTGTTCTTCCAGTCTGGATCGAACGACTGCCGCAATGTCTTCGCCGGAGCGTTGTGTGATCATAAGCTAAAAGGCAACTTTTTGCGTCTTTTGCGTTCCATCACGCCCTGATAACTATATAGCCTGTCTCTGGCCCTCCGGGATGCTCCCATCTCCTCTACCAGTTATCCTATGATTGATTGTATTATGTAGTGTAATACGGTACGTTGTTAACTCGCCTGGACTTTGATTAACATGTCCCGGGTATATTATCTGGAGAGAATAATAACGATAGTCTGAGCGGCTTAAAAGTTTACGTCGCAGGCAGGGACCACGTCGCTACAGACGCCAGAAATGTAACATGTTCGGCGCGCGCTTTACTGTCGCATGCGTAATCAGTTGCGGTTGTATAACATATAACGGAAGAATAACGTCAATTCGTGAATGCCTAGATATTGCATCCAATGCTGGATATAAAATAACTAAGCATACAATCAAGCAATGGCGTGATTGAAATTCAAACGTTCCTGTTTTCGAGTTGTCCTCCCACAGAAGCCTTTTTTTATTAACTTCGTGGCAAGAACCTAAACAACGACAGAAGGATTCTCAGGTGTACTCTCGGATAGCTGCGTGGCCGAGTGGCAACGATTTTTTTTCCGCAGCAGCTTTTACGAGAACGCACTGGTATTTTAAGCTGTAAATATATACGAAATAGCCAAATCCCACGCAATGCGCCATAGAACACTTCGAGCATCAATACAAACAAATACGTATGCTTGCAACAACTTGCATTCTTTAAATACAAATTGCATGACTGCTAATAAAGCACGTTTTTTTTTTGTTTTTTTTTTTTTTGTTCTAAACCTGCAGAAAGAACACAAAGCCGAGCACCCTGGACACCTTCGTCGAAACAGAAGCTCAGCCACTGCGGTAACGAAGAATCCATGGGAAATAAACACGAAAATATCAAAAATAATTTGGGCAAAATTAAATCAAGGAAGTAAAAAAACAACTGACAGTACTAAACCCAGTTTCACGCATGCAGTGTGAAATCTGCTTCACATGTGGTTCTCTGGCTTCGGCTAGAACGTCAACGGGTGGTCGCGCGAGAACGGCAGCGCCGTCACCGAGCAAATTCTGCGGTTGGCGCAAAGGAACCCGCATATAAACGTCAATGGCGGGAGGCCCCCTCCGCTTTCTCTTCCCCAGCGGGAGGGAGACGAGCCCGCCTATACGACACCGCTCCGCCTTCTAGCGGTGGATCTAGGAACCGGTTTCTTCGAGGCCATAGAGTTTCATACTAATATCTACTAGATGTAAATCTGGCGCCACTGTCTGGGGAGTAGCGCTTCGGCGAATGGTCCGTCATGTAGCGGACAGGTAACTTCCACTTGTCCTTGGCATGGCTCATGAACAGACTGAGAAGTTGGCTCTGGCTGCAAAAGGCAACAATATTACTATAGAAGATTCATCAAATTTCTTTTGTTATTATAAAATTGAACCTCCGAAAGGATTAATTTGTCAGTGATGATGTAAGAGCTTCATGCACGATGAACAAGAAAAAATGTTACTTTAAGGTTGATTTGGCTTCGAGACAAGAAAGAAGCCATATGGCTAGCTCAGCCAAGTAGGCGAGGAACGTCAAAGGCGGCAATGGCGCCACCCACGTTTCGGCGATCGTGCCTTCATATATCTAGTAGGCACGTTCCACTCGTACTTGGCATGGCTCATGGACAGGCTGAAAAGTTTCCTGTGGCTGAACAACAATAATATGAGGAGCTTTTATTCGAAATGAGTCCAACCCAGCTAAACAAAATGTCAGAAACCAGCGAAAATTTGTGACCGGGCTTAATGAAGCGCTGTCAAAGTTATTACATATTGCCACGAACCGCGCAGTGTGTTTGTATACTTTTGTTTTCTTTTCACCATCCGGCGGCCCTAGGCTGTGTTATCAGTGTTTCAAGCAAAGTGAATATCCTTTTTTTTCTTTTGAATGCAGCACGGTCTGTTTTATATTGATGCGGAGATTGTTTGGCCCTGAAGTCCCTAGCCCAAAATAATCTTCTTTGATCTCCAGTGCTCGCTTTGTAATTCGACGATTCGAGAAACAGTCGCGCCGAAAAATAAATACTCGCAGGGCAGCCGCTGTGGTATTCGATTCGCCGACCCCAGTCTGCGCACGTCACTTCGTTGACCTCTTCTACGCCGCTTTCATTTTCTCTGAGATTTTGCGGAGCACAAGTTCGTTCCTTCAAGAAAACCTGCGTCGTCCTTGGCTATGTGACACCTGGTAGTGGCGCGGGGTACATGCACCCTAAGCCCCCGGCAAGTCGCCAAGCAAGTCCGAGCCGCGCCAGCCGTTGACTTCAATGTCTTCGTCCGGAGTACGGCCTTCTTCAACATCATCCCGTTAAAGTAGAGGCCGCGACGATGACCAGCACTTCGTCATCATCGGTCTCCATGCAGCAGCCACGGAAACCCCCATCATTTTAAGGGTTACCATTAGGCAATGCTGATGAATGGCTAAAGCATTTCGAGCGGATCCGGACATTTAACTGATGGGACGATGACAAAACATTGAGCAAAGTGCACTTCTATCTTGAAGATTCGGATCGCATTTGGTTCGAGAACCACAAGCGCACCCTCACCGCTTGGGAGTTATTCAAGGCTGAGTTTTCGAAAACTTTCACGGCTCTAGTTCCTAAGGAACGGGCCGAGCAGTTGCTGCAGACCGGCACGCAGCATCCCAACGAAAGCGAGCTCCTGTTTGTTGAGGGAATGAAGCGACTTTTTTTCCGTGTGGACTCATAAATGACAGATAAAGAAAAAAACTACGGTTTCTGATGCGAGGGGTAAAGCAAAGAGCTCTTCGCTTGCTTGGTTCATAACCGCCCTAAGACGGTGTCCGGATTCGCGTCCGAATTCGCCGTCTTTGCGCGCCACATGCTGACCAACATAAACATGTCGAATGTCAAGCCTCGTGTATCTTCTACAGGGAGAACGTATCCCAAAAGCGTGCCGACTGAGCTAGCCGGGTTACGGAAACAAGAGCTGCACAGGGCCTCCTGGTGTTGGACGCTGTGAAAAATGATGGAAAAAAATTCCGCAGAAAGTCAGAGAATTTTTTTATTCCGGGAAAATTGCACTAAACGCCCACCCACAAAGGTGAACGCAACTAGAAGAAGAAGAAAAAGAAGAAGAAGGAGAAATTAAATTACCGAAAACATATTTACATAACCAATTATACCGAAGGAGGTCCCAGAACACCAGGCTACATGACTAGAGGACTAGGACTAGGGGCCGATGCGATCGGTTGCTCTCTGAATAGGCTGTGCAATTAACAAAAAAATACCAGGCAACTTATTCACATTAAAACGGCAACAGTGAACATCTTGCATCACGAACCACACTTCCGCCAGAAAAACAAGTTGTATACAGTGCACCCCCCAGCCCCCCCCCCCCCCCCCCGCCCCCCGACTTTGCGGTTTTGTCGCGCAGCCTTTGGGTTTCGTCTTGCCAGTAATGATTGCTGTCCAAATAACTCTCCATCGGTACCCCCAGGTATCGCCCAGGCGTGGTGGTCCAGTTTACGCGTTCAAATACAGTCGGTGTTGATTCCCAGTTTCCGTGCCAAAAACCGGCACACTTCTGCCAATTGACTGAGCTTTGGGTGACGCCACAAAATTGTTTGGTTATCATGACAGCTCTACTCACACTTTGTTCGTCTGTGCAGATAATGGCCACATCATCAGCATACGTTAGAAGCTTGACTTCGCTTGCATGCAACACAAAACCTCGTACATAACTATCATTGATAATCTTTAAACAAAAGGGTTCTAGAAAAATACAAAATAACAATGAGGAAGCAGGGCACCCTTGCCTCACTGATGACAACACTGGAATGTACTCGGTAACACTTTTGTTAATTACCAGCTGCGTGAAACAATCATGATACGCCATCTTAATGCCCTTTAAAATAACGTCTCCAAGGTTTATATGCTTCAAAACTGAAAAAAGGATCCCATGACAGACGCGATGAAAGGCTTTCTCAAAATCTACTGTAGCATGGCTACTTTACGAAAAAACATGTCACAGCACTGCAGGAGACTTTGCGCTACGTGAATGTTTGTTACAATACTGCGACCTTTAATGCCACATGTCTGATGTGGCCCGACAATCATACTAATCACACTCTGAAGTCTTTTGGCAATAATCTTCATTAATATTTTGTAGTCTGTGTTGGCCAAAGTAATGGTTCTATGTCCTGTTACAGACGGCCTTTTCAAAGGATCCTCAGACTTTGGAATAAGAATGGTGTGCGTGCGGGTGAAAGTTTTTGGCAGCGCACCATTTTTGAAAGCTTCCTCGAATACAAGGAACAAAAAGGTGCAACCATATTTTTCTACATTCTATACAAGCCCGAACCCAGACCATCTGGACCCGACCCTTTCCCTCGTTTTAATTCCTCCATTGCTGTTTCCACTTCTTTTAAACTAATGGGTTGTTCCAAATTTAGTCTAGTCTCGTCATCTAACACCGGCAACAGTGAAAGAAACTCTCCCTCAAAACCATCTACTTTTGGACATGCCGGGCTGAACAGTCCTGTGTAAAACCGCGCGAACTCTCGTTTCAACTGTTCGTCCTCGCGCGTAGCAACACCCTGACAGGTTATTTGTTCTATTTTGTTCGCCTTCACATAACGCATCTCATCTTCTAAAGCGCGCTTTGTGGGCGCCTCCCCTGCCAGCAGCCTTTCTGCACGGGCTATAATTGTTGCCCCCCTGGAACGTTCCTTATCAATCGCCTCAAGCCTGCTTTTGAGGGTTGAGATATCGTCGCCGAACAATCCTGGCGTTTGGAACTCTAGCTTCAACATACGAGTGATATTGCGACGAAGAGTGTCCTCTTCCTCCTTTTCTGTTCTTTTAATGCAGACTACTCTTTCAATGACCTTCATTTTATTTCTTGCTTAAAAAGCTCCCACTTTGCTCCCCACCGAATTTCGGTTTCATTTCTGCGCTTAACAAAAATCTCCTCCACTGCTTTATTGAAAGGGTTGTCCTTTGATAACCTCGATTTTAATCTCCTCAACTCCCAATTAAATTTGTTGCGCCCCTTCCGCTTCCCCTCTTGAAAAAACGAGACAAGACAATGATCACTAAATGATACCTGGTCGACTGCATAATTATTGCACGCCGACAAAAGCTCTGGAGAGACGTATATCCGATCTAGGCGTGCATGTCTGCTCCCCTGAAAGTTCGTGTAGCACACCGTACTCGTGTTACCCGAGCACTGGGCCACATCTGACACGTCAAACTCATTTAGCATATGAGTAAGGGTCTCTCTTCGTTCAAAGTCCCCGATCCTCTGCTGTCTTCCCGTGCGCACACGCAAATAAAATCACCAAAAACATGATAATATTATCAAGCTTTACGTGGTTAGAAAACTCCCAAGCATTTCCCCGAGGGTGAACATGGTTAAGTGCGAATGCACGGGGTGATGTTATGAGGGGTAGTAAAGTTAAAATCCGTTGGCATTCGCCCGTGAGCGCGCGCGAGCCGACCCACGGAGGTCTGGCAGTTTATCGCTGCATATATAGGGGGGTACGCCGCGCCCAGCGCGCCGAGCCAGGTGGCTGAGAGAGGAGGCGAGCGCAAGGGGAGAGGGACAGCGGCGCACGGCAGCTGCAGCCGAGCGAGGGGAGAGGAGGTGCGGGTGCGTGACGTCATGGCGCGGGGAGGGAGAGTGACACACAGCGGCGCACGGCAGCTGCCGGGGAGAGGAGGTGGAGTATGTGACGTCACGGCGCGGGGAAGGGAGAGGGACGCGCGCGGCCCACGCCGTCGCGCCGCGAGGAGCGGTGAGGGGCGTGTCGTCACGTGGTGAGTGACGTCACTGCGCCGTTGCTACCGACGCTCCTCTCCGCTCCACGCCGTTGCTAGGGGATAGGAGGACTGCGGACGGACGGCGCCGCCGGCGGTGGAAGGTTTGGGGTCGCTTATAAAGTGCATTGCACTTAAAATGCTCTTGAAAAAACTGGTTTATTCCTCTGTCATTGGAACCGGTAAAACACGAAACTGATATGTACAGCGAAATCTGCAGCTGAGCATTATTTGCGGGTCGGCGGCTGTCTTGTGGGTGGGCTTGCCGGGCGACGTCCTGCTGGCGGGTCGCTTCGGCAAAGGTGTACTGGTGTCAATTCTGTAACGGATATGACGCCAGTGAAATCTTGGTGTGCCCCGCATAAAACACTATCTTGTTAAAATATAAAACCCGAAAACGAACAACCCTAAGCATAAGGTACCGATGATGATGATGATGATTCCTATTGGTTTCCCCTTTGAAGCGGGGTGATGACATGTCATCTTACCAAAAAGGACTAATATAACCATGTTTTACACTCTTGGTTTAATACTAGCGCTGCTTAGGGCAGGCACTAACGCTTATTAGGCCCGAAATACTTTCTTTTCCCTGCTACAGGTGGTAACTGTCCTAGGCAATATTCCCCTCTCTGCTTTTCGTCCACCAGCATTCTAATCTTCTTTTCGTCCCCTCGACAGCCTTGAAGTTAACTTTCTCTCTGATACCCTTAAATCCTAGGGCTTCTGGATTCTGGAAGCCCAATATTCCCTTCATGTAGATTTGAATGGATACCCTCACATTCTAACACTATGTGCCGCATAGTTTCTGTTTCTTTTCCGCAGACCACGCATACCCCATCATTTTGTGAATACTTCCCCACAAAACTCTTAGTTCGCAGGCAACCTGCCCTAGCCTCAAAAAGCAAAGCACTGCCCTGGGAATCATCGTAGAAATTTTCCTTTCTGATGTTCATCTTCTCAGCCCTGTACATCTCTAACGACGTTTTAGCCTCCATTTTTTCCCTCCATTTATTCGTTTCAATCTGCCTTGCCTCTTTTTTGGTTAACTTGGCTGTTTTGTATTCCCCACTGTTCTTTCCGTGTTTCATCGTTAGCCTTCTAGCCTTTCTTAACCCCTGCGTGTCCACGCTTTTCAAGTATAGGTACCTAAAAACCTTAGCTGCCCACCTTCGTTGATCCATTGCCCTCAACCTCATCTCAAAGCATATTTTACTCTGAGCTTCTCTAACTTCAAACGACGCCCAGCCTATATCTCCCTGAACTGCTTCTTTAGTTGTTTTTCCATGCGCGCCTAAGGCCAAACGTCCTACCGTTCTCTGGTTTACTTCAAGACCTGATAGAACGTCTGATTTTAAGCAGAGTACAGCATTCGCAAACGTGAGAACCGGAACCATTACTCCTTTCCACATTCCTCTTACTACTTCATATTTGTTATACCCCCACAGAGCTCTATGCTTCATTATAGCTGCGTTTCGCTTTCCCTTAACCTTAAGTTGCTCCTCGTGGGTACTTAAGTAGTTATCCCCTTCGTTTATCCACACTCCCAAATATTTATATTCCTTCGCTCTAGGTAATTCGCCTTCCTGGATAGACACTACGTCGGTGGTAGCGGCATTGAAAACCATTATTCCTGATTTTTCTGCACTGAAATTTAACCCGAGGTCAGTGGCTTCCTGGCCGCAAATATTTATTAGCCGCTGCATATCGGTTTGGTTATCAGCTAAAAGAACAATGTCGTCTGCGTATAACATTCCCGGAATATGCTGTTGTACCACTTCGCCTTGCAGCATATGGGTTAGGCTAAGCCCTACTTGACTTTCTTCCATTTTCTTTTCTAATCCTGCCATGTAAAGCATGAACAGTATTGGGCTCAAAGGGCATCCCTGTTTCATTCCCCGATGGATGTTGACCTGCTGGGCGCATTTCTGTCCTTCCCAAGTAAGGTGCACTCTATTGTCTTTATAGATTGCTATAAGGAATTGTACTAACTCGTCATCTAATCCCTGGAGTTTCAGCATCCTCCACAGCCGTTCTCTGTTTAGCTTGTCTTATGCCCCTTTAATGTCCAAGAACGTAATCCATAGTGGTCTATTCTGTGCTTTCGCAATTTCAATGCATTGCGTTATCACGAACAGATTGTCATCCAGTCGCCTGTCTTGTCTAAATCCATTCTGCAGTTCCCCAAGTATTTCATTTTCTTCCATCCATGCTTGAATTTCTGATTTTATCGCCTGCATTACGAATCTATACACCACTGACGTTACTGTGAGTGGTCTGTATGAATCAATGCTGGCTTTGTCTCCTCTGCCCTTATATATTAAATTCATCCTACTTTCTAACCAGTCCTCTGGTATTTGTTTGGTTTCTATCGCCTTATCTATCGCCTTATCGCCTTGGTTTCTATCGCCTTATCGCCTTTCTATCGCCCTCATAAACGATTCCTTACTTTTAGGTCCAAGTAGGTTTATCAGTTGCATTGGTATTCCGTCCGGGCCCACTGCTGTCTGAGGGGAAACCTTTTGCTCTGCTTTTTTTTTAATCAAGGTTGCTCAAACTTATTTCCCTTTCCGCAGTCTTTTGTGGCGCTGATGTTATCGGTGCAGGTTTCCCTACCACTATTGTCCTAAACTTCTCACTAATCACTCGATGAATATGCGCCAACGCGTGCTCTCCTTCTAAATGTTCCCCCTCCTCATCAATCAGGAATTTTTGCTGGGTATCGTTTTTTGAGCTTAGTGATTTTACATGGTTCCAAAACTTCTTGGATGCCCTTTTGTCCTTCTTCCGTATTTCTGTCATCCATTGTTCGCTTTTCTGCTTGATCTTTGCTTGCAGCATTTTCTGCGCTTCTAGTTTTTTTCCCACGGTAGACATCCCACTTCTCCTTCACTACCTCCGGTTCCATACCAGTTCTTTTTGCTTCTCTATGTTCTCTCGAAGCCTTTCTTCGCTGGTCAATAGCCTCTTTTATTTCCTTATTCCACCAGCTTCTCGGCTTTCTCTTCCCTTTCCATCGGTTTCGTTCCTTTACTTCATTCATCTTACTCTTTATGAACACAATCATTTCGTCGTAATCCCAATTTTTGCCTAGGTATTTATTGATTTCATCTTCCAATCTATCAGCGATGATCTTTAACTGCTCATTATTTAAATTATTTCCTCCTATTGTAACTATTTCTGCATTTGTCCGGGTTGCGCCTCCAAAGTGCAAGCTAAACCGCTTGTGGTCACTTCCTAAGCTGTCTGTTCCATTTTCATCTATCCTCATTTCCCGCAGCCTTCCGTATACTGTCTCGGATACTAAACTGTAGTCTATGCTGAACTGTCTGTTACCGCTTTCCCACGTTATTTGTCCGTCACACTTGCTTTCCGTGTTTACTATTACAAGCCGGTTTTAAGTGCAATGCACTTCTTAAGCGACCCTGAACCTGCGTCCACCGGCGATGTCCGCGCACGTGGAGATGGGCGCGCGCAGCCTGGCCGCTGACATAGCACATACCCACGTGGGGGATTGGCCAGGAATCTCCTCGTCTTCCTTGGCAACGGGGGGAGATGGGCGCGCGCTGCCTGGCCGCTGACATGGCACATACCCACGTGGGGGATTGGCCAAGAATCGGGCGTGAGAAGGGCTAATGCACCTGCTTAAAGGAGTACTGACACGAAATTTCAAAGCTGAGATCCGCTCTAGCAATTAAGTACAACGACAACACAAATAGGTGTCTGTGAATAAATGCATCTTTCTTTCTTTGTAGTTGTGTGTGTGTGTGTGATCTCTCTTTCGCGAACATTACCGAAACGCGCAAATTCAACTCGTGCATTCGCACTTTCACATTCTTCCCCTCGGGGAAATGCGGGGAATTTTTCCTGGCATAGATCTATCACTAGAGAACCGTTGTGGTCTGTGTATCCATCCAAAGCTTCTATATGAGCATTCATATCTCCAACTATGATTATTTCGCCCGAATCTTTGAACTCGTTTATATCTCTTCTCAAACAGTTTACCATTTCCTCATTTTCCTCCCTAGCACTACTTCCGGTCCACAGATACACTACTCCTAACCATGTATTTTTCCCCTCTATGGTGCCTCTAACCCACAGATGCTCTTTACAACTTTCATGCACTCTCTGCCAGTCGGTCCCTTGGTTAATGAGCATGCCAACACCTCCCCCTTTCTTCATTCCTGTGGTCCTGTTGCAACCTTCCCAGACATAATTGTCTATGATTACTATGATTGTCTACTAAAGGTTGCTTCCCAGCAAGAAGACCCTGTGTGCAGGGGTGCACCCTTTACAGGCCGCTTTCTTCGCTGTACTGGCGTCACTTCCGTGACGGAAATGGCGTAAGAGAATTCTGCGTGAATCCGGGAATAAAACACGTTCGTGTTAAAAACTGTGATTGATCCCACTTCCATAGGAACCGGTAAAACACGAAACTGAAATGGGCCTTCAAAGGAGCAGTTGAATGTTTATTGTGCATCGATATGAACTTGCACATTGCTATTTATATTTCGTCGTATGACACCGTTATGCGCATCAACGTTAGACACTTGATTGCTCGCGCCGGAGAATTGCGTAAATCCGACTGAAACCACAGGCACTGGAGAACTGTCCGTACGAACGAAACCGAACGGGTTGTCAGCGAATCGTTTGGTGAATACACGATCCGCTGCTTCTTACGCTGCAGCGGACCATGCCACTAGCGCGACATTCGCAAGTTGGCATCGGTCTTACTCCGTGGTCGCTGCCTTACAGGCTTCTCCACTGATTACGCTGCGAGTCCCCCGTACACGTAGGCGCTGGCATCGAGGTGCCAACTGTAGGCGCTTATTAGCGTCATCGTGCACTACTTCGCTTCGCATCCTCTAGACGACAGCACCATCTGAAGGAAAGGATATATGGCGCGTTCGTCGTCCTACAGACGTGTCTGTTTATAGCGCAGTCGGGAGCCCGTTTCATAGCTGCCGTTGCGGCGAAAGAGTTTGTGCTTGAAACCCCAGCCCATACGCGTCAATCGAAGTTCTAATGGTGATGTCATGTTCGTGACAGATATGACGTAAGTGAAATCCTCGTGGACCGCGGCATAAAACACTTTCGTGTTAAAAACTGATTCCTGTCGTTCACATTAGGGGCGTAAATGCATATTACTCTAAATTTGCACCTGAAAAGGAAAATCACAAAGAACTAGCCTGCCATTGTGAATGTACATGTCACTTTGAATTTCAATGACTATGGCGTTTTTCACAAAAATACCGCACCCTGCCGATGAAGCACCGAGTGACTAACACACACACTCAAAAGATTAGCGAAGGGACACACCATGCCATCAGTACCTTCCTGAGGCCCAATTTTGGTCCCTTGCACAGCCAAAATATCTAGTTCCTTTTCATTTATCAGGTCATGTAGCTGGTACTGCTCTCACTGACTGCCGAAGCCTCGTACATTCAAGGTGCCTACATGAAGTGGCAGTTCAAGTCGTACCATTTTATAATTGGGTACTACTCCGAAGGCATGGCATTACATGTCCAACAGCGCTCACATTGTTCTTTTCGTCATTACCAAGTACTTTTGCAGGGGTGCACGAGGGCGCGCTGCATTGCGTTTTCCTAAATGCGGTGCAGTAGCTCCCGGGCGGTAGTTTGGTACAGCGTTCATGCTTTATCAGGTGCCCCAAATACACCTTGCTCTGCCATCCCGCCACTTAACACAAAAACTTCTAGGACACTCAAGTCAGCTAACCTGTTCCTTTGTGGCGCTGTCTCAACGCTGGACTTGAGCTATGCCGTCGACCTTCGCTGAGTGGCCGCCTTTGCAAGCGGCTCTCCCAGTCCAGGCGTTCCGTTGCCGTCCTCGTTGCCGTCGTTGTCGCGCAGACGCTTGCTACCCTTGTCTTGTTGCCCCAAACTTTGTCTTGTTGTTGGTGGCGGAAATCTTCCACCTTGCCCTGCTCCATATATCTGCAACATGGGGGAGCTCACCTTACCGTTGGAGGTCGTGTTCAGGCGCTTCACCAACAACACCTACGCCGTCGAGAAGGTTCAAGGTTCGGTCCAGCGTCTAAGCACACAACACACGTCAATGCTGCCTCTACGAAGGGGGCGTTGCCGCCGCCTTTCGGTCTGTTGTCACGTTGGGTTTGGGTTTGAAGGACGATCGTCTGACGGGCGGCTCCCTTGCCGTTACCGCAGCCCCGACGGCTAAAGGCTTGTCGTCGTGACTGCGGTTCTCCTTGCGCTGTCTCTTAGCCGCTGCTCCTGACGCGTCCTTTTCATCGTCGTCTGTCTCGCCGGGCTCGTTCCTTTTGGCCGTCCCCTCTTCTTCTTGCATCCGGTTGTCTTCAATTTCTTCAGCTTCCGCGGCGCCCTCAACAGGAGCCTCTTGCACGGGTGGTACCTTCGTTGCAGACTGACGTTACGGGGTTGTCCTGGGAAAGCGGTGGTTTGGGGGCTGGTGTTCCCGCCCCACCTCCCGCAGCGGCTTCCGCCTCCGCCTCGTCCATGACGAGCTCCGAGTCACCCTCTTTCGTCCACGGCCCTGCCACCTTCGCGTACGTCTTCACGCAGCTGGTCTCGTCGTGGCCGAAACGACGACAAATGCTGCAGCGAGGTACACGGCACTCACGCCTCACGTGTCCAGAGCAGTGACACCGCAGGCACATGGGTGCCCGTCCGGGCACTACAAGCAGAGCGTTAGGTCGTCAACCTGGTAGGTCGTCAGGTCGTCAACCTGGTCGTTAGGTCGTCAACCTGGACCCCTGGTTTGAGCTAGAGCGTCACCCAGCGAGTCGTAGATCCTTTGTCGACGACGCCGTGAACCCGCCAGCACTCCCTCGTCACGCTGACGACCTTGCCGTAGGCGGCAAGGGCAGCGCGCAAGTCGTCGTCCGGCGCGTTATACAACAACCAGTGAAGTTTAAGCCGAATGTCCTGGTTCCTCGGGTCGATAACAACGCAGCGGTGCCCTTTCACACTCACGTCAGTGGCCTGAATTATCTTCTTTGTTGCGTCTGCGCTGTTAAACGTTATCGCCCAAACGTGATTCATCTTATCTTCCACTCGTTATGGTCGAGCCCTAAGGTCAGCGTGCAAACAAACAGTGTTATTCACCGAACGTCATGATGGTAGACTTGGCAGCGAGACTTGTCTTCCTGGTCTTCAATGGCAGCATTCCTGTTACCGCAGCCCTGACGGGCTGCAATATCCACTCTCAGGGAGCACATGATCGCACGTCCGCTCACTGCGGTGGCCGGAAGTGGAATGACTGAGCTAGCCGGGCGATGGGACGAGGGGCTGCACGGGGCCTTCTAGTACTGGCAGTTGTAAAGCTGAAGAGAAAAACAGAAGCGCCCAACGTGGGGCTCGAACCCACGACCCTGAGATTAAGAGTCTCATGCTCTACCGACTGAGCTAGCCGGGCGACGGGATGAGAGGCTACACGTGGCCTTCTGGTGCTGGCAGTTGTAAAACTGAAGAATAAAACAGTAGGGCCCAACGTGGGGCTCGAACCCACGACCCTGAGATTAAGAGTCTCATGCTCTACCGACTGAGCTAGCCGGGCGACGGGAGGAGGGGCCGCACGTGGCCTTCTGGTACTGGCAGTTGTAAAACTGAAGAATAAAACAGGAGCGCCCAACGTGGGGCTCGAACCCACGACCCTGAGATTAAGAGTCTCATGCTCTACCGACTGAGCTAGCCGGGCGACGGGACGAGAGGCTACACGTGGCCTTCTGGTGCTGGCAGTTGTAAAACTGAAGAATAAAACAGTAGCGCCCAACGTGGGGCTCGAACCCACGACCCTGAGATTAAGAGTCTCATGCTCTACCGACTGAGCTAGCCGGGCGACGGGATTAGAGGCTACACGTGGCCTTCTGGTGCTGGCAGTTGTAAAACTGAAGAATAAAACAGTAGTGCCCAACGTGGGGCTCGAACCCACGACCCTGAGATTAAGAGTCTCATGCTCTACCGACTGAGCTAGCCGGGCGACGGGATGAGAGGCTACACGTGGCCTTCTGGTGCTGCCAGTTGTAAAACTGAAGAATAAAACAGTAGCGCCCAACGTGGGGCTCGAACCCACGACCCTGAGATTAAGAGTCTCATGCTCTACCGACTGAGCTAGCCGGGTGACGGGACGAGGGGCTGCACGTGGCCTTGTGGTACTGGCAGTTGTAAAACTGAAGAATAAAACAGGAGCGCCCAACGTTGGGTTCGAACCCACGACCCTGAGATTAAGAGTCTCATGCTCTACCGACTGAGCTAGCCGGGCGACGGGATGAGAGGCTACACGTGGCCTTCTGGTGCTGGCAGTTGTAAAACTGAAGAATAAAACAGTAGCGCCCAACGTGGGGCTCGAACCCACGACCCTGAGATTAAGAGCCTCATGCTCTACCGACTGAGCTAGCCGGGCTTTTTTTATTATTATTACCTTTTTCACACACGTAATACAAGTCATAGATAAATTAAAAACCGCCTGCCAAACTTTGGCTGACAGAAGGACTTAAAATAAACATCAAAAGTACATAGCTCTTCCAAAACAGGCAGCCATTCAAGTTCGGGGTCCTGTAACTTGTACACTTCATACAACAACCTGACATTTTGAGCAAAATACTTGCTTACAGTGCGCGCATTGGGGACCCCATGTCACAAAGCCATTCTGGACCTCCAAATGGCATGCAAACCTAGCGCCATGATCAAATCATACGGGATTTCATCTTCACGCTCAACCGGAAGGAACCGAATGCCATGCGCTGAAATGGGCAGGTCTTTCTTTAACGTTCTCTGTAAAACGTCCCAAAAAAATACGGCGTCCCAGCACTCCACGAAAACATGTTCCACTGTTTCGGCTTTCGCACACAGCGTACAGATGTTTGACCAACCAATAAACAGCCCCTTCTCCTCCATCCATGTTTTAACTGGCAGCGTTCCTGTATGTAACTTGAAAAAGGAAGTTTTCACGGATGCTGGGACTGCCATTTTTTTCACACGGGATAACACATCCTGCCCAGGACCAGAACTAAACATTTCACGATAACGTGGTACGGGGAACAGCATCTCCCTCAAATTATTTGTAAGGGTTTTTCTCGAAACCGTGGCTAAATATTCTACCGAAAATCTCACAGTAAGAAAACGGAAGGACTCAACAACTTCCTTCATGTAGCCTTTCACGGCACCACATCTATCACTTACAGAAGAAACAATATACATAGGCAAGGCATCTACTAATGTAATCTGCATTAAAGTGCGAAGAAATGGATCACGTGTATCACGCAGAAACATAAACCGGTTCACAAGCTGGCGAACAAATACATGACACAGGCCAACACCCCCATGCCTTACTCGGCGGAAAAGTTTACTCCGACTGGAACGCTCCCACACCGCTGACCAGATAAAGACTGCGAATACTCTGTGCATTCGCTGCACGTGGACTCGTGAACAATGAAGCACCTGCATCACATACCACAGCTTTGCCAAAAGAAAAAAATCGCGCCAATCCACCCCGTGAATGTGGTTGGAAAGCAAAGCTGTAAACGGCACCCATAACGATTACTCATGCGACGTCACTTAAAATCACTCACATCGCTCTACAAATAGTAAAACCAGACAGAAGTGAAATGCACTTAACCACACCATTTATTACTTCAAAGAGATATTCTCGGTAAAGTTAACTCAATGCATGATGCATGAACGGTGTTTGGTTGAGTTGTATTGGTGTAGCACAAGAGTGGAAACTTTTTTTTTATAAAATCAAAGTAAGCTCCAACCCGGTGTTGGACGATCTGATTTCTCCGCCTCTGCGCCGCGGACGGAGGCGACGAGGCTTGCGGCTGAGAAGGGGGAGGAAGAAATACTTCTGTTCAGATTTCTGAACGGCCCAGAGTGCAGCCCTGGGGAGTGATTCCTTCTTCTGTGGGGCCCATAAGCAGTCCGCGCGGCCTGTGTTCTGTCCACCCGCTGACGCTGGGTAGGTAGAGAGGGCCTGGAGAGTAGCATCTCCCATTGCTGTCATGGGTAGTTGACGGAAAGAGAGGAGGGTGCTCAGGGCTAAAGTCGCACACCCCGATTACGGGGCGGGGTGCTCCTACTTCTGAGCAAAATTTACATTCAGCGTCGTAGCGTTTCGGGTGCATTAAGTGAATACGCGTAGGCTGTGGGAAGGAGCCCGGATTATACGAGCCGTAGGATAGTTTGTTGTTCTCTGGAAAGGTCAGGGTAAGGTGAAAGTACGGTCTGTCTCAGAAGGCGATAATGCTGGATTATCTCCCTGGACGTGACAAGCGGGTGACTGTCCTTGTGCAGCTCCATAGCACGGGAGGTAAAAGCGCAGGCTTGTTGGGTGGGCGTATTTGTTGACCTCCATTGAAGCGTGAGGGGCTGTCCAGATGAGCTGAAGGGAACCGTTTGGGGAGTGTTTTTTTAGCACGCACAGTGCAGGTCAGGACACCCAACCCGACTGGTAATTCCAGTAGGCTTGCCGGGAATCGGTGACTACCCTCCGAACCCCTGGTTGAGTGGGAGCCAAGGTGATGGCTGCCTCTTCTGCTGCCGTCATTTGTTGGGTCCTAAGCGAGGTACACGCAAGGAGGTTGGTTCTGGAGGTAGTCACGATGATGGCGTGTTGCTGCCCTCGATGTTTGGAGAAGTCTGTGTAGATAACTGCATGAGCCCCACCGAGGGTGGTGTTTAGCGCTTGAGCCCGTGCTTTTCGGTGACGTCATGTGAGGGGTTCATATTTCTAAGCAAAGGGAGCATCTTTAGTTTTAGTCACCAAGAGTCTGGGAGTACGTCAAGCGGAGTGACATTCTGGGCTGCCCAGCCAATCTGGTGAAGCATGCGGTTACCCACCGCAGTTCTGAGTCGGACCTTCTGGTTAGAAAGATGGCCTTCTATCAGCTCTTCCACCGTGTTGTGGAGCCCGTGCTAAGCAGCCTCAGTGTGGACGCACTCATGAGAAGACCAATGGCCTGCTCAACCGCATTTATAATCATTATATAATGCATCTCTATGTGTTCCTCGTCGAGAAGAAGACAGGGGGTTGACGTAAGTGACTCTCGAGAGGGCAAAAGCTTCAATTAATCGAAAGATATCGGATGCCTTTAGGCCTCGCTTCTTGGTGGCAACTCGCCTGATCATGTGTATGATTTGATTAATGCTGTTTTTAGGCGCTACAAGTAGACGTCACTCTTGGTGTTATCCTCGAGATGTAGGTCCAGCATCTTAATGCTGGGGCTGGGAGTGATTGGAGCACATTGGCGTACTAAAAGTGAGATTCCATGGATTGGTGTAAGCTTCCTTTAATTTTTGTAACTCTTAGCACATGAGCAAGGTGCGCACAGGGCCGCTAGACGGGCGTGAGTGGTCGTGTGACGCTTTCACGTGGCATTCAACGAGAAGGCAGGGGGTAAACCCGTAGATGTGCTTGGTGAGTACGCCATTTGTCTTCCCGTGTTCGCGTGCAGTGCTGCAACGTACGCTGAAAAAAGATCTGCCAATCGATGCCCATGGTATTCGGTATTTGTCCGTTGAACCTGATGATGATGGCGTCCCTCTAGATCTAGTAGTGTTACTAGGACTGCACAGTATATGGAGATGCCGAATGGCAGTCCGCCACTCGGACATTGATGCGCGGCCAGTAAATGAGTATTTCCGAGAGGCCATATTCTCTTTTCTTGAAGTTCAAAAGGCACGCCAATGTGTTCCAGACTGGTTGTCACAAATGGAGGAGCTGACAAAAATGAAAATATTTTAGTAGTCAGCACTGTACCCTAGAGTGGAACAGTGATTTTATGTCTTAGTGTAATGGGTTTGTTTTCTTGTTGTGTATTATGTTTGTAACAGCGGTGTTTGTCTGGAAATAAAGAAAAAAAAAAGCTTGTAGCTAAATCGGTAAGACAACGGGCTCTCGCTTTGTTAGTCTATTAGTTCCAGGTTCGATTCCCGGCGGTGCAAGTAAATTCTTTTATTTGTTCCCTGGAGTTTTCTGGTGACACCAACGGTCGCGAAAGAAACCTTGGGGGGTAGAGGTAAAAAGCTTTGCTTTAAAAGGTTGCATACAGGGGCTCGTGCGAAAACAGACAATGCGCGACCACCCCACTTCGTTGTTTTTTCGCGCAGCTTCGCCGTCTCGGATTCCCAGTACTCGCCGTTATCCTGATAGCGATCCAGCGGAACTCCGAGATAACGCGCTGGTGTACGCGACCAAGACACGTTTTCAAATACAGATGGTGTTGACCCCCACTCCCCGTGAGAAAAACCAGCGCACTTGGCCCAATTAACACAGCTGTTAGTAAGACTACAAAATTCCTTCGTTATCGATATGGCTGCGCTTACACTCTCCTCGTCTTCACAAAAAACCGCCACATCATCCGCGTATGTTATTAACTTCACTTCGCTTGTGTGTAAATGAAAACCACGTACTCCGCTGTCATTAATTACTCTTAAACAAAAAACCGCCACATCATCCGCGTATGTTATTAACTTCACTTCGCTTGTGTGTAAATGAAAACCACGTACTCCGCTGTCATTAATTACTCTTAAACAAAAAGGTTCCAAATAAATTGCAAACAGAAGAGGAGATGCTGGACATCCTATTCGCACAGAAGACAGTACAGGAATACTTCCCGTGACATTCTTGTTGATTATCAGTTGCGTGCAGCAGTGAGAGTACGCCATACGCACTCCCTGTATTATCACATCACCAAAATTTATGTGCTCCAAAATACAAAAAAGAATCTCATGGCACACTCGGTCAAACGCTTTCTCGAAATCAATTTGAAGCATAGCGACCCTTTTAGAAAACATATCGCAGCACTCCAGCACACTGCGCGCAACATGAACATTTGTAACTATACTCCTCCTCTTTATGCCACAGGTCTTATGCGGCCCTACTACACTTGTTATAACACTCTGCAATCGTTGCGCTAAGATCTTCATAAGAATTTTGTAATCTACATTGGCCAATGTAATCGGCCGGTACCCAGAAACCGACTGAAGTTTAACACGGTCTTCCGATTTGGGTATGAGGACGGTGTGTGTGCGACCAAAATACCGCGGCAATACCTTGGACTCGTACGCCTCGCGAAAGACCATAAATAAAAACGGAGTTACTATATCTGAGAACCATTTATAAAAATCCGCACCAAGCCCGTCAGGTCCTGGCGGCGTACCTACTTTTAACTCCGATATTGCCGTCTGAATTTCGCCGAGCGATATCCGTCGCTCTAAGTCCTGCCTCACCTCATCTTCCAACCTTGGGATGACTGTAAGAAAGTCTCGCTTGAAGTCATCAGTTTTTGGACCTGTGGGGCTAAACAAACTCTGTGTAATGTTCTTGAAACGCACTTTTTATGTTGTCTTTGTCACTGGTAAGCGCGCCTCGCCAATATATTTCCTCGATACCATTGCCCCTCGCGTACCGTGCTTCGTCTTTTATCGCTCGCTTTGTGGGCGCTTCACCGGCCAAAAACACTTCGGCCCTCGCCCTCACGGTCGCTCCCCGATATCTTTCTATATCGATGGCTTCTAGCTTATTTTTAATGGTTCTGATATCTTCTTTATATGCCCCAGGCATTTCGCTTTCGAGTTCTAACATGTGTTGAGATTATTTCTGAGTTGGTTTTCCACTTCCCTCTCTTGCCGTTTAAGCACTGTCCCCCTCTCCATCGCTACCATTTTGCATTCCTGTTTGAATACCTCCCACCTTTCCCGCCAGCTGCTGATTTCGTCGTTTGTTTGTTTTTCTGCAATTTCTTGTACTCTATCCGTGAATGTGGTGTCCTGCAATAATTTTACATTAAATTTCCAAAGTTCCCAGCTGAACTTCTTACACTCCTCCCTCCTTTCCCCCAACAAAAATGAAACAAGGCAGTGGTCACTAAAAGAGACACTATCGACCACGTAGTTCTTGCACGCCGCAGCGAGCTCGAAAGATACGTATGCACGGTCCAGCCGCGCATGGCTTGTGCCCTGAAAGTGCGTGAACTTTAAAGCATTTCTGCTCCCTGCACAGTGCGCTACATCTTCTAGTTCGCAGTCTTCAAGAACTTCTGAGAGGACGCTTGCACTCTGATCGTTTGTCCGCGGCGACACATTTCTGTCTCTTCGTTCACACACACAATTAAAGTCGCCCAATAAAATTACTCTTTCTTGCAGCTTTAAATAATCAGATAACCCTTCAAAAAAAACCGTCCTATCCCGTGTAACATTTGGTGCATAGATACACACTGCACGAAATTCTAATCCACAGTAGTTGAAATCACAACACACAATCCTGCGAGTTTCGCTCGACGTAACTGTTTGTACACGAATACCAACTGAATTTCTAACCAAAATACAACACCCCCCCCCCCCCCGAAGTTCCCACAGAATGACTCACGCAAACGCTGTAGCGGCCACTAAAGGGCCTTATCATGCTCTCAGTGCTGCTTTCGCTTTCTATTTTTGTTTCTTGAATGGCCATTATATCTATTTCTTTTTCGTCCATAATCCTTCGCAGCTGATACTGCTTGCGCTTAGCCCCAAGCCCTCTTACGTTTAAAGTAGAAATGCGAAGCGGCCTATTTAAAATAGCCATAATATCGAATTAAAGCACACTGAGAGCACAATACAACGGCCAGCTCAACGAACACTGGGCTCCAGTGTAGCGACGGCGGATATTCCGTGTGCGTTACCGTGCCCTTGTCCGTAGACTCCCCGGAGACGGCTGTTCGCTGCGCTGCACTGCACGGAGAGAATCAGGGGCATTGTTCGCATTGCAGGGCCGAACAGGGACGTTACGTTATGTGTCCGGTGGCTTCCTGGGCCGCTCCGCGTTGACGTTGGGCTTCACTTTCACCGACGCCCGTCGAGCATGCGTCGGAGCCTTCGCCGGGGGTTCGTCACCGCTCGGCTCGGCGGTGCTGGCCTGTTTTTCCTCGACATAATCCCTTGTACGCTTTGAAGAGCCAGCAAGGACACCTGTCATCTCAACTTCTTTTTCTACCTTGCTTTTCTCCCCCTCCGACGCCAAGAGTGGTGCTTCGTTCACGCCCGCACCATCCGTGGCGATTTGGTTGCCCTGAGCGTCCGAGACTTCGGTGGGCGTTTCTCCTACGGCAGGTGGTTCGGCGCTCGGTGCCACGGCGGCTGCAGGTTCAGGGGGCGTTGCCTCCTTCACCGCGTCCTCGTCCTCTTCCTTGCCCTTCGAAGCGCTCTCCGCGTCTTCGGCGTCCATCACGTACTCGGACTTGTGGTCGTCGTCCCCTGGTCCGGCCACGTTCGCGTAAGTGCGGACGCACTCGCTATCACTGTGGCCGTAGCGGCGGCACCGCCCGCACCGTGGGACGCGGCACTCCCGACGAATGTGGCCACTCCGGTGGCAGCGCAAACAAAGCGGTACCCGTCCGGGCACCACGACAAGGGCCTGCTCACCGGCGATCCGTAGCTGGTGCGGAATGTCTTCTACGGTGACGCCTGTCTTCAGTCGTAGGGTGACCAGGCGTGTCGTCGAGAGCTGCGAAGTGCAGCCCGGCACACGCCAGCGGTCACGGGTCACTTCGGTGACCTTCCCGTAAAGCGACAGGGCGCCTCGCACTTCGTCGTCTGGGACGTTGTGGAGCACCCAGTGCAGCTTTAGACGTACGTCCTGGCTCCGCAGGTCGATGATTAGGCACCTCCGCCCCTTCACTTGAAGTTCAGAGGTGGCAACCAGCTTTGCAGCTGCCTCGGCGTCCTTGAACGTCACGGCCCACAGGTGGTTCATTTGATATGCGCCCAAGGCCACAACCTCGGGCAGCAAATTCAAACGCACCAGCGGGTCGCGGCAGTCTTCCACCTTGTATGACCTGGCTTTCACGTCGGCGTGCAGAAAAATGGTGTTCAGAACAGATGGTCCGGTTGGCAAATGAGGCAGAATAACTTGGTATTCCTGGTTTCCAGACTTATCAAAAACAGAAGACCTGGTACCGCCGGCCGATGGGCCCGCCAAAGCCGCCCCTTGAACGGAGCTCGCCATCCTGCGTCCGCACTGCGCAGCGGCCGGAAGCAGAATCGAGCTAGCCGGGCAACGGGAGGTGGGGCTGCACGGCGCCTTCTGGTACTGGCAGTTGTAAAACTGAAGAGAAAAATAAGAGCGCCCAACGTGGGGCTCGAACCCACGACCCTGAGATTAAGAGTCTCATGCTCTACCGACTGAGCTAGCCGGGCTTGTTTTTTATTATTATTACCTTCTGCACACACGTAATACAAGTCACGGATAAATTAAAAACCGCCTGCCAAACTTTGGCTGACGGAAGGACTTAAAATTAACATCAAAAGTACACAACTCCTCCAAAACAGGAAGCCATTCAAGTTCGGGGTCCTGTAACTTGTACACTTCATACAAAAGCCTGACATTTTGAGAAAAATACTTGCTTACAGTGAGTGCATTCGGGTCCGCATGTCTCACAGCCATTCTGGACCTCCAAATGGCATGTAACCCTAGCGCCATGATCAAATCATACGGGACTTCATCTTCGCGCTCAACCGGAAGGAACCGAATGCCATGCGCTGAAATCGGCAGGTCTTTCTTTAACGCTCTCTGTAAGACATCCCAAAAAAATACGGCGTCCCACGAAAACATGTTCCACTGTTTCGGCTTTCGCACACAGCATACAGATGTTTGACCAACCAATAAACAGCCCCTTCTCCTCCATCCATGTTTTAACTGGCAGCGTTCCTGTATGTAACTTGAAAAAGAAAGTTTTCACGCATGCTGGGACTGCCATTTTTTTCACGCGGGTTAACACATCCTGCCCAGGACCAGTACTAAACATTTCACGATAACGTGGTACGGGGAACAGCATCTCCCTCAAATTATTTGTAAGGGTTTTTCTCGAAACAGTGGCTAAATATTCTACTGAAAATCTCACAGTAAGAAAACGAAAAGACTCAACCACTTCCTTCATATAGCCTTTCACGACACCACATCTATCACTTACAGAAGAAACAATATACATAGGCAAGGCATCTTCTAATGTAATCTGCATTAAAGTGCGAAGAAATGGATCACGTGTATCACGCAGAAACATAAACCGGTTTACAAGCTGGCGAACAAATACATGACACAGGCCAACACCCCCATGCCTTACTCGGCGAAAAAGTTTACTCCGACTGGAACACTCCCACACCGATGACCAGATAAAGACTGCAAATACTCTGTGCATTCACTGCACGTGGACTCGTGCACAATGAAGCACCTGCAGCACATACCACAGCTTTGCCAAAAGAAAAAGGTTGCATACCGTGACTCGTGCGAAAACAGACAACGCGCGACCGCCCCACTTCGTTGTTTTTTCGCGCAGCTTCGCCGTCTCGGATTCCCAGTACTCGCCGCTATCCTGATAGCGATCCAGCGGAACTCCGAGATAACGCGCTGGTGTACGCGACCAAGACACGTTTTCAAATACAGATGGTGTTGACCCCCACTCCCCGTGAAAAAAACCCGCACACTTGGCCCAATTAACACAGCTGTTAGTAAGACTACAAAACTCCCTTGTTATCGATATGGCTGCGCTTACACTCTCCTCGTCTTCACAAAAAACCGCCACATCATCCGCGTATGTTAGTAACTTCACCTCGCATGTGTGTAACTGAAAACCACGTACTCCACTGTCATTAATTATTCTTAAACAAAAGGGTTCCAAATAAATTGCAAACAGAAGAGGAGATGCTGGACATCCTTGTCGCACAGAAGACAGTACAGGAATACTTCCCGTGACATTCTTGTTGATTATAAGTTGCGTGCAGCAGTGAGAGTACGCCATACGCACTCCCTGTATGATCACATCATCAACATTTATATGCTCCAAAATACAAAAAAGAATCTCATGGCACACTCGGTCGAACGCTTTTTCGAAATCAATCTGAAGCATAGCGACCCTTTTAAAAAACATATCGCAACACTCCAGCACACTGCGCGCAACATGATCATTTGTTACTATACTCCTCCCCTTTATACCACAGGTCTGATGCGGCCCTACTACACTTGTTATAACACTCTGCACTCGTTGCGCTAAGATCTTCATAAGGATTTTATAATCTACATTGGCCAATGTAATCGGCCGGTACCCAGAAACCGACTGAAGTTTAACACGGTCTTCCGATTTGGGTATGAGGACGGTGTGTGTGCGACCAAACGACGGCGGAAGTACCTTGGAGTCGTACGCCTCGTGAAAGACCATAAATAAAAACGGAGTTACTATATCCGAGAACCTTTTATAAAAATCCGCACCAAGCCCGTCAGGTCCTGGCGACTTACCTACTTTTAACTCCGATATTGCCGTCTGAATTTCGCCCAGCGATATCGGTCGTTCTAACTCCTCCCTCACATCGTCTCCCAACCTTGGCATGGCTGGAAGAAAGTCCCGCTTGAACTCATCAGTTTTTGGAACTGTGGGGCTAAACAAATCTGTGTAATATGTTCTTGAAACGCACTTTTTATGTTCTCTTTGTCACTGGTAAGCGCGCCTCGCCAGTATATTTCCTCAATACCATTCCCTCTCGCGTACCGTGCTTCGTCTTTTATAGCTCGCTTTGTTGGCGCTTCGCCGGCCAAAAACACCTCGGCCCTCGCCCTCACGGTCGCTCCCCGATATCTTTCTATATCGATGGCTTCCAGCTTATTTTTAATAGTTCTAATATCTTCTTTGTATGCCCCAGGCATTTCGCTTTCGAGTTTTAACATGTGTTGCAGATTATTTCTGAGTTGGTTTTCCACTTCCCTCTCTTGCCGTTTAAGCACTGTCCCCCTCTCCATCGCTACCATTTTGCATTCCTGTTTGAATACCTCCCACCTTTCCCGCCAGCTGCTGATTTCGTCGTTTGTTTGTTTTTCTGCAATTTCCTGTACTCAATCCGTGAATGTGGTGTCCTGCAATAATTTTACATTAAATTTCCAAAGTTCCCAGCTGAACTTCTTACACTCCTCCCTCCTTTCCCCCAACAAAAATGAAACCAGGCAGTGGTCACTAAAAGAGACACTATCGACCACGTAGTTCTTGCACGCCGCAGCGAGCTCGAAAGATACGTATGCACGATCCAGCCGCGCATGGCTCGTGCCATGAAAGTGCGTGAATTTTAAAGCACTTCTGTTAACCGCACAGTGTGCTACATCGGCTAGTTCGCCGTCTTCAAGAACTTCTGTCAAGACCCTTGCACTCTGATCACTTGTTCGCGGCGACACAATTCTGTCTCTTCGTTCTAACACACAATTGAAGTCGCCCAATAAAATTACTCTTTCTTGCTTCTTTAAATAATCAGACAACCCTTCGAAAAAAACCGTCCTGTCCCTTGCAACATTTGGTGCATAGATACACACTGCACGAAAATCTACTCCACAGTAGTTGAAATCACAACACACAAGCCTGCCAGTTTCGCTCGAAATAACTGATCGTACACGAATACCAACTGAATTTCTAACCAAAATACAACACCCCCAGAAGTTCCCACAGAATGAGTCCCACAAACGCTGTAACGCCCACTAAAGGGCTTTATCATGCTCTCGGTGCTGCCTTCGCTTTCAATTTTTGTTTCTTGAATGGCCAATATATCTATTTCTTTGTCGTCCATAATCCTTCGCAGCTGATATTGCTTGCGCCTGGCCCCAAGCCCTCTTACGTTTAATGTAGAAATGCGAAGTGGCCTATTTAAAGTAGCCATTACATCGAATTAAAGCACACCAAGAGCATAAAAAACAAAGACCAGCTCAACGAACCCTAGCCTCCAGTGTAGCGACGGCGGATATCCCAAGTATGTTGCCGTGCTCTTGTCCATAGTAGCTGCTCAACACTCCCCGGAGACTGCTGCTCGTTGCACTGCACGGAGAACATCACTGGGCCTTATTGACATTGCAGGGACGCAAAAGGGGCTTCACGTTAAGTGTCCGGTGGCTTCCTGGGCCGCTCCGCGTTGATGTTCGGCTTCACTTTAACCGATGCCCGTCGAGCATGCGTCGGAGCTTTCGCCGGCGGCTCGTCACCGCTCGGCTCGGCGGTGCTGGCCTGTTTTTCTTCGACAGCATCCCTTGCACGCTTTGCAGATCCAGAAAGAACACCTGCCATCTCAACCTCTTCTTCTTCCTTGCTTTTATCTCCCTCCGACGCCACGAGTGGTGCTTCGGCCAAGCCTGAACTGTCCGTGGGGATTTGGTTGCCCTGCACGTCCGGGGATTCGGTGGGAGTGCCACCTTCGGCGGGTGGTTCGGCGCTCGGTGCCACGGCGGCTGCAGGTTCAGGGGGCGTTGCCTCCTTCACCATGTCCTCGTCCTTGCCCTTCGAAGCGCTCTCCGCGTCTTCGGCGTCCATCACGTACTCGGCCTTGTGGTCGTCATCCCCTGGTCCGGCAACGTTCGCGTACGTGCGGACGCACTCGCTCTCGCTGTGGCCGAAGCGGCGGCAACGCCCGCACCGTGGGACGCGGCACTCCCGCCGAATGTGGCCACTCCGGTGGCAGCGCAAACAAAGCGGTACCCGTCCGGGCACCACGACAAGGGCCTGCTCACCGGCGATGCGTAGCTGATGCGGGATGTCGTCTACGGTGACGTCTGACTTCAGTCGTAGGGTGACCAGGCGTGTCGTCGAGAGCTGCGAAGTGCAGCCCGGCACACGCCAGCGGTCACGGGTCACTTCGGTGACCTTCCCGTAAAGCGACAGGGCGCCTCGCACTTCGTCGTCTGGTACGTTGTGGAGCACCCACTGCAGCTTTAGGCGTACGTCCTGGCTCCGCGGATCGATGATAAGGCACCTCCGCCCCTTCACTTGAAGTTCGGAGGCGGCAACCAGCTTCGCAGCTCCCTCGGCATCCTTGAACGTCACGGCCCACAGGTGGTTCATCTGATATGCGCCCAAGGCCACAACCTCGGGCAGCAAATTCAGACGCACCAGCGGGTCGCGGAAATCTTCCACCTTGTATGGCCTGGCTTTCACGTCCGCGTGCAGAAAAATGGTGTTCATAACAGATGGTCCGGATGGCAAATGAGGCAGAATAACTTGATATTCCTGGTTTGCAGAGTTGTCAAAAACAGATGACCTGGTACCGCGGGCCGATGTGCCCGCCAAAGCCGCCCCTTGAACGGAGCTCGCCATCCTGCGTCCGCACTGCGCAGCGGCCGGAAGCAGAATGAGCCACGAAACCGACACCGAGCTAGCCGGGCAACGGGAGGTGGGACTGCACGGCGCCTTCTGGTACTGCCAGTTGTAAAACTGAAGAGAAAAATAAGAGCGCCCAACGTGGGGCTCGAACCCACGACCCTGAGAATAAGAGTCTCATGCTCTACCGACTGAGCTAGCCGGGCAACGGGAGGTGGGACTGCACGGGGTCTTCTGGTACTGGCAGTTGTAAAACTGAAGAGAAAAATAAGAGCGCCCAACGTGGGGCTCGAACCCACGACCCTGAGATTAAGAGTCTCATGCTCTACCGACTGAGCTAGCCGGGCAACGGGAGGTGGGACAGCACGGGGCCTTCTGGTACTGGCAGTTGTAAAACTGAAGAGAAAAATAAGAGCGCCCAACGTGAGGCTCGAACCCACGACCCAGAGTAAGAGTCTCATGCTCTACCAACTGAGCTAGCCTGGCAACGGGAGGTGGGGCTGCACAAGGCCTTCTGTTACTGGCAGCTGTAAAACAGAAGAGAAAAATAGGAGCGCCCTACGTAAGGCTCGAACCCACGACCCTGGGATTAAGAGTCCCATGCTCTACCGACTGAGCTAGCCGGGCGACGGGAGGTGGGGCTGCACGGGGCCTTCTGGTACTGACAGTTGTAAAACTGAAGAGAAAAATAAGAGCGCCCAACGTGAGGCTCGAACCCACGACCCAGAGTAAGAGTCTCATGCTCTACCAACTGAGCTAGCCTGGCAATGGGAGGTGGGGCTGCACGGGGCCTTCTGTTACTGGCAGCTGTAAAACAGAAGAGAAAAATAGGAGCGCCCTACGTAAGGCTCGAACCCACGACCCTGGGATTAAGAGTCCCATGCTCTACCGACTGAGCTAGCCGGGCGACGGGAGGTGGGGCTGCACGGGGCCTTCTGGTACTGACAGTTGTAAAACTGAAGGGAAAAACAAGAGCGCCCAACGTGGGGCTCGAACCCACGACCCAGAGTAAGAGTCTCATGCTCTACCGACTGAGCTAGCCGGGCGATGGGAGGTGGGGCTGCACGGGGCCTTCTGGTACTGGCAGTTGTAAAACTGAAAGGAAAAACAAGAGCGCCCAACGTGGGGCTCGAACCCACGACCCAGAGTAAGAGTCTCATGCTCTACCGACTGAGCTAGCCGGGCGATGGGAGGTGGGGCTGCACGGGGCCTTCTGGTACTGGCAGTTGTAAAACTGAAAGGAAAAACAAGAGCGCCCAACGTGGGGCTCGAACCCACGACCCAGAGTAAGAGTCTCATGCTCTACCGACTGAGCTAGCCGGGCGATGGGAGGTGGGGCTGCACGGGGCCTTCTGGTACTGGCAGTTGTAAAACTGAAAAGAAAAACAAGAGCGCCCAACGTGGGGCTCGAACCCACGACCCAGAGTAAGAGTCTCATGCTCTACCGACTGAGCTAGCCGGGCGATGGGAGGTGGGGCTGCACGGGGCCTTCTGGTACTGGCAGTTGTAAAACTGAAAGGAAAAACAAGAGCGCCCAACGTGGGGCTCGAACCCACGACCCAGAGTAAGAGTCTCATGCTCTACCGACTGAGCTAGCCGGGCGATGGGAGGTGGGGCTGCACGGGGCCTTCTGGTACTGGCAGTTGTAAAACTGAAAGGAAAAACAAGAGCGCCCAATGTGGGGCTCGAACCCACGACCCAGAGTAAGAGTCTCATGCTCTACCGACTGAGCTAGCCGGGCGATGGGAGGTGGGGCTGCACGGGGCCTTCTGGTACTGGCAGTTGTAAAACTGAAAGGAAAAACAAGAGCGCCCAACGTGGGGCTCGAACCCACGACCCAGAGTAAGAGTCTCATGCTCTACCGACTGAGCTAGCCGGGCGATGGGAGGTGGGGCTGCACGGGGCCTTCTGGTACTGGCAGTTGTAAAACTGAAAGGAAAAACAAGAGCTCCCAACGTGGGGCTCGAACCCACGACCCAGAGTAAGAGTCTCATGCTCTACCGACTGAGCTAGCCGGGCGATGGGAGGTGGGGCTGCACGGGGCCTTCTGGTACCGACAGTTGTAAAACTGAAGGGAAAAACAAGAGCGCCCAACGTGGGGCTCGAACCCACGACCCAGAGTAAGAGTCTCATGCTCTACCGACTGAGCTAGCCGGGCGACGGGAGGTGGGGCTGCACGGGGCCTTCTGGTACTGACAGTTGTAAAACTGAAGGGAAAAACAAGAGCGCCCAACGTGGGGCTCGAACCCACGACCCAGAGTAAGAGTCTCATGCTCTACCGACTGAGCTAGCCGGGCGATGGGAGGTGGGGCTGCACGGGGCCTTCTGGTACCGGCAGTTGTAAAACTGAAAGGAAAAACAAGAGCGCCCAACGTGGGGCTCGAACCCACGACCCAGAGTAAGAGTCTCATGCTCTACCGACTGAGCTAGCCGGGCGATGGGAGGTGGGGCTGCACGGGGCCTTCTGGTACTGGCAGTTGTAAAACTGAAAGGAAAAACAAGAGCGCCCAACGTGGGGCTCGAACCCACGACCCAGAGTAAGAGTCTCATGCTCTACCGACTGAGCTAGCCGGGCGATGGGAGGTGGGGCTGCACGGGGCCTTCTGGTACTGGCAGTTGTAAAACTGAAAGGAAAAACAAGAGCGCCCAACGTGGGGCTCGAACCCACGGCCCAGAGTAAGAGTCTCATGCTCTACCGACTGAGCTAGCCGGGCGATGGGAGGTGGGGCTGCACGGGGCCTTCTGGTACTGGCAGTTGTAAAACTGAAAGGAAAAACAAGAGCGCCCAACGTGGGGCTCGAACCCACGACCAAGAGTAAGAGTCTCATGCTCTACCGACTGAGCTAGCCGGGCGATGGGAGGTGGGGCTGCACGGGGCCTTCTGGTACTGGCAGTTGTAAAACTGAAAGGAAAAACAAGAGCGCCCAACGTGGGGCTCGAACCCACGACCCAGAGTAAGAGTCTCATGCTCTACCGACTGAGCTAGCCGGGCGATGGGAGGTGGGGCTGCACGGGGCCTTCTGGTACTGGCAGTTGTAAAACTGAAAGGAAAAACAAGAGCGCCCAACGTGGGGCTCGAACCCACGACCCAGAGTAAGAGTCTCATGCTCTACCGACTGAGCTAGCCGGGCGATGGGAGGTGGGGCTGCACGGGGCCTTCTGGTACTGGCAGTTGTAAAACTGAAAGGAAAAACAAGAGCGCCCAACGTGGGGCTCGAACCCACGACCCTGAGATTAAGAGTCTCATGCTCTACCAACTCAGCTAGCCTGGCAACGGGAGGTGGGGCTGCACGGGGCCTTCTGGTACTGGCAGCTGTAAAACAGAAGAGAAAAATAGGAGCGCCCTACGTAAGGCTCGAACCCACGACCCTGGGATTAAGAGTCCCATGCTCTACCGACTAAGCTAGCCGGGCGACGGGAGGTGGGGCTGCACGGGGCCTTCTGGTACTGACAGTTGTAAAACTGAAGGGAAAAACAAGAGCGCCCAACGTGGGGCTCGAACCCACGACCCTGAGATTAAGAGTCTCATGCTCTACCGACTGAGCTAGCCGGGCGATGGGAGGTGGGGCTGCACGGGGCCTTCTGGTACTGGCAGTTGTAAAACTGAAGGGAAAAACAAGAGCGCCCAACGTGGGGCTCGAACCCACGACCCTGAGATTAAGAGTCTCATGCTCTACCGACTGAGCTAGCCGGGCGATGGGAGGTGGGGCTGCACGGGGCCTTCTGGTACTGGCAGTTGTAAAACTGAAGGGAAAAACAAGAGCGCCCAACGTGGGGCTCGAACCCACGACCCTGAGTAAGAGTCTCATGCTCTACCGACTGAGCTAGCCGGGCGATGGGAGGTGGGGCTGCACGGGGCCTTCTGGTACTGGCAGTTGTAAAACTGAAAGGAAAAACAAGAGCGCCCAACGTGGGGCTCGAACCCACGACCCAGAGTAAGAGTCTCATGCTCTACCGACTGAGCTAGCCGGGCGATGGGAGGTGGGGCTGCACGGGGCCTTCTGGTACTGGCAGTTGTAAAACTGAAAGGAAAAACAAGAGCGCCCAACGTGGGGCTCGAACCCACGACCCAGAGTAAGAGTCTCATGCTCTACCGACTGAGCTAGCCGGGCGATGGGAGGTGGGGCTGCACGGGGCCTTCTGGTACTGGCAGTTGTAAAACTGAAAGGAAAAACAAGAGCGCCCAACGTGGGGCTCGAACCCACGACCCAGAGTAAGAGTCTTATGCTCTACCGACTGAGCTAGCCGGGCGATGGGAGGTGGGGCTGCACGGGGCCTTCTGGTACTGACAGTTGTAAAACTGAAGGGAAAAACAAGAGCGCCCAACGTGGGGCTCGAACCCACGACCCAGAGTAAGAGTCTCATGCTCTACCGACTGAGCTAGCCGGGCGACGGGAGGTGGGGCTGCACGGGGCCTTCTGGTACTGACAGTTGTAAAACTGAAGGGAAAAACAAGAGCGCCCAACGTGGGGCTCGAACCCACGACCCAGAGTAAGAGTCTCATGCTCTACCGACTGAGCTAGCCGGGCGATGGGAGGTGGGGCTGTACGGGGCCTTCTGGTACCGGCAGTTGTAAAACTGAAAGGAAAAACAAGAGCGCCCAACGTGGGGCTCGAACCCACGACCCAGAGTAAGAGTCTCATGCTCTACCGACTGAGCTAGCCGGGCGATGGGAGGTGGGGCTCCACGGGGCCTTCTGGTACTGGCAGTTGTAAAACTGAAAGGAAAAACAAGAGCGCCCAACGTGGGGCTCGAACCCACGACCCAGAGTAAGAGTCTCATGCTCTACCGACTGAGCTAGCCGGGCGATGGGAGGTGGGGCTGCACGGGGCCTTCTGGTACTGACAGTTGTAAAACTGAAGGGAAAAACAAGAGCGCCCAACGTGGGGCTCGAACCCACGACCCAGAGTAAGAGTCTCATGCTCTACCGACTGAGCTAGCCGGGCGATGGGAGGTGGGGCTGCACGGGGCCTTCTGGTACCGGCAGTTGTAAAACTGAAAGGAAAAACAAGAGCGCCCAACGTGGGGCTCGAACCCACGACCCAGAGTAAGAGTCTCATGCTCTACCGACTGAGCTAGCCGGGCGATGGGAGGTGGGGCTGCACGGGGCCTTCTGGTACTGGCAGTTGTAAAACTGAAAGGAAAAACAAGAGCGCCCAACGTGGGGCTCGAACCCACGACCCAGAGTAAGAGTCTCATGCTCTACCGACTGAGCTAGCCGGGCGATGGGAGGTGGGGCTGCACGGGGCCTTCTGGTACTGGCAGTTGTAAAACTGAAAGGAAAAACAAGAGCGCCCAACGTGGGGTTCGAACCCACGACCCAGAGTAAGAGTCTCATGCTCTACCGACTGAGCTAGCCGGGCGATGGGAGGTGGGGCTGCACGGGGCCTTCTGGTACTGGCAGTTGTAAAACTGAAAGGAAAAACAAGAGCGCCCAACGTGGGGCTCGAACCCACGACCAAGAGTAAGAGTCTCATGCTCTACCGACTGAGCTAGCCGGGCGATGGGAGGTGGGGCTGCACGGGGCCTTCTGGTACTGGCAGTTGTAAAACTGAAAGGAAAAACAAGAGCGCCCAACGTGGGGCTCGAACCCACGACCCAGAGTAAGAGTCTCATGCTCTACCGACTGAGCTAGCCGGGCGATGGGAGGTGGGGCTGCACGGGGCCTTCTGGTACTGGCAGTTGTAAAACTGAAAGGAAAAACAAGAGCGCCCAACGTGGGGCTCGAACCCACGACCCAGAGTAAGAGTCTCATGCTCTACCAACTCAGCTAGCCTGGCAACGGGAGGTGGGGCTGCACGGGGCCTTCTGGTACTGGCAGCTGTAAAACAGAAGAGAAAAATAGGAGCGCCCTACGTAAGGCTCGAACCCACGACCCTGGGATTAAGAGTCCCATGCTCTACCGACTGAGCTAGCCGGGCGACGGGAGGTGGGGCTGCACGGGGCCTTCTGGTACTGACAGTTGTAAAACTGAAGGGAAAAACAAGAGCGCCCAACGTGGGGCTCGAACCCACGACCCTGAGATTAAAAGTCTCATGCTCTACCGACTGAGCTAGCCGGGCGATGGGAGGTGGGGCTGCACGGGGCCTTCTGGTACTGGCAGTTGTAAAACTGAAGGGAAAAACAAGAGCGCCCAACGTGGGGCTCGAACACACGACCCTGAGATTAAGGGTCTCATGCTCTACCGACTGAGCTAGCCGGGCGACGGGAGGTGGGGCTGCACGGGGCCTTCTGGTACTGGCAGTTGTAAAACTGAAGGGAAAAATTGAAGCGCCCAACGTGGGGCTCGAACCCACGACCCTGAGATTAAGAGTCTCATGCTCTACTGACTGAGCTAGCCGGGCGACGGGAGGTGGGGCTGCACGGGGCCTTCTGGTACTGGCAGTTTTAAAACTGAAGGGAAAAATTGAAGCGCCCAACGTGGGGCTCGAACCCACGACCCTGAGATTAAGAGTCTCATGCTCTACCGACTGAGCTAGCCGGGCTTTTTTTTTAAGCTTTATTTAAAATCGGGTGCTATGTACATAGTAAAAAGGCAGTCTTTGCCTTTATACATCGGAGTCCGTTGACATAACAGAGTACACTCAGCGAAGTGCAACACACAGATACACTGGTTCATCTTGAGATCACGGATGGACGCGTCTGTGCAATTGCGCCTCCATTACTTTCCACTTGGTGGATAGCTCGTCGTCTGCACTTTTTAACAGAGAGCTGGTGTAGGCAAACGCGTCACAAAAATGCGTCCACGCGGACTTTGCTACCTCCAAACAAAGGACGTGATCCGTGCGAGACCGCCAAATTGCATACAATCCCAACAGCAGGACAATTTCCACACATTTGTCATCTCGGAATTCCTCACTTGTGAGAAACTTCACATCTTTCCAAGTTGGATACAGAGAAATTCCAAATGCTGATCTGACCTCATGCCAGAAATGCGCTGCGTTCGTGCAAAAGAGGAACACGTGCTGAAGGGACTCTGGGTAAGGGCAGAGATCACAGTTGGTTGACCACAGAACAAAGAAACCTTTGTTTGCCAGCCATGGACTGAGCTAGCCGGGCGACGGGAGGTGGGGCTGCACGGGGCCTTCTGGTACTGGCAGTTTTAAAACTGAAGGGAAAAATTGAAGCGCCCAACGTGGGGCTCGAACCCACGACCCTGAGATTAAGAGTCTCATGTTCTACCGTCTGAGCTAGCCGGGCAACAGTAGAAGGTGGTTGCACGGGGCCTTCCTTCTGGACGCTTCTGGACGCGCTTGCGTGCGGATGAAGGATGGCGAGCTCCGTTCAAGCGGTGGATTTGGCAGGCCCTGCGGCCCGCGGCACTAGGTCTTCTGTTTTTGACAATGCTGCAAACCAATAATACCAAGTTACTCTGCCTCATTTGCCATCCGGACCATCTGTCGTCAACACCATTTTTCTGCACGCGGTCGCGAAAGCCAGGTCATACAAGGTTGAAGATTTCCGCGACCCATTAGTGAATCTGAATTCGCGGCCCGAGGTTGTTGCCTTGGGCGCATATAAGATGAAGCACCTGTGCGCCGTGACGTTCAAGGAAGCCGAGGCAGCTGCAAAGCTGGTTGCCGCCTCCGAACTTCACATAAAGGGGCGGAGGTGCCTTATCATCGACCAGCAGGGCCAGGACGTTCGCCCAAAACGGCACTGGGTGCTCCACCACGTCCCTGAAGGCGAAGTGCGAGGGGTCCTGGCGCTTGACGGAAAAGTCACCGAGGTGATCCGTGATCGCTGGCGTGTGCCGGGCTGCACTTTGCAGCTCTCGACAACACGCCTGGTCACACTACGGCGTAAGTGAGGAGTCACCATCGACAACGTCCCGCACCAGCGTCGCGTCGCCGGTGAGCAGGCCATTGTCGTGGTGCCCGGACGGGTACCGTTTTGTTTGCGCGGCCAACGTGGACACATTCGGCGGGCGTTGCCGCCGCTTCGGCCACGGTGAGAATGAGTGCGTTAGCACTAACGCGAACGTTGCCGGGCCAGAGGGAGACGACCGCCAGTCTGAGTATGTAGTTGACACCGAAGACGCGGAGAACGCCGCGAAGGGCTCGAGCTAGGACGCGCTGAAGGAGGTTACGCCCCCTGGCCGTTCAACTGTTGTGGCACCGGGCGGCGAACCACCCGCCGAAGGAGATGCGCCCAACAAAACCCCGAGCAATCAGGGCACCCTAATTACAGCGGCTCCCTAACCGTCTATGTCAGCGCGTCCACGACTGGCGCACCGTTTTCTTTGTCCGATGGCGACAAAGCAAAGAACTAGATGTAGTCGAGACGTCAAGTGTTATTTCGGGGTCTCTACGGCATGCGAGCGAGGTCGTCGAGGAAAAAATTCAGGGAAGCTTGCACTCACGCGCTAGTCTTGAATGGCAAAGTTGTTGTAGGTGAGCGTTGCCGGACACATAGTTAAGTTTCAATGCATTGTTTATTTGCACAGTTGCGGTGCTAGTAATAGTTGTCATATGCATCGAAGAAGCCGTCTGCGTCGTGGCGAGAAGTGGATGCAAAGTCATCCTCAGCATTGTAGACTTCCACCAGCTCCTCATCATCGACTCTAGGCAGCGGGGGCGGGATCTGCAAGTCCTCTCGGGAAGGATCGGCACACTCGTAGCCATTTCTCCTGCTACTCATACGGGCCTGCACAGAATGCGGCGGCCGGGTTGACCTCCCCCAAGCAGGGTGTTCTTTTCATGTTTAGCATTAGCGCGGAGGTTCTTTCACATGCGGGGTAGTGCTTGACGACAGCGCTGAAGCTTTTTTGTTCTGCTAAAGCTACTGCGCGAGCCTGAGACTCGGCGGTCACCGCGAAGCACGCGCTCACGAGCGCTGGGCGTTTTTTCTTGGTTTTTTTCTGTGACGGCGAACTTACGGCGAGTAACATAAGCTCCGATGTGAAAAGAGGCCACCACCACCGATCCGAGCGGTGATGCCGATGAAGGCTCAGATTCATGCTCGACGGGCGTCGGTGATGTATACATATACATAAACGTTAACGTGGAGCGTCCCAAGAAGCCACCGGGCACTTAGCGTGACGCGCCGTTTTTGTCCTTCCGGCGTTGACAATGCACCCTCAAGTTCTCCTTGTATTGCTGAATGCTGAGAATCTACAACGAACCAGGACACGGCACCTCACACGGAATGACTACCGACGCTACGCTGGAACCAGAGTTGTCTGGTCTGGCGATTTATCGCCAAACTGACGACTTTTCGAAACTCATGGGGGCGGAAATTTCAGTGTGGAGGCCTGGCTACTGTCTCGCTGCCTTAAGCACTGATGATTACATATATTTCCGCGCCCTTCCGACGCCTCCCTTTCCACTAAAAGTGTCTTATATGACCTCTCAGTGCGCTTCAGCCGTCTAGACAAGCTGAAAAAACGGAACAGAACCAACTTTCAGGCAGATGACGACGATCTGGCAATTTCTAGACGATTCAGTCACTTGGACACACCACCTTACAGCTCTACTTACCCGCCAAAATAGATACTTGCCTTCTTTTTAATATCCGGAACCTCATGTCGTATGAATATCGTTATGACGACTCGAGTTCGTTGAAAAGACTTCAGCAGGTGGTTGGCCTCAAGAAACTGCTCATGGCGCCATGCTGGTACTGTTTCATCCGGCCAGCGCCACCAATCTCGGGACCCGGCGCTAAAAGAGTCTAGCGCTGGTTATAATCTTCTACAGGGCCTATTAGTCTAGTGTTAGTGTGTGCGCATGTGTGCATTGAACTTTTATGGGTCGGCGATGGGAAACCGGTCTGTGACCATTCCGAAAATTTGTCCAGCGCGCCACAAGGGGCACGGTGTCACCGGGCCAGCAATGGCTATTTCGGGAGCCTACGAGTAGAAGCGCGTGCGATGGGAAGCGCCGTGACTTACCTTGCAGAGAGCATCTTAGTACTGCCTTTGAAACGCCCCTGGAACCCCCACGATAAGAACTTCTTTTGTGACAGCCTAAGTGGCTCATGTCCCCGGCGGACACGAGGTGGGGGACAGCGGTCACTGACGGCAGGGGAGAAGGAGAATGAATGAATGAATGAATGAATGTGCTCTATTATAAAGGAGGCAGGAAGCCCTTTTTGGGGGGGGAGACACGTAGGGAGGGGATGAATGGGGATATCCTTAATGTTCATTCATTGTGGGATAATAAGTCCCTTCGTGGGCGTCTTCGTTCTTGTGTGCCACCTAAAAAACACATGGTCAGGCTGGAAGAACGCGACGAAAGAAGTTATCAAAAGAGGAGCCCCACCGGAGGGGGGGGGGGGAGAGAGAGAGAGAGAGAGAGAGAGAGAGAGAGAGAGAGAGAGAGAGAGAGATAGAGAGAGAGAGAGAGAGAGAGAGATTGATCCGGGGAGCGGACGAGACGAGTCGCGAGAAGCGCTAGGCAGAAGACAGGGGAGCTTTGGGCTTTGGGTCCTGGAGTCTAAAGCCATCGCTCGAGTGCGACGTCTGACCACACGCCTCCACACATAGCCAACCGACATCCAGCCACCGTTCGAGGCCGCGCAGCAGCAGCCTCGTCGCGGCGGGCCCTTCGTTCGAGCCCGAGCCACAGCGGCATGACTGCGTGACCCCCCCGCCCCTGTGAGAGTGCAAACCACTTCGTTAAGGTGAAGAAGAATATATGAGCAGCCTTCTTTTGAAGCGTTTGGGAAATTCATGGCAAAGCAAAGAAGAGCTTGCGTACTTCGTGAGTGCTTTCAGGCGTGCCCAAGAAAATTATCCTAGGGAAGAATTCTGAAAGAGCTGGTAATGCTACCAAGAGGACCTACCTGCTCTCCATGTACAGTTCTACTGTTCTGGAACCCCTGTTGCATATCTTTATTGCCTTTACCGCCAAAACTCAATCGCACATGGCTTGAAAGTCAATTTAAATAAAGTTTTCGTAAAAACGCCGCATCAATTTACAAGTGCGTTTCAATTTAATATGAGTGAAATCCATACTTATCGCCCTGATATTGCTTGAATTCATACAAAATTTTTAATTTTTTATGGCGGTATTTTTCCTCTAGCTGACATGTGGTGGTGGTGATGTTTGTCGGCGAGTGGATTCAGCCTTGCGTGAAATGCTCGCAATTGCTCCCCATATCAACACCTTTTGGTGCTATGCGAACGAAATCACCAAAAGCACGGAGACGGGTGTCACTTAAAAACTCAAGGATCGGGTGCAAAATGTCTGTCCTGGCTGTCCAATGTCCTATAGGAAAAATGATATCATCCAAATAGTCATTATCCTCCAAATAGTCATGCGGAGCAGCTCTCCTTCGAAGTTCCTCAAACAAAGCTAACCTCTCCATCGCATGCTCTGGGCAGTCCATAAGAAAATGTCCGATATGACGTGTTAGACAACACGTTGCGCACAGAGGTGAGGAGGCAAAGTTCAGCTTATGAAGCGTGTCCGCGCTGAGTTGGTCCGGATGCGGAACAGTAAGGGTGTCTCTGTCCTCTTCAATATAATATATCATATAATAGCTTTGACGGCGTTGTATTTAGGACTGGTAACAAACTTCCGCTTGTTTCTCAAATTTGCGTTAGGTGGATCTGGCTCACTTGGAAAAAAAATCGCCTCAGAGCATTGGAAGCCTAATAGGTTAATTTTGAAACGGAAAAAATGTACCTAGGCACGAATAAGGCGCCCATTGCATGCAAGAACGATTCCGTCTAGCCTTCCCACGCCGCTTCATTACAAGACAAGAAGGCAAATGCGCACTTGTGTTATCGAGCTTGGAAATAGATAATAAAATAGCAAAAATTGCATAACCTAACCCCTAAAATAGGCGCAACAGAAAACAATTAATAGACCGTAGCCCCCAAAACAAAGAGAGACGAACAAGGGGAGAGGGAGAGATAGTAAACTTTATTTTGCAAAAAAAAAAAAAGGGGGGGGGGGAGCACCACGTGGTCGGATTCCTCATTTCAGGATCCCGTTGGAGCTTGCTGCCTTCTCCGCACGTTCCACCAGCCGAAGCTGAGTTTCGCTGCTGGAGCCGGCCAGTTCTCTCTCCCACTGCTCATAAGAATGGTTGGGTTTTCTGGCAGGCCCAGACCATGTGGTAGAGGGTACAGATCTCACCGCAGTGTGAGCATGTGGCGCTGTAGAGGGTGGGGTTGATGGCGTCAAGTTTATATAGGTGCCGAACAAGGGGATAAAACGTTTCCCGTTGTCATATTTCCTGTTCATACGCCAGCAGGCTTTCTCGTTGGTTTACGACTCACGTGACCTTACCGCTAAAGTTAAAAACACTTGAATACTGCTTCGACGCCATCCGCATCGAACTCTGCATCCTCAACAAGACCAGGTGGATGCACTCCTATATAACGCGTAACTGACGCCTACAAATCGCTGGCTGGACAATGGTTGTATTGTGCCGGGGAGCGGCCTACTTTAGCAAAGACGAACAGTCAAGATGATTCAGGCATTACAGGAATAGTTTTTCGAGAACAAACGCGAAGAACGCGTGCAGGATGCGCGCAGAAAAGTGTAGCTCCTTCAGTTTATGCAACACAACGTTCGTTGGCGGCAATGACCCTGAAGCGCCAACTTCCCGTTACGAATCTTTTATGAACATAAGAGGGAGATATATATATATATAGAGAGAAGGCTTTTTATTAGAAGAGAAAGCCGAAAGCCGGAATTTCTACACCGACATGCCACTCGGCGGAGGAAGCGGAGGGGTAAAGAAAAGGCCCCATAGATTACAGGGTAGAAGAAAGAGGAAGACGGGGACGAAATAAAAGAAGACAGAAAAATAAAAAAAAATGATGCTCAGGTTGTGAGTACGCAGTAGGATTAAAAAGCCTATCTTCTAAACTCCAAATCACGGCAATGACGCCAATCTCGTCCAGATAGTCTCTTTTTTTCTGCAAAAGATTGCCCTACGGCATAAAAAAATATCCAGCGCTTAAGATCTGGGGGTCTGCCAGGATGGAGCTCTGTGCCTCGGAGGTGTTGCGTTCGGGCGTTTCTAAGGCCTGGGAAAGTCACCAGCAAGTGTTCAATGTCAGCGCCTGACGCAGGAAGCACATAGAAGGGGCAAGTGTCCGCAAACGGCGCGTGATAGCGGGCAGGCCAAGCGAACAACGCCTCCAGTACTTTGCGTTCACCTGGTGGAGATGGCCATGGACCAAGAAGTACTTTCAAGGTAAGTGGTCCTGGGCTGAGGCGCCCGTGTTTCTACACAAGACTGCCCCTTGCGTGTGTGTATGCGGAGGATTCCAGCAGCAAATGCCGACTCCAATCGGAAAAGTGTATAATTTAGCATGCACATGTATAAACGAGCACAATATTTATGAATTCATCCTGCCCCCGCAAGGCACAACTGACAACACAACTTGTGCATTCGAGGGAGTCTGTATGGTCTGGCGTACAAAAGTGAAAGCGCGAATATGGCATGCTTCTGAGTCGGCTCTTATACATCTGCTGCATCTCATATTCGCGATAGCGTAGCAGCCGTTTGGAATGTTTGGATTGCGATGTAACCAATTACATGTTTCCCATTTCAATGACAAGCGAAACATACCGTAAAACATGACCATCCTACAAAAAACAGGTCCTTCCCCAACAGCAACACTGGTGCACACGAAGCTTGTCCAGCCCTGTGAAACCGTAAACCAATCCCCGGTGACATCCCTGTCAAACCCAATGCACAACCCCAGCCTGCCGAACCCCCTTAAGCGGCCCGCCGTTGTCATTTAGTCTGGCTTTGCAACTGCCATAACTCGGCATTGGCTCGCCAAGCACGCGCACGTTGACGGGTTTGCCCGCTCCCGTTGTCGTTCTTCAGGGCTTGCGGCCACCCATGAGGCAGTTGGCCTTGAACTGGCGAGAAACGGCGCGGGGAGCTAGCTAACCTCCTTTCCCTTCTCCGGGAGGAGGGAACGCATGGGATTGGCTGGGAGTATAGCGTGATATAGCGCGCCACTTGTGGGCGCACACGGTTTGAGGCCGTCAGATGCATGGGAGGGGGAAGGAGGGAGTTTTGGCGTGCCGCGCCAATAGCAATCCCTACTTCGACACGAAGCCTAGCTTGAATATAAGCTACAATATAATGTTCCGGAACACATTTTCTATATTTGATAATCTTGCAAAACAGCAGTGACCGAGTGCACATGCGGGCCACTCGAGAAAGCCAACTGCGTGAGATTTTCAGTTCCTAATAAACAGACGGAAACGCAGGTTGTACCGCTTTGTATCATACGCTCTCCACATGTCAATGCCAAGCAACAACGTTTCAAGTCAAGGCGACATACACGCCATGCCCAATTTCTTCAGGCTTGGGGTAAGTCACGCCAGTTGAGGCGCTCGTCGTCATGCACTACCTCCGCCTCTGGCTCGGGGTTCCCGTCTCCCGGTCGTGGCCGGCGACCGAAAAGGGGCACAGTAAGCACCGCGAACCAGCGCCGCTTGCGAGACTTGTCGGCGTCCACCCCGGCCATGTGGTGCAGCTCGACCAGCAGCACGGCCCCCATGACCAGCGCGGCCGCGCAGTAGCCGAGGCGAGTGACCTGTTCTTCCAGCACCAGGAGTGACGCTATCATCGACAAAACTGCGTCCAGGGTGTACACCACGATGTGTACCACGCCGAAACTCTCCAAGTTGTGCGCCTTGGTCAGCGATAAGTTGTACGCGAACGCCAACTGCAGGAGAGAAGCAGGGAGGGCACGATTAAGCTCGTTGGTGGACGCCTACGCTGAAACTCCCATCAGGCTACTGAAACACCTAGGACATAAAAAATATTCTCAATTTAGGCTTCTTAGCTACGTACCTGTGCCAGAAACACCATGGTGCCCATGTCTACCTCGTTGTACAGGTGGTGCATGTTGTCGAAAAGGGCCACGAGGCAGACGGACACGATGAGGCTCACGAAGGACGTGTGGAAGGACTGCACCACGCTAGGCACGTACCACAGCGCGCTATTGAAGTACCGACTTGTGGAACGCAGCACGGACGCCGCAATGGTGAGCACAAGACCGGCCGCGAAGCGGGTAGTGGCCGCCGCGTCGTTGGAGCTGTACTTCTTCGAGTAGATGACCAGGCCGATGGCCACGGCGGCCATGCCTAGCGCCACCAGGCAGCCGACCGTGACCCCCCGACGGCCGGCCCTGCGACACTCGGGCAACAGGGTGAGCAAGGGCCCGAGGCTGCTCACCGTGAACGCGTCGACGACGGTCATGAAGCGCAGCGAGAAGATCCGCGCGAACAGGGCGACCGTGACGCAGACGCTGCGCATGAACAGCACCCCCTGCGCGTCCAGCGGGCCGTAGGGCTCGGCGACGCCTGCCATGAGCGTCATGCTGCCGACGAAGATGCCGCTGGAGAAGTGGAAGAAGAACTTGGGAGCCCGTATGGACGGGTTCAGCTTGACCACGACGTCGAGCAGCACCCAGAAAATGCTGGAGCTGCAGGCGAGCACGGACGCGTCCCACGAGAAGGTCTTGGCGCTGCGCTCTTCCTCATGGTGCGCCTCTTCGTGAGGAACGGGGGGCGGGTAGAAGGACCGATGCGGGGAAGAGGGATCGCTTTCGGCTACCTCGATTGCGAAACTGTGCCTGAGGCTCATTAAGCCCCGCGACACTTTTCCAGAGATTGACCGCGAGGCCTGCGAAGCGGCGCCCGAGATGCCTGCCGACGTCTTTCGAAGGGACTCTGGGCGTTCATTTTGCTGTGAAGCGATCATTATGGTTGGCAGGAGGCGAGGATGGCTCGCACTGGCTTACGGCACTTTTATCAGTGGCAGAATCCTTGGCGTGACCTGAAGAACTGGGAGGCAGTGAGACGGTGCGCCTTCAAGGTCAGCAGAACGAGAACGAATGGAATTCGTGGGAGGTGCCAGGTACGGGCAAACGACGATGATGATGATGATGACAGCGTGGCATTCACGCGGCGGAGCGACGTCTACCGGTGTTAGTAAAAATGAACACGAGCTGATGTGTGCGTGCTGGTGTGGACGCTGAGGCCGAAGTTTCCGACATTACGATGTTGAAGGACAGCTGTTGTAAGAGGCTTTCACAAAAGCTCCTCAGTAACACTGGCGTAATATAATTACATTATTTTGTGTCCATGGAGTTCGAACACAGCGTACGTGGCGAAGAAAATGCCGGCACGCAACAACTCTGCGCCTCATGCCGCTACGGCCCAATATTCTACTGGGGCTGCTGCTGCTCAAGAACTTTATTGACGGAAGACAGGGTTGGGGGTGGTGGTTAAAAGTGTCTATTACACTTATGAGAAGCGTAGAAAAAGAGAAGTGATTACTGGTGGGCGCCTAAAGGCCGACCTCCATGCAGCGAAATGTCGGCGAAAAAGCGGCGAACGACGCCCGGCGGCGACTTCTCTGTCACCGGCGTTGTAAATGCGGCTGTTCGATGGCAACCTACGCGAGCTAGATTGCCGGCGAACTAGGCGGCGAACGCGAGTCACGCGACCGAAAGCAGCAAACTGCATCACAGCTTTGTACTTCCTGTCTGCGCAGAGCGCCTGCGCACTCGGTAGCCAAAAAGCAAACGCTTCTTTCGCGCCTTTTCTGGGTACAGTTGTATCTCTCGGACAGTAAGCATGGAGGGGAGACTTTACGAGAAGACGACGACGGTGGCGGCGGGTATGTGTCATTTGGAGTGTACCACGGTGTGCAAAAGTGTAGTCGAAATGGAGAAGTTCAGAGCGTGAAACTGAAAGTATCTGCAAAGCAAAACAAGAGCAAAGCAAAACTAGCAAAACCAGTTAACTCTATGAGAAAAACCCCCGAGCAGCACCCATTGTTGCCATTTGGAAATGTTTTGTGCGCTAAATATGAAGCCAGTCTCCAAAAGAAGCTTGCAAAATAAACAAATAAGAAAATAAACATTATTTCAGTTGTTTACATCAAGTTTTATTACTTCCTAGTTAGGTTTTGTTGAAGACAAATTGTGAGCACGGTTATATTTACGCACATGTTTTGTATTGTACATCTGGCCACCTTGATGCAAGCAGCTCGCTTGTCAGCCGCAACCTTTTCTTTCCTCCATGTTAGCCGCGTTGGCCGCATCACTACTACAGTGAACAAGAATACTTGGGTAAGTATTCTAGTTCACTATAATCACTACAGCGAACTAGTATTCTAGTTCACTGTAGCATCACGTTGAATGGAGGTTGGGGTGAGCGAAAACTGAGCGGCGCGTCAAACCGCGGCGGCCGCCGCGCGAAGTTCACCGAGAACTTTCACTGTATGGGGGGTCGACCTGAAGTCTAAGGCTTCCGAAGCACGCGCCTTTGATATATCGAATACGATGCGATTAGAATTCCTGTATATAGCTCCCGCAGGGAGCTATAGAGTTGCGCGACCGCGCGCCATCTTTGTTATCCGGATTGCTGCGGGAAAGCCGCACGTCGCGAGTGTAGGAGCCTCGCCTCCCCGCTTCCGACCAACGTTTTTAGATACTTTTTCAGTTCCGTATCTCCCCGCCGCGGCCATGGAGAGAAGGCGGCCGGCCGCGTCTCTCGCCACCGCGGCGCTGCGGTTGCGAGTTGCGCTAGGAGAGCGAGCGTCGTCTGCTAGCGAGGAGCGTTCCGCTCGGCGTCTCCGGTCCTCGCCGCTTCTGGCTGCGTACTGCAAAAGAAATGACTGTTCTCGGACGTTGCTCATCATTTTGCTGCGGCCGTTGCAGTTCGAGATCTATTTGAAACGGACGGTATTATGCAAGAAGTCGTGTACCTACGCCCAGGGATTTGAAGCGGTGGCTAAAATATCAAGAACGACAGCGTTTTACATGAACGTTCGCGTAGCAGTGGCTGTCAAGCGTGCGCACAAATTCTCTTGCCATGCCAATTGCGCAAATTTATTGCATCACGAATGATATTTTTTCACACGACTGTTGGAGCAGTTTCCCGTTTCATAGACAACATAGGTGATATCGTGTCGCGCAACAACATTCTTGAGGATTGTGTAGGCCCCGCTTTCTTTCGGGCCCAGTAAAAAAGTTTGCCGACGCTACCCCGGTTCTTCTTCGAGTGCTGCCGTTCTCCAGTTGGCTGGGAGCCATATTGCCGCACTATTCTCGACTATCTGTGCAAAATCGGTGCATTGCTGGGGAACAGGTGCTTTAGAGAGCTCCTCTTGTCGCTCCTTGGGAAAGTGCTCTCCTTTTGTAAACACCTAGCTCGTGCGCAGAAGCTACCTTTCTCTTTTTCAGAGACCGCCGCCGAGTCTGCTTGCTTAACAAGTTGCTGGGAAGGTTGGGAAAGTTAACGGAAACTGCACTTTCCTTCAGTGCCCAGTAAGCCCGGCCGATCTCGACGACTTTACGTTAATGATCGCAATATCCTCTTCGAGAAAATGAAGTCCACATATCTTGCGCGTTTTGCTTATCTCTTTGTCCGCGCGGGGATCGCTCTTTTCTATTGGGTGAAAAGCTATGGATCCGATGACGGCGCTAAAAAGAGACACTTCTGAGTGTTGCTTCTGTATCTGCTCGTACAGACAGGTGCGGAGCACGTTGGCATTGCGGTAAGCCAGGCTCATCAAAGAAAACACAGCGCCTTGACGGAGTCACGAAATCCTCGATGAAATCGGCCGGCACTGTTCAATAGCGTCAAACTGAACGCACTGAAGGGGCAAGGTTCGCGCACAGGGGTCAAAAACAAACGCAAACAAAAGGAAGAAACTTGTAGAGACACGCAACTACGCCGAAACTTTGAGCATGCATATACGCACGCGCGTATATGCATGCACTTCTGCAAAAGTGAACTCGGAAGAACCACACAAGTGGCAAACAATTTCGTTGTCTTCTGTTTATTGTAGCTGTTTGCTTTCAAGAATGTACACAATTACCGGATGTGTGCGCCCACCCACGCGCGCACACCAAGCACGTGGAGCACTTAAAGGGACACTGAAGTGAATTTGTCAAGCTCCCGTTTTTGCTTGCACTGCGTAGACTGGCTCAAATTAGCACACTTTTCATCGTTTATCCGGTTGACAAATCGGTAATTATTTTACAAAGCGCGAAAGAAGAAAAACTACCATGCGCGGTTTGCGGCGGCCGCACCAACTAAGGCTGTGACGTTGAGAGGAGGGGCGCCGTGATTGGACGATGCCCAAGGTTAGCAATCACACAAGTTTCGGTTTCGGTTTCGGTTCTGTAAAACACAACCAATGGCGTTGTTGGATGGGCATTCTCAATATCTCAGTAATCATCGTACCGCGCTTCTGCCATGTTGTCGGCTGTAAAATGCACAAGATAAGCCTCCCAGGACGGCTTGTAGTCGTAGCATTCACTAGCCGAGACCTACGCAGTGCATGAACGCCCTCCGCGTAACCGCAGACGCCCAAATGTCATGCGCTTTTCCCCCATATTTGGAGCTTGCCTCCCTCATGCCTGTATCGTAAAAAGCGTGTTCGCACCAGGCCAAGGGTCTGTTCATTCTGGCATGTGCCCACTGCCTGCAAGCAGTCGGTGCTTATGGCAACAGCACGCCAACGAGAACTCGCTAGCGCGCCAGTGCCAGCCTGCGCGCGTTTTGTGAACTAGTTCGTGTAGCCATGAACGTTGCGGCCCAAAAAAAGGTGAACTCAATATAGAAAACATCGGCGCAAAAACATAAAAGTTAACTTACAAAAAAAGAAAGCATGTACCCGCGGGGATTTGAACTCGTGACTTGCAAAACACTTGCGGTGACATAGTACCTAGCGCCTCAGACAACTGAGCCACGGAGCGGGATGCGAAGGCCTGGCTAATATAGGGTACATATTGTACAACCGGTGTACACTTTTATTTAGTTTTGGCATTTCAAGCAGCTTAGGTGACTATTTGTTGTACTGCGCTCGTGCAGTAAACGTCGCCCGAGTTTCCACAGTAGCTCACGTCTAGCAATTGCATTTCGTAGACGGAAAAGCGTTCGTGGATGCGTAGTCGTGCTGCTGACCGCTGTGCTTGTTCGCCCAGCGCAAAAAAGTGCTTCCCGCGCCCTAGTTTTACGCTGTACGGTAAAAATATCAGTTGATTTTATTTCCTTAGTACCTATATTGACTTCGCTGACTCTTCTCCCGCCTTCAAGAGGCCTTATATTTTCCTACTGGCGTACCAGTCAGCGAAGCGTCGCATGTGCGCTTGTGCAGCGCTTGTGTGAAGCGACCTTGACTTGGAGCTAGATACAGTGTACAAACAAACCAAGTAAAGAAAGGCACATTCTTCCATTCACAAACGTGTCCTGGCTTCGTTTCAACTAAGCGAACGAATTGCGACCAAGCAATTTTTTTTAACCTCCTGGACTGCGACGACCCGCCGGCGGCCGGCGGACGAAACGCTGGGCCGACTGACTCTGTTGGCCGGGGAGCCGTGCAGTAGCGCCGCAGCCAATTGCCAGCTCATCCCCTCCTGACGTCACACGAAAACGCCACAGAAAATGGGCGAGCGCAAAGAGAGGAGGACAGCATTTTCGAATTAGTTTTTCTACTAAATAAAATCGCGTAAACGCGTCTAGAGTGGTCGAAACATGGCCTGGGGACTCCGGACTACAATTTGCGCTAGTAATCGCGCAATGTTTACATATCACTTCAGTGTCCCTTTAACTAAGTGGTTTTCGCCTTCCTGCTCCAGTCGGAAGGAAAGCATAACGTAAACCGCATGTGAGCGCTGGGATGTCAGCGCGCAAGAAAAGCTCTATGCGCTTGTACCTAGAACAGGCACAGAGAAGAATAATCGGCACCACATGAGAACGTCGACTTGCCGGAGAGCGCGTGCAACGCCGTGCAAACGCAGCGTGCGCGCGAGAGAAAAGAAAAAAGAATGGCAGAAAAATATAACATACCCCGCAGGAAAAAAAAAAAAAAAACTGGCGGCGTAACACGTTACGTAGTGTTGCTGATCACGTGATTTTTATCGCTCTTGGATTCCTTCGCCCTCGTGCAAATTCCGGCCCTTCCGTAGCGTTCCGCTTCGGCATCTCGGGTTGTGATCTGGCTGCGTACTCGAAAAGAAATAACTGCTCTCGAAAGTTGCTCAACATTTTCTTGCCGCGCGCGCGCTATTCCAGTTCGCGATTTATTTGAAACGGGTCGATTATGCAAGGAGATGTACGTACGCCCAGTGATTTTTAGCGGGGGCCAAAATACCAAGAACGGCAGCATTTTAAATGAATTTTCGCGTAGCAGTAGCTGTCAAGTGCGCACGCGATTTCGCTTGAGATGCCAATAGCGCAAGTTCGTTGCAGCACGAATGATATTTCCTGATAATCATGCGCAGCAACTGCATGCTTTCTTTATGAAAGACATCCGCCCCAGATAACGCAAAACGTCCTGAGGACGTCCTCAAATGGTCAAAACATCCTGGATCCTATACTGGGCGTTCACGGGACATCCACAGGATTAGATATTATAAATGATCCCTCAATGGTTCATCCTAGAGCTTATTTTGGATCACAAGGGATTGCGAATGATCCCTAAATGATCCGTTGTATTACTTCTTTTGGATCACAATCCACATGGACGTCTGACGCTGCTGTTACCCAGAGTTACTGGATATATTGAGTAACTCTGGCTGTTACCGTGAAGGAAAAGCTATTACACTCGTATCCCTGATGGGAGCTAAGAGAGCTAAAAGTGCTGCGCCTGCGAGGCCGCAAGAAGCAGAGTTGGAAGAAGAGCAAGAAATCTAAGCCGGAAAGACTGCAACGAAGTCAAGCCAAGCCATGCCATGGTCTTCGTTGGGTAGCCAACATGGCGACAAACATCAAAGTGCGGTTGGCGTGTGTGTATGTTTGGGAAGAAGACGGCTATAAACGAGCGGTTTGTAGCGTTATTTCACATCAGACGCGTGTGCATCGCGTCATCGAGAAGTGTTGGAGATGTGTCTAACGCCTGCATAACTTTGGCACGTATGAACCAGGCCGCCGCGCGACCCATCTTGGACCCGTCACCTCGCCGCTTCGGACATCTTTGCTCCTTCTGCTATGCTGTGTAACGAACGCCTGGCATCGAAGAAAGCGTGCGCATCACGTCATCAAGAAGTGTTGGCGATGTGTCTAGCGTCCGCCTAACATTTACAAATATGATCCGGGCCGCCGCCCGACCCATCTTTGACCCATCACCTAGCCGCTTCGGGCTCCTTTGTTCATCCTCAAGGGAATGCCTCGCGACGAAGAGATTACATTGTAATCGCGTGTTGCGGAAGGGTGAATGCCCCTTTGAAGTTGCATCACAATGAAAATGGCATTCAATCGGCCTATAATTAATAATTAACTAACTAATTAATTAATTAATTAATTAATTAATTAATTAATTAATTAATTTGTTTATTTATTTATTTATTTATTTATTTATTTATTTATTTATTTATTTATTTATTTATTATACCCTCAGGGCCAAATGGCATTACAGAGGGAAGTGGTTTACAGTGGAAGACATGGTACAGTCGGCCAAATCTTTAACTGGCGTGCGTGAGCGGCGACTTTTCTGTGCGTCAGCGCCATATGACGGAGCCAAGTTGCAAGCTGTTTGAGGCTAAGCGCATGCCCAGAAAGCCGCGCTTAGTTGTGCCCATCGTCTGCTAGGCTGTTCCTTCCTTAGCGCGTCACCCCCTATGAGCGCACAGTGCCAGCCGACAGGATGGCACGAAGGCGACAGCTGTCTTTCAACAACGCCACAGTAAGACAGCTACGCCGCAGTGCCAGCCGACAGGATGGCACGAAGGCGACAGCTGTCTTTCAACAACGCCACAGTAAGACAGCTACGCCGCAGTGCCAGCCGACAGGATGGCACGAAGGCGACAGCTGTCTTTCAACAACGCCACAGTAAGACAGCTACGCCGCAGTGCCAGCCGACAGGATGGCACGAAGGCGACAGCTGTCTTTCAACAACGCCACAGTAAGACAGCTACGCCGCAGTGCCAGCCGACAGGATGGCACGAAGGCGACAGCTGTCTTTCAACAACGCCACAGTAAGACGCGTGGTGGGGGCGCTTCGGTCGGCGGCGCCTTACGGCGGATTCCTACGCTGGATTCCTGCGATGTCGCTCACGCTGCTGCTGCTGCTGTTTCTGGGCGGGGCGCGGTGCCGCCCGCATCGGCGGCTGCGGCGCAGCCGTAGTGGGGGCTTCTCTGCGCGGCATGGATAACCGGAGTGTCGCAATCACAGCGGCGCGTGGAAAAGGGTCGCGCAACTCTTAGCTCCCTGCGGGAGCTATATACAGGAACTCTAGATGCGATGGTGTGCTAGCGCCGTGCGGTGTTGATCTCATGTATTAAAACTAGAGAGTTTTAGCTGACCGTTTTCGACGCTCCGCTCCGGTATCGCGGCCCGCGGCCTGCCGTTCGCGGCCAAGCGCGCCACGCATGCGCAATGGCGCTTCCGCTTGCTATCGGAGCGGAGCGGACCGTGAAAGACGGTCAGCTAAAACTCCCTACGGATGTCGGTCGCGAATAGCGAAGCGGCGAAAATACGGCCGACACAGTGCGTTCTGGCACTGCAGCTCTATACACCATTTTCCTTGCTTGAGGTGGGCGCCGCCATTTGCTTTTTCTGACCAGACGCTAGCGCCGTCTATGAAGCGACCGCCGAAACCTCCGCGCTGGGCTGTTAAGTGCGCCGTTCTTTGCGTGCGTCTGCTCGGAATCCGTGCATTACCGAGTGAACCGTAGTGTTTGGCCTTAAGTTAGCGGTTGCAGTGCTTGTGTGTGTGTGTTCTGCTTTGTTTTCATCATCTGCGGACAGATTTTAGGTCCTAATTTGCTGCCAGAGCGGGAAATTCCGACCCCGGCTGTTGCGAGCAGCAGTAGCAGTGTGGTGGTGGTGCCGGTGGTGCTCCGCAGTTCCGCGATGCAACCGTACCGGTATGGCACCAACTGACATAGAAATCGATATCGGGGAGTAAATACGTGTTTTCAATGCCACCGTGCTTGTTATGTTCACCGATGTTTACGGAAGCGCAGACGTCGAATGCGGAGCGCACACAGCATATGTGGGTCACGGTGATCCGTGCTCGTGATGGACTTTCGACGAGGCGATTGCTACGCTGTTGACATTGCAATGCAATATAATCTTTCTTAACTAGACTTAAGCCCCAACCACATGGAGCGATTTTGCGAGCGACTTGGGGCGCGACGCGACTAGCGACGAACTACTTTTCGCCGCGCACCAAGTCGCTCATCGAATCGCTCGGTTCTGGGTCGCCAGAAACAGTCGCTCGCCTCCCGGAAGTGGCCTCAGCGACTAGCCAATAGGAGAGCCCCTACGTAAGCACGCAACCTCCGGTTTTGAAAGAGAACGGGGGGAAGATTTTGCAAATCCACGCAGACGACGTTTGCGGTGCAGCGGCAAAGAAAGCTTTGCGTGGCAAAGCTTGTGTACACGCTGAAGCAGAAGCAAGAAGGCTCCCGCTCACACTGGGTGAGACCCGTGTGGGAAAAACGACGTCAAGAAAGCGAATTCTTCACGGCGTTCATGTTGGAGCCGAGAAACGAGGCGCAGAAGGAAAAGCGTGCGCTATCGCTAACCCATGGCAAACCAGTTTTAGAGATGCAATGAAGTGCAAAAAGCAAGGTAGAAAGGCGTAATGCTTTTTAGTCATGCTTTTTATGACAAATGAACAAAAAAAATGTTTGCAAACATCCAGCGTACCAAGCGCCTTACTATGCGCAGTGCGGAAACATTGAAATCGCCATCCTCAGTCGCATGCTCAGTCGCTCGAGCCGTCGCTGTCATGTGGCTGCCTCGGCGAGCGACTTCGGTTCGGCGACTGCGGATCCTAGTCGAGTCGCTCGTCGCGTCGCTGGAAAAATCGCTCCATGTGGTTAGCGCTTTATGACGGTTACTGACGAAACGAAATTACCCGGGCGGAAAAATAACACGACCGCACAACCAGTCAAATTACTATTCGAAGGTTGAGCAAAAGGGTTGACGTTCGGGCGAGTTAATATTGGTTGATCATGATCGTGATCATGATTGACCTAACTCTGCGCAGCGCATGTGGCCTGTCGCTCGGAGCCCACCTTTGTGAAACCGCTGCTTGCACCACAAATGCTTTACGCGACCAGCAGTAACTGTTTTGTAATTGTAATACTTTAGATTCCGTGGTAACGCAAAAGGATTAGAAGTTTTTCCTTTGAATGCGTTGTGAACAGGTTGAGGTATTTTGTAAATGCAGCGTTCACGCGTATCTCGAGCTGCGTTTCCACATTTGGCTGCCTGCTTATCCTGCTATCGACCAGCAGTGTGCGATGGAGAAAGTTATCCTTTCATATCGTTTGGCAGTGTAATGCGTTGGCCTGAAAAAAAGTAAACAAAACGCCGTGATTTTAAAGGTTAGATTAGATGAAAAGGGGATTGTTTAATGCCAACCGGCTGTAATGACCAAACAATATATGGTATTTTAAATTGACTACAAGGAACCAGAAGTTATTGTAGTGTTGTATTTTATCGGCGCTCGTGAAAGATCCCCAAGTGGCAAAATTAACCCGCAGCCCTCCACTACTGCGCGCCTCATCACCCATGAAGCGTCGGGGCGTTAAACACCATAATAAATGAATCAATCAATCAATCAACCAACCAATCAATGCTGTATTGTAAAGGATAAAGTTGCTTCTAACATTTCAGGGGGTTCCGTTCCCTGTCGCAGCTTTGCGTGTGATAAATGGATTTTGCTCCGTCTGCTTGCCGTCCAAGTGCACCCAACAAACCCCGGAGTTGGTCGTTGGTACAAAGTCGTTGCGATTTATCAACGGAATCCACCGATATCTCAACTCGGTGTGCGTTGGGAAGCGATGCCGCAAAAACACGCCGCAACCCCACTGCATTTTCTCCAGGCAGTGTCGTGCACATGCGTGCTGTCAGCGACTGTTTCTCGCTTTCTCTGGTTGTTCAATAACCCACCACCGCGCAGAGCTGACCAAGCGACGTTTGTGCCTTGAACGGCATCGCAGCATTGGCTAAAACAGTTGAAGTTCCGCAAAAACTAAGCACACGGTGCGAAATACTCCTGAACTACGCAATGGAGCACACCGCGCCGAGCGATGTTAGCAGCCCAGCGCGCTCAGGCAACGCTGGTCGGCCGCCGAGAGAACTGGTTTGAGAGTATTTTCCTCCTTTCCCGGCTGCTTATGGAAAATGGTGTATACGGCTGCTCTGTTCCTTTAGGATTGTTACCATAACGAGCAAAATCACCCGTGTGAAAACGGCCATCACGCACAAGTTTGTTTTTTGTGGCCTGGTCGCCCTGGGATGACGACGTTAGTTCGGCACATCCCAAAAAGTATATACCTATGAACGGCGGAGAGTTTCGCACGTTTCAAACAAGTATTCCTTCTTTCAGAAAGGACGCACGAGATCGGTGTTCTCGATGAACGTGTTTTTTTAAAAACCATAGTCTTTCTTGGGATTCTTAAACGCAGAAAATTGGTCTGTCTGTCGGTCTGTCTGTCTGTCTGTGACTCGATTCAGCCGCCCAGCCAAAGTGAAGTAGAAGCTGCGAAATAGTTTTATATACCCACAGCCAAATCTAAAGTCTAATTCCTGTGTCAATGTTCATACTTGTCAACATTGTTGAACAAAAACAAAATATTACGCAAATATGAGGCGCAAAATCATTGCACAAGTGATATTTTCAGTGGTTGTTAATAAAATATTCATGACTGCTTGATTTTTCACATGAAATACTACATCCACTGCATTCACTCTGTCGCCTGCAGTCGCCCGCGCCCCTATAGCTTCTGGCGGCATTTTAAGAAACGAAACGGCAACAGTTATGAAAGGTTCCACTACATAGTTTTCATGTTCCGGTTGGAAGGCACGTGGAGTAGGGCAACGTGGTGCGATAAACGTTGAAGTAGGGTGCCTCGATTCACGCGCGTCTCCGCCGTATGGCATCGCTGGCATCGAGGAACCCGGCCTAGAGCAATGGAGCGCGGTAAATTTAAATTGACTTGAGCAGACCTCTAGCATGTTCACATTGAGAAGAGCGCGACGGAAGAGGAACAGCATGAGAGGTGAACGGGAAAGCAAAAGAGGCATTTACTTGGCAAATGTCGACGAAAGGCTGTCGTATTTTGTCGACATTTGCAGCGAAAAGATCAGAAACGCGGCCAATTTTTTTTTCCTCGTACAAGTGACGCGCTTTTCGAACAAGTATTCCTTCTTTCGGGAAGGACGCACGGGATCTCTATTCTCGGTGAACGCAAGTTTTTTTCGTTGACAAGTGACGTACCTGGAAGCGGGCAAGGTGTGTGAACACCACACAGATCGTTCTAAAGTGTTTTTTAAAGTGACAACTTTCTTACTGGGACCGATTGTGTGCTGTCAGAAAAGTGAAGAATTTACCTACAGACCCGTTAGTCGACCGAAAAGCTGTAGACACCTCTCGTGTTCGTGAAGACGGGATTTCCTTAAGTCAAAACCGTGACTTCAAAATCTTGAAAACGGTTATTTGAAGGAACTGTCCCAGGTAAGACAATAAACGCGTCGACCATTAAAAAGAAGTACAATAGTATACCTTTATCTCATCATCATCATAAAAAAACTTTAGTGAATGCTTCTGGGAAAATTATTCAACAAATACTAGCACTGATAGTCAAAGGCAAGTGTCCGGTCCAATGCAGAAATTGCTATATTAGGCTGGAAACTTGCCTTTGGCTATCAGACCAAACATTTGTTCTATTGATTCCCGGACGCATCCACTAATGCATTTATGCATTATGTGGTTGCGAAACAATGCAAATGGCAGAAAAGCAACACATAAGGATTACGTAACCATAGAAAACTATAAAAGTTTGTTGTACAAGTAAAACATTTTACGCGTCAATTGAAATTTTTTGTTTAGTTTCAATTGATGATACAATCCATACTTTCTCACCAAAGAACTCAATCAACCTTTCACTGTACACATTTTTACAAACACACAGGTTGAAATTTCCGTTTGCAGCTCGTCTTGTCGTACGAGCCGGTAAATGAAATGAAGTTAAGTGCAGGGGAGAGTTGGAAGTTACTATGGAGTTGACTAAAAGGGCGATTTTGTAGTCACGGAGAGATGTGAATGAGACCACGCGATGTTCATCCAATAACGTGTTACTTGGGTTGTCAAAAGGAGAACATGTCATTATTCTTAACGCTCGTTTTTGTACTCGTTGAAGAGGAGTGCAATAGGTCCCACATGTCATCCTCCCGCTTCACTACAGTAACTTATATGGCCGTGTAACAATGAGAAGCATATAGGCAGCGAAGAATGCTAACTGGAAAGTGTCGATGGGTCTTTATCAGCGTGTAACAACCAAAAGCAAGTTTCCTACACGCACTATCGATTTGTTCCCTCCAGTGCACGTGCTGATCAAAACCACGTATCGCTATACATTCAAAGCGTTTGTGGATGAGCTTACTTAGTGCTCGAAAAGTCGTCGCATGGATTCGTTCTTCTTTCGCGGTTTGGGTCTTTGAAAGTTTGACGATCGATTGGACGCACTTTCCTTGGATTGGACGAAGCTTTCGCGCTTCTCCAAACTTCGTTTAGTAAGGGATGGCAAAGTATTTGCGCTGTTTATGTTATCCGACGGCGCCAGTTGGCTGGTATGGTTGCTTTTGAGTGCGGTATACCATTGAACGTCTGCTATGCTCAAAAGCTCTCAAAGGGGACGTAAGCAATAACCATAAAATTTCGGGGCATTGTCTGTTGTAAAGACTTGTGCTGCACGAAACGTGCACGCTTCCTTTGTGCGTCAATTAGAACCGCTTTATTTTTGTCCAGTAAGCAATAGACAAAACGAAGGCGCACGGCGCTTAGGCCTGGTATGACGTCACTACAAAGCTAGAAAATTTAATTTAGTGGACCACATCCGCTGTTACGCGATATTCTCTATAGTTCGTTAGACTAAGCGCGTCAAGGGAAATGTGCTATGCTGCCATAGCTTTTCTTTCGGCCTCCAGTTCTACGCAGATTGACTGATTGATTGACTGTAGGGTTTAACGCGCCGACGCAACGCAGGCGATGAGGCGCGCCGTAGTGGAGGGCTCCGGGTTAATTTTGAGCACCTGGGGATCTTTAACGTGCGCCGAAATCTCGTACACACGGGCGTTTTTGCTTTTCGCCTCCATCAGAAAAGCGGCCGGGAATCGAACCCGCGACCTCGTGCTCAGCAGCGCAACGCCTTAGCCACTGAGCCACCGCGGCGGGTCCTACGCAGAAACGATATTGAAAAGAACGTTTTTGTGTGTGTACATTAAAACTTGGGGGGGGGGGGGTATGTATAATGTATTTCTTAGAACTGAGCGAAACCAACACCTTGTTTGTATCGTGGTTGGCGCCTCTAAGTCATCGTAATGCTTAAAAGCCCCAAAAAGACATGAAATATCTCTTGAGAACATCAATGCCTTTGGAACTTTGGAGCACAAAAGTGCATCTCATGGCGCATGTTGTCTTATATTCATGTCTACGGTGCAGCATACGAACGGTTCCCGAGAATAAAAATCGGATGAGAAGGAGGAGAGAGAGATATGAACGTTTATTTATCTGAGAGAGCAAGGAGTAAGAGAGGAAGCGGTCAGTCTCCCAAATCGAGGAGGCTGCAAGCCCGCGCGGATTCCAGTGCCCGGTCGACCAGGGGCGCTATTCTAGAAGGCTCGAGTTCCGCCTACTCCCGAGTTCCCAGATGCTTGGTTTGTGAAAGTAGAGATAGTGGAGCATTCTATACACTTCGAGCGAAACCACCGGAATCGCGCGCAGCACGCCTGGTATATTCAGCGCGCTGTATTGGAGCCGATTACGTTGATAAAGTACGGGTTGTGCTATCTTCCGCATGCAGCACCATCTGAAATCGATCTGTAATACTCATTCCCTCGCATAAACTAGATAACCCCACTGCTACTTTTAAATCCTTAGCCTGGATGTTGGCCACGCCCGGCGCGGGCGGTGCCTTTTTCTCTGTATTCTGTTCTTCCACTTAATTATGTTTGCTACTTGGCTTGAGGGTAGTCCCAGTGCAGCTCTGCGCAAGCACAAACCAAGTAATCAAAGGTGTCAAGTGTAGCGAACGGAACGCGCCCTGCTCCCGACCATCAAATATGAGTTTTGTTTACGGCTTGCTTGAGTGTGCACGGCGGGCCCTTACCAGAAATCGTCCCGTGTCAAGAACGTGTTTGAGCATTGGCGGGTGCGTTTTACACGTGGAAGTTGTGTCATTTGTAATGGACCGTGTTTTCACGGGGCATGAAGAAGGCTTCCGTGATAAAATCCTGTCGTCTTGGCCTCTTCGATCGGCTACTACAATAGTGAACTCCAGTTCGGACAGAACACCCCCGCGACTGTGCCACCATTAGCTGACGAAGGCCTGGGGACTTCATTTTGTTTTGTGCCAGTTCCTCTCGCTGCTAGCGGGCATCAAACGACGACTTCGTGGCTACGACGCTACGCCCACACAAGGTGGATGTCATGGGTGGGTGTGGCTTCGGTTGTTACACCGCGCCCACGAATGTGCTGGATGTGTTTGACTGACATTAGAACTCGGAGGAAACTCGGTTATGGTTTTGCACGGCCGAGTTGAACTCGGGACGCCCGTGGTGGCCGCTGCTGCGGAGTGATTTATTTTTATGGTCGCCGTAGCAGGCATATTTCTACCCCGACAGGTATTTTAACCGAATTAGGAATTTCGAGCTCGTTTTTAGCTCTCGAAAAGTGCTGTGCATTGGTTGTGCAGTCGGCTGGCGACAGAACACCGTTTGCGACGACTTGGAGGCGGCTTTCGCTCCATGACCGTCGAGGAGCAAGTGCAGTGTGCGCTGCGGTTTTGGCGCGACGGGCAGCTTCTACAGAAGCGTTGGTGGCGACCGCACCATCGACCGCCAACATTCGACCTTCAACCGGTGTGTGCGCAATACGATCACTGGAGACGTGTTTCCAAAACCTCGCCTTTCTTTTAGGTAATTTGGCGGACATGGCTTCCGCAGTCTCCTACCGCGCGTCTATCCGTCTGTAGCCAGAACGTGCGCTTCAGTTATCGTCTGCTCGCAAAACAGTTACGAATGAAGCGTTGCATGACTGTGCGTTTTGTTTATAAGCGCGGCACACAGGCTCCCTCGATGGTTTGCGTGACGCGCATTTCTTCTGAAAAGGTTATTGGCAGGACAGCTTATACCTATTACGTATACTGTGAAGGAGACAGTCGACGCACCGATAGGCGGTTGAGGCAGTTGAGGTGGTTTATTCGCGGGGGTGAAACCGATTGCAGCGCAGGTCCGAGCTTCGAGATAACCCAGCTCGTTTCACAGGCATGCACCTTATGGGGTTCATCTTCTTCTCCTGACACATGTTTGGCGCATATCCTCGCATACGGATAGGACGTAGGTCTATGACCCTGTATTGGTGAAATGGAGTAGCCGGGGGCAGATCCGCTTCCAACCTGTTAACTCAATAAACCAGTTAAACCACCACCACCACCTTCCTCTTTCACATGGTTGATGCTGGTACGGCGCATACCCCGATGGCTTGATGGCCTGTTGCATCTGTTCATTATCCTCGCTACAATACAATCAACGGCGCGCGTGCCTATTATCAGAGGCGATCTGTACACATTTCAACGGGTTTTGTGCAGCGTCACCATCGCATGGCAGGAAGTAGAGCATGGAAAACGAGTAAAGGGGTGAGCTGAGAATTAAAGTAACCGCGTGACGCCAGAGGGAGGGTAAGAAGGAGTGGGATGGGCGCGAAAGAAGAGATTGGTTGATTGTAGGGTTTAACGCGCCGACGCAACGCAGGCGATGAGGCGCGCCGTAGTGGAGGGCGAAAGAAGAGAGGATTATGAGGGGATTGAACTCTGCAGAAAAAAAAAACGGCAGTGGAGAGCTTCTTCGCACAAAAGCGGTGAAGAGCAAAATAAAATAAAGCAAACAAATTCGAAAAGTTGTTGTCCTTGTTGCTATTCCTTCCTTAGTAACACATGGCCACTTGGGGGATTGGCCCGCAATTCGGAGCTTATTTGAGTAACTAACGTTCCCGGTTGGCAAAATTCATAACACTGTGAATTCGAAAAGTAACAGTTGTAAAATAGTCGTGCAGAGTGAAGTCTTAACGTGATGTCACGGGAGTAGGACAGGTGCACACCACCCTCGCAGAACGCCGATTCTAGGTAGGCCGTGGTGTGTTCGAGTCTGCTCGCACACTAAGACAAACAAATGAAATAGGAGAAACGGACGCAAACACGTAATAGCGAAAAGAAGGCGTTAAATTGATCCGGACCAAAAGACAAAGAAATGAAAACGATGAAAAAGGCGCAGGTACAGTGTATTAGAAAGGAATTTGCAAATACATTTCGCCAGGCTTTTGCCTCAAACGCAACTAGGTAGACTGGACCGTGCCGAGGAAATTTTGTTTCGAAAAGCGGAGGGTTTCCATAACGTAACGTTTCCATAACTCTTGCCGCGTTTGTCTATGCCGACGAGGGTCATAGAGGCGTATTGGGTGCCTACCACAGACACTCCTACCATCCCACCCGCCCTCCCTGACGACTAAACCACCCTCACAGGCCAGCACTGATGCAGACAGCAAGAGTGCTCTCCCACAGGCCTCAAATAAAGCACGTCTTTCTCTCTCTCTCTCTCTCCATAACGTAATACGAGCAGCAACTGGTTCTTTGAATGTGGCGCGCTTCTGTCACCCGCTTTCTTTTTTTTTTTTTTTTTCAGTCTGCCATTGTCACGTGATTGCACTGTCTGCTACTGACGGCAGAAACTACTTCTTAGGACGAAAATTTTCAAACAAAAAGCTCATACGAGCGCCGGAATAAAAAATAAAATTAACTTTATAGAGAAATACAGATTAATAAATTAAAAGTGCAATAAAATAAACTAGTTCTGCTTGCCTCCAGTAGCCACCAGTGCAGCAGTGGAGCGAGAGAAGGCACTGAAAGATGCGCCACGCCCTAGTCGCGCATCCTCGGAGCGCGCTGCCCTAATCCGATTACGCCACCTCAATAATCAGCAAACAGCATAAATCGCATTTTTAAAGCGTTTTAACTTTGCTCCGAAATATTGTCATGAGCTTATTATTACCACCACAGCTCTTCGCTCAAACTCAGGCCTTCTGGAATAGCACCCCAGAGCTTGTTGTTGCTCCGCAGCCGAGCTGGTCAGCGCAGTCTGCCACTGCTCAGGTGATTGGTTGAGGAGGGGTTTAGGGTTGTCTGTGCATGAGTGCGTCAAGTGGTAGGTAGTGACAGGGACGTTGCAAGTGCGGCAGTCGTGTTGGAAGGGTGATGGAGAAATGAGAGAGAATTGTGTGGTTAAAGTAAGTACCGACCCTGTAGCTCGCGCCAGATATGAGACTGTTGGTGGCTGAGAGTAGGGTGCGGCGGTGGATAGCTCCTTCTGGAGTGCAGGTAGTGGGATGGGATGGCATTGTGTGTAGGTACGAGGGGTGTTAGAGAAGGGATTGTGGAGTCCGGGCCGCTCGCGGCACCTTGCCTTAAGGATGTGAATTCCCGGAAGTGCAGATCGCGAGCGGGAGCGCGAGCTCCCTCGTTCCCGGCAAGGCCCAAGTGGCCTGGGGTCCAAACGATGGCGATTTCAAGACCTTCGGGCAAGGTCAGAAGGAGACGAAGGGCGCTTGCCGGTACCCTACTGATACAGTCGGGAGGTCTATTCGGAATCGGTAAAATTTGTGACTCGTGATTGGTTCTGGTGGATAGTTGCAGCATGGGCAATCTCGATAGCATCAGCCGCTGTGGTTGATAAACTACAATAAGGTGCTGCTGTGGCCACCTCACCTTGCGGAGTAAGGGCAACAATTGTGGTTCTTCGTGATCGGGGGTGCTGTGCAATGTCCGTGTACCGAACTTGACGGTCTTCGGAGTATTTTCTAGCCAGATGACGAACACGACCTCCTCTGCGGCCGTTGTTGAAAATTGGGTGCATGAGGCGGGGTATTATGGAGGCTACCCAGATCTTGCACCGTATGTTCAGCGGGATTGGTGTGGGTCGTTGTTGGAATTGGGGGGGGGGGGGCTCTCCCTACGCGTTGTAGTACTATCCTGCCTGGTGGTGTTAGAGACAGCCGGTTGAGTTGCGTCGTGTGCTGGGCTTCTAGAAGTTCTGAGAGGATGTTATCTATCCGTTTGGTGTACGCATGGAGTTTCAGTGCTGTTTTGTAGGTCTTGCGTATGAGGGCATCCAATTTGGCTTTTTCGTGAGACTTGTGGGCCAGAACGGCGTGGCGTACGTGAGCCTGCTCACTAGTAGCGCTTGTACGACGCGGCACGTGTACTGCTCTTTCACACAGCACTTTTTGTTGCTGATGCGACGAATGAGGTGGGTGAGTTTTGCTCTGGCTGTTGCAGTTGAGGTAAGAAGGCCGCGCCGTACCTATCGTGGTGGAATGGGACCCCCCATATTCTTAGAGTCTTGACTTTGGGTATCGGTTGACCGCAGATGGTTACTTGTTTTTCAGGCATTGGGGGAGGTGGGGGACCGCGGGTGCGGGACTTTAATACAAGCGCTGATTTGGAGGGCTCACAAGTCAGGCCTCAGTACTGGGGATAGGAAATCGCGCTGTCGACTGCTTTCTGTAGGACATCGTGTTGGGGACCGCTCGAGCCTTCTGTGGAGAAAAACTTAATCTAGAGCACGCGAGCGCGAACCACGCTGGACGAGCGGGGTTCCCTCCTCACAGGATTCTATACGCTGCCTTCGCCACCTGGCTCCTGGCGACCAGCCGTAGCTGATGCTCCAAGGCTGAGTGGACAGCAAGGGCTCCCATCACTCTCTACGGGAAAGGTGGGGTTATTAGGGGAGGAAATGTGGGTGGCGGGTGTTATCAGCTAAAATGGCACTCTCCTTCCATGTTACGAAGGTTGTGCAGCTTTTTACATCATGGGGAACTTTTGTCGTAATGATTCGGGAACATGTTAAATTGAGTAAGGGGTGGGGGGGGGGGGGGAGAAGGACTCTGTATCTTTTGATACATCACTTTCTGCTCCCGCGTGAGTTCTGGATGCAAGGCAGAAAGTTTCTGCCTGCCCTTTCGACAGTACGTAGCTACCATCCTGTCAATTGCAGTGCCTTGTTGCAGTGTCCACCGCCCACTGCAGCATGTCTGATCTCTTTTTTTGCGCCTGTCTCAGCGGGGGGGGTTCAAGCTTGCTAAGACTAACAAGCTGATAATTGTTCATTTAGAGAATCAAACAGCGCTCACTTCTGCGTCCTCACGTCGGAGCTTGCGACGCACGCGATGGTACTCCTCGGTGTCCACAACAGAGTCATCACTCACGTGACAAAGCTCAGGGATCATTTGCGCGGTTTCAAGCCTTATGTTCTAATAAAAGTTGGGCGCGGAAATGGAAGTTTTACGCGGACGCATGGCCGTCGGCAGGATTTTGTCTCAGGGGGAGTGGGGCAAACCATTTGCACTGATGTAGGACAGGGTGGGGGGGGGAGAGGAGGAGGAGGAGCGTGGAAATAATGTAAGCAAAATTTCACAGCATCCAGGGGATATAACGAAGATAGTTTATTTATGTTCTTACGGGTGACAACTTGCAAATGTTAATTAACGCTCATAAATCACAGCAAGAAACCACTGCGCTCCATAACGGCACTATTTAGTAAGCAGAACGATTGAGGGCACAGTTTTCTGATACGATTGTCTTGCACCGATCAGAGCACCATGTAAAATAAATGATGTTGCGAGGCAAAATTGCGAAAAATTGGCATTTATGGATGAGTAACTCTTCTTAGTCATCCATAAATATAAGCAACATGAGTCTGCAGGCGCAGCAATCGGAAAGTGATTATCTCTTTCCAACCTTTTAAAAGCGGGGCAGCTTTCACTTCTGTCATCGAGCGTTACCAGAAAAGAAAACCAAAAAAGAAATACCGAGCGCACGTGGGCGAGCGCCTCGTGACGAGCGCTTGGCGTTGGCCACCTCGACCTTTGAGAACACTTTGCCCAGCGTTCGTGGCGTCATCTCTCGCGTGCTGTTCTACTGGCCAGTTCACGTGCATTCGCCAACAAAGCTGCTCACAACAATGACATCAAAGCTGCTCACAGTCATTGCCTTGTGCGCCACGTACATTCATGAACAAATGAAATGAGAACACGAAAATATGAACCAGAACACGTAGTGACTCTCTAGGGTATATGTAGAAAGACACATTTTCCATCGTTGTTACTGTAACAAAGCCACGCGACAATTTCAGTTGCAAGGAAAGAAACTGCGCTGTTTGTGTGTTCTACTTCATATTTCCGTGCTGGCGTTTCATTTGTCCATTCATACCCTTAAGATATTACGTTGGATTTAGACAGCAGCTGCCAGCGTACGCACGCTTACGTATTGTAGATGCGTTTCCTATCTGTATCTATACGTATCGTAGATGCATGGATGCGTATCGTAGATGTGTTAGGTATCGTATATGGTTCGTAGATGCATTTACTTAGTGCACGAAAAAGCGTCGCATGAGATCGTTATTCGTTTGCATTTGGCGTTGCGAATGTTTGACGACTGATTCTATTCCTTCGACTGGACAAAGCTTTCGCGCATCTCACAAGAGCACAGTAGTCAACTTTCTTTAGAAAGGGTAGTAAAGCTTTTCGCCTGAGGACATATCAATCCAAGAGATGTACAGTCGTCGCAATGCAGTAGTGTAATGCGCGTAACCGTAGCCGTGTATAGGGTAGCCTGGCTATTAATCCATCTTGCCTTACTATCTGGCCACAGCCAAGTCCTGTTCGCGGTCGCATTTCTTTTTTTGTCGCCTTCTTTTTCTGCCTCTTCTCTTCTCTCCGCACGTACACGCAAGCCCTCTCGAAATACGTCACCCTCGGGCTCTCCTTCACAGTCTCGTTAGCTCCCGTCGCTCTCATTTCTGGCCCAACGCCACGGGTGCTCGACCGCTCAAGAGGGCCCGGTTGTGGTACGTGTGCTGATAGGATGGGGGAAGGGCGGCCCCGTGGAGAATGACGTCGTTGCGTCGAGATCCTACGATAGGGGCAGCGGTCCTGACAGAGTGAGCTTTTGCTCAAAGCAAACGCCCGCTGTTTCTTTTCCTAGTTTCTTGGCTCCTCCGACCGCGCAAGTGCCCCTTCTTGAGCTCCTGAGGCGTCGCCCGGCTAGCTCAGTCGGTAGAGCATGAGACTCTTAATCTCAGGGTCGTGGGTTCGAGCCCCACGTTGGGCGGATATTTTTTTTATTTACCTTTTCCTGCTGAGAGTTGCAGCTACTGTCGGAGAGTTCAGCTATGGGTGGGCCTTTTTACCCAACAGTTCTTATTTATTTCTTGACAAAAAATTGTTCGCGCATGTCCCTGTAACTTCCTCCACCCGCGCTGAAAACTGCCTTCAGAGTACCTAAGAATTAAGCTTAAGCGCCAATGTTTCTTAAAAGGGGAATATAACGCCTAGGTTCGCATGTTGCTTTCTGCGTACGGTTTTTGATTTCTTTGTTCATAATAATGGGGGGGGGGGGGTAAGTGTGAGGAAAGAAGGTAGACGACGGGGAGAGGAGAAGGAGGGATGCCTTTAATGATAAAGAGAAGTCAGCCTGGCAGCGAGCTTGGCTTGCTATTCCATATAAACACGAGAGAAGCAAAAATGAACGAAGGAAGCGCGAAGACACAAAAACACATACAAACACTAACAAGCGCAGATAAGCTAGAAAAGCTAGACAAGAAAACGCTAGACGCATGCTTCAATCTAACATCAAGACGTGAGTGACGCTTCCATCCGGTCGGCGAAATGCGCTAAAGGATTTCCAAATGTGCAGGAGTACCTCCCCTGGCAAAACTGCGTGTATTTTTGCATTCTAGAATCTATGAAGTTGTTTAACACGGTAGTGTTTCTTTGGCTACAAATTTTTTTAGTCTGTAGGAACGGGAGCCGTGGACTCGGTGATGCACTGTGGCTCTCCTACATTTATTCAGGTGCGTAAGGCCCGGCCAGAATTTAGAGAGTGGCGTGAACAAGCGTCCGCCCCGCTGCGCAGTCGTGTTCGATCTCTCCTGGCGCGAGGCCCTGCTGACGCTGCCAGGCAAACACTGTTGATGATGATGGTGGGAGGATGCGGATGATGATGATGATATTGGCGCTAAATGCAGATGGTGTTGCCGCCACTACACGTCCATCTGTTTGTAATATGTTTGTCAGTTTGTCCCCCATTCAGCCACCCGGCAACAAGACGAAATTAACTCTTGTACGAGAAGTTTACATATATGCAAAACAGTTCCAAACCACTTAACTTGGAAACACACTTCACACTTATCAATATTGTCAAGCAAACAGAAAATACTAGGCATATATAACTATTAATACATCAGTGGTATTCGCAGTGTACTTTTAATTAAATCTGCATGGCTGCTTGATTTATGCGATATATAGAAAAATACGCGTTCGACGCTATGTTTTGATCAGAAGATACCAAAAGCGCTCTAACGCGACCCCAGATAGCCTGGCGGTATTCTGAGAAGTCCGACAGTAACGAAAGGTTGCAGCCCAATTGTTTTTCGACGACATTTGCTCTGAAGGAAGGAAGCAGATACACGGCCAAGTTTTATTTTTGCACACTGCAGTGTTCTTTCGCTTTCCCCGGCTGATCTAGCTGACCAAAGATGGCGTTGGCTGATCACGGCTGACGGGAAACCGGGCGCGTGCTGCCATCTGTTGCAATGCGACCGAAGCCTCCCCCACTACTTGCCATACAGTTTCTCAAAATTGCCACTAGGTGGATGTGGAGTGGAATATGGGAGGTGTGGCACGTTGATGGAGGCGGTGTTGCTTTCTGCACGCTGAACGCCGTAGACGAGACGCAAAAGAAAATTTCCCAAACAAACAGCCATAATAATACTGTCTTTCAGTCTATTAGTCAAAAACACTTCCTCTGGCAATTAAGTCTCCTTGCGTTCTTTGAAGGCAGAAACCCGGTGATAGCGCCGAACGATTTTTTTTTTTTTTGCTGCGACATCGTATTAACGTCTTTTCTTTCACTTTCGTTTCTTCGTATTTTCGAGCGAATTGCTTCGACAGGCTTGTTTATGCTACGCCATGGATGCGTCTCTTCGCTTTCGTTCCTGCGTCTTTTGGGGTGAAATACCTCAACAGGCATACTTAACGCCACAGCTTCCCCGGAACCAGAGCTCTGAGTGGCCAAGGCGCTGTTGTACTCACGGACCGTCACGTCCGCGTGTCACGCACCGGTTTAGCCTCTCTTCCCCCGCTGCCGGGCGACGAGCGGAGGCAGCGCAGTGTTAAGCCACTGGGATAATACTCCAGACACCCGGGTGAATCCTTAAACGCCTTTCTTGTGTATTCTTTGCCGCGGCAGCCATTTTCTGTAGCGGACAGTGGGGCACTTATAGCTTTCGCCTTGAGAGAAAGCTACTACCTCCTATATTTACCTGGCACTAGCGCACTGGTCCTCTCGTAGCTGATACAAAATGTCCCGAGAGGCCACTATTGTCTGCGAATCCTTCCAGAATTTGTATTTGCATCAATTCTGTGTGTTGTGGCCACCTATTCGTGCGCACTGCCGTAATGCCCAGCGCGGACTGCTTCATACCCACCCTGAACGTTTTTTTCCGCGATCATTAATGCACCTTTCCGCTTTCAGACCCTCTTCCTTGCCATTTCCTTGCACCCTCCTCCCGATCCTCTCCACTGCTTCCATTCCAAACTGACCATCGCGAATGTTTCTCCCATGATCCCGTTCCCCTATAATAATAAATCCTTTGTTTTCCATCCTTTGAGGTGAGGGAGTCAAGGAAAAGAATCTGTACGAACAGCTTGACTAGCACCCCCTCCCCCCCCCCCGCCCCCGCCCCAAAAAAAAAGAAGTACAATATGACATGTTGAAGACTTTAGCAGCATACAGCGCAAGCGTGGAACGACACCTCTATATCTCTTTTTCGTCCCATTTCTCTCACTTTTTCTGCCATTCTCTTTCCTCCATTTGCTGGGACATTTTCTTCGCCCTGTGGGCATTATCAAACACCAACTAGACGGTACCCACACCCTTTGCTCTGTTTGCCAAACCATCATCACTGCTCTCTCCACATTTACCCTCTCCTCTTCCTCCCTTTTCCTCTACTCATCGTCGCCTGCTTCCACCGACCGTGCAGCTCTCCTTCCACATCTCTCTCACGCCCTGACCTTTTGTTTTATTCCCCATACCTCCCCCTTATGTCCTTTCCTTTACGTTTCTATTGTTGCCATCTGCATCCCCACTCTTCACGTCCCCCTGCAACACCTCTTTTCATAGGTGGAATGTTATATTTATTTATTTATTTATTTATTTATTTATTTATTTGTTTATTTATTTATTTATTTATTTATTTATTTATTTATTTATTCATTGGCCTCACCAACAGCGCTCGGCCTTCTAGGGTGATGCACTGTGTACAGGACAAGTGTCCCAAGTGCCCAAGCACGCAGTACAAAATCACGTGTTTGTGCTGATGTTAAATTGTGTGTGTGTGTGCGTGTGTGTGTGTGTGTGTGTGTGTGTGTGTGTGTGTGTGTGTGTGTGTGTGTGTGTGTGTGTGTGTGTGTGTGTGTGTGTGTGTGTGTGTGTGTGTTTCGTGATAAACGCATTTCGGTAATGCGGTTGGGGTAGTTATGTCCGCATTTTTCCGAGCAATGTAAGTTTAGTGCTTGTTTGGTGGGGATCAGCTTACTGGTTAGAGCGTACGCCGGTGAAAGCGTTTCGATCTAGTTGAGATGTCTATGTTCATGTCTCTATATTAATGTTGCAAAAGCGAATTAAGGAGGAATGTGTAATGTTGTTATTGACGGGGGAATTTCGTTGACTGACATGTCGTTTGATAATGAGCACAATGTTGCTATGTATCATTATTAAAACTAACCGAAATGGTTAGTGAAGGGAGTTAGTACTCCCCAACGGTTGGTTTTTCTTAGACTTACGCTAACTTAAAAACGGAAACTAAGATTTAAGTTTGAAATATTTAAGTTTCTTTGCTTCATTGAAAGAGAAAGCCTGATATAACGTTGATGATAATTCAGCAAAGTGTGGCAAAAGCGTAGCGTTAGATGGATCTGACAAAAAGAGAAAGAACATGGGGGAATATTAACAGGGTTCCCAGTCGGCGGTGACACAAAATTGTTCGCGTTTAGGGTTGTTGCCCGAGGTAGTTCCACTGGGTCTTTGGAAGAAGAAAAAAAAAACGTGCCGTGACCAGGATTCGAACCTGGGTTATTGCGGCCACAACGCAAGGTACTAACCACTATACGATCACGGCTGTCCGGACGGGACGGCGGTCGCAGCGTAGAAAGTAGGAATGACGCTCGATACGGACTTGGTTTCCAGAGAAACTGGGTCGCCGAGAAAGTGTAAGCGCAACAATAACGGGTACGATAGCGATCGGGGCAGCACACACTCTCCCCTGGAACTCGTCTTCTCAGGAAAGAATCCTTTAGCAGCCAGTGCATTTTTCTAACCGTTCATTCGTAATTGGAGCTCATGTCTATGGCGACAATATACCATGTAGTTTCCGCGAGTTTTGGGGCCCACCGTCATCCCCGACACTATGAATGCACACGGATACTCAAACCCTTTTCTTTGTCTTTTCTTTATTTGTCTTGGTGGACATATATTTCCTGTATTTTCTCTTCTTCTTACTTTTCTCCTATAGAAGCCTGCGGCATGGGATATCGGCCATAGTGGTCCAAAGCACTATCGTGGAGGAAGGCTATGATGATGATGATGATAATAATAATAATAATAATAATAATAACTTTATTTTGCCCAAAAATTGGGGATAGCAGGAAGGGGGAGTGAGGTCCTTCCTGAATTTCTCCCCCTCAGATGACGGCCTGCAGCCCTTGGGTGCAAGCGGCATCTTCAGCCAGGTGGACGACCTTGGCCTGTATTTCAGGGTCGGATCTGAGCAAACAGGTCTCCCACTGCTCCGCACTGGTAATTCGTAAGCATGCTCGTACAGTTCGTGACTGAGCATCACAAGCCCACATCATGTGAGCGCGTGTGGCTCGTTGGGTGCACCACTTGCATTGATCGTAACCTTTCCTAGTGGCTTGTCAGCGGATCGCAACGGATCATCCAGGGGTGCAGAAAGCCCCCATGCTATTATAACCACCTTCCCACGCCTTATTTAAAAGTGGTATGTAGACAGAACACAACTTTGGTTCATTAGAAAGACTGCGTCGATAGAGTCATACTGGCGCCACTTTTGATGTCTGATTTGCTCAAATAAGGCACATAATTATGAAAAACGGGAATGGCCATGCGACCCACAAGCTCATTTCCAGCAACAAAACCTATGATGTCATATGCCACCTGTACGACTGGCTGAAGGGAGCGAAAGCAAACGCAAATTATGCTGGGCCTATAAGTTTGCCCAACGAGCTAGTTGCGCTTAAATTTAGGGCACATTCTTTTTATAACAGGAAGAACTGCGGGGGGAACAATTAAAGTTACGAACAAACACGTAAACACTGAAGCAGTTAGTGCGGCACTGCGCCGGCTGACACAGCCTAATACAGCCGTCGGACGCGTTGGACTTGTCTGAGCCAACACTGAACAACCGACGTAAGCGCCACGGCCACTTACAAGACCATGTTTGTCGAGTCATAGCTTACGTTTTAGGCAACCATTAGTAAGAACAGTAACAAAAATACCGCAGGTATAGAAGCTCAGCCAGAAGGAAAGTGCGAACCGTGGCACTTCAGCGGTATTGCAGGACCATCTATGAAAGCAGTCGATAAACAAGATAACCAAACAGCCGTCTCTGATATAGTAGCAGCCCTGGTCAGCAGGCTTTCTTTAGTTTTCAGGCCCTGCTCTGGATAGTTCATTGTGGACGTTAGGAAAATTCACGATTTAGCGGGAGAGTTTGAATGTTGGCTTACAACGTTTATTTTCCAATGAATAAAGCATTGTTTTCTACCGTGCAAGCGCTGACGGCACAAAAAAACCCTAAATCTTTCGAATAAAACGAACTTGTATTTTGTGTGCCTGGCCCCTTTAAGTGTAACTGTTATGGACACTTTTCGGAAGCCTTAGCCTGTTTTAGGAACCAAACTTTTACGGTGAAAGCTAGGGCACCGGCACTTTCTCGAAGCCCCACTTTCAGGTGTCGAACCAGGAACACATGGATCAGAGATCCTGGAAAGGACGCACATGTCACTTCCCCTACGTCTCTGGCTGACCACGACCCACTCATAGAAACCTGGAACCAGTCTCGTCCTGCAATTTATGTGCAAAGTTAGAAAAAAGCACCCGTCTGCCCCTGCAGGAGTGAGCCGCTCCGAAATTGGCCGCGTATGTGCTTGCTTCGCTGCGAATGTAGAAAAAAAGGCAAACGTCTCCTGCCGCCGCAGCCAGGTAACACTATTTCCTCCACACCTTCACACGCTCTCCTCCACACCTCTTGATCCTCCCACGACGAACGCAACGGAGGTTTTGCTCAATTAAATTTTCCCGCGATCGCATTGCTCATGGGCCACCAGTTGGGAGCTTTCGCTTCTTTCTCAGAGCACATGGAGCCGGCAAATTTTGTTTTTGCGTTCGTTTTTATTTCGCCTCTCTTTTACGCATATGCGTTGTATGTTTATTGTCCATTTGCAACCGCAAGAACCAATTTACTCTACATTATTTATTAAAAATGTGCACCTTTACTCAATGTTATGCACATAATTACGTAACACAGCAAGTCGGCCTAAACGATTCATGACGCACCTGCGGAAAAAAAGCGGGGATGCAGGAAGAAACACGTGGACGGGCGCACTGTAGTAACGAATTTGCCTCCGCCTCTCACAGCACCTCTCACACCGGATACGTTTTTCGCGTTTTTTTTCTGTTATAATAATCAAAATATTAATTATCGTGCGCTACATAATCATTTTTCAAGATATAAATTTCACGAAAGGAATAGTAGGCCTGACACCGAAATACTGAGTGAGCTGATGCAGTGACACACTTCTTAGTGCTGAAAAGTACGAGCCGGATCGACGTCTCTGTCCAGCCTTGAAGCGTGCTCCTGCTTACACACGCGCGTTGCAGGGCATTTGAGAACGATATTCTGCTAGCGGAATTATGAAGGCGGAAAGAGAAAATGTGCAGCTGAAATCAAAGTGGCAGGGTAAACGGTCATTGGGAATGTCCCGACGAAGATAGGGCAGACGCTTACTCCGCCGGAGCAAATTAACCGGACTGCAGCGGTTTACTAGACTTCGAGTCCACTTGAGATCGACGGGTGAACGTTAGGCCTACTCTGACAGTCGCGTTGATGCGTCTTGCGGCTTATGATCGTAGAAGACAGGGCTCTGGAAGGGGAACCAAGAGAACGTTGGGACCGTCGAGGGAGTGTCGGTGAGAACGTGCAATTTGCTGCATAGTGATCGCGTGCTCAATCACCAGCGTCTTTCGAATACAAATTTTACGAACGTATTTTTAGGAGCTCGGGAGCTCACGCAACGCGTTACTCCTCGTCAGAGAACAGACATCAATCGTTTGAATCGAGCGACGGGCGAATATTTTCAGCAGAACAACTGTCGTTACTAATTAAAAAAAAAACGTGCCGTGACCAGGATTCGAACCTGGGTTATTGCGGCCACAACGCAAGGTACTAACCACTATACGATCACGGCTGTCCGGGGCGGACGGTCCACAGCGCAAAGAAAGTCATGACGCCGAACTAGTTTCGAGGGAAACTGGGTCGCAGAGCCAGTATATATGCACGCAACAATTAAGGGGGCAATTGTATACGGCGAAGAACACGCGCTTCGCTGTAACTTGTCAACTCGCGAAGACACCTAGCAGCAGTCACTGCTTTTCTTTTTTCATTTCATTTGTTCTTGGTTTCATACTGTAGCTGTATAAGGTCAGTGCCGAAAGTTTTTAGACCGCTCGTCGCCCCGCCACTAAAAAACGCTGAAACAAAAACTCGTTCATTATTTCTTCGTGATCTCCTTCTGTTTTTTGTACGTCGTCTTTTTCCACTTGTCATTACGAAGTATCCATGACAGGTATTTGGCCAGATTATTCCGGAGCCCTACTTTCGTAGAGAAAAGCGATGGAAATCTTTACAAGCAACTTTCAATCAAGCATTAAGTACACACACGGCAATATATCGCATACGGCTGTAGAGAGCTCCCGGGCATGTTGAAGACCCACCTGCCGGTTTTCAACTGTTACCCCTGGATACCGTAAGGGCCGCAAAGGCCACACACGTCCCTCATGCCCAATGACAAAATTGCGCAATGACGCTCTGGCGCTTTCGCCGCGGTACATTTCTGTGTACGGTACTCCTAAAGATGGAAGGCAATATTTCGTAATAGTAAATCAGGGTGAAAAAAGTCTTAGCTCGAAGTAACGCTTTGCGTGACGAAGCAATACTCAGGCGTGTCGTATAGAAGGGGGACCTGGATTATTTTATTACCAACTAAACTCATCATCATCATCCTCCCCATACCCATCAGTATTTCCTTTTTTTTATTTTTCACTGTCTTTCATGCCAATTCTTCCCGAGTGGATCTGACGCCACAAGCTAGACGCCTTTGCTCAGCCAACGTCGCCCGACTTGTTAACTTTGGTTTCCTGCCTCTCTCGGTGCTCAAGCCATTGACCTAGTGCTCAGTGCCACTCTCCCTTGACGGTGACGCATTCATCAGTACAGCCTGCTCTATCGATACAATTTTCTACCTAAAATTAAATCACTGTCGGATGCTCTAAATACACAACCATACTGAGGAAATCAATTAAGCGAACACTTGGACTCCACGCTCATTATTGTGCAATGAATCATAATCGCAAGTATAGTCGATACAGGATTTCTGAACGGTTCGCATTTATTGTCCTTGGTAATCTACTTCAATAAATAGCGTATTTTTAAAGCTTGCGTAAAACAAAGCGTAGTATAATTGTCCGTGGCGTTTTTCTTTCCTGTGTAACGTACTTTTTAGAGCGTCCATTTTGCGGCAGGGCACAGATGCGCTGATTAGAGATTAGTCGATGATTAGATGATTAGATGAACAACAAATGATTAGATGAGCATGAAAATGTCCGCTTCCCGGATGGAGCTTGTGTATTCATGTGGTGTAAGCGGGTGTGTCGTCTACACGGAAGCCCGTCTCTACTGGATGTCTCATCCTCGTCGGGCGCACGGCGAGGCAAGACCACAGCTAATGGTGGCCAGCTACTGCATGGCTGTGGTTATGTAATTCCTCATAATTCATCGAGTTATAAAGTGGTGAACCAATCACAAATACATTTACAGCGCAATTTTCGAAATTTGTTTCCCAGCGGAATTTTTTTTTCTAATTTTCTCGAAGTTTTTTGCCATTTTGTTTCCATCTTTTCTCGGCAACGTGTAGAACTACAGACAGACGTTTTGAATGTTTTGGGATTGCCGGCCTGGACACGCGCATTTACGACCGTGTCTCGTCAATGTATTTTTCTCGTATTTGTTGATTTTGTTGGCTTTTTCTTCGGCTCTTCTCCTTTCTGGCAGAACACAAAGCGTGCCCCGACCTTTGAATAGTGCTGTATCTCAGCCGCCCGACACACACTTACGCCGGGAGCGGTGAAAGGGCTGCCTCGTAAATACCGCCCCTGTTTAGAATGAAAATCAGAGGAAGAAGGGCACATAATATCAAAGTTATACTGGGTACATTCGATTTTCTTTTTCACAAGCTTGCAATTTTACGTTTATAGAAATGGGAGCGCCACCCGGTTAGCTCGAACGAACCTTGCCTGCACAAGTGTGCACACACAGGCTGAAGAGAAGTGGCCATAACGGAAATTTTTTTTGCAACGTGGAGTCTTGCAATGCCCACTTATGTGGCCTAGCCTATTGCAGCGCAAGCAGAGTGGTGGACGCCCAGAATTCAAGCTGAGAGGCTGTTGATCATAGACACCTAGTAGGTGCAGCAGTGAGTTGACATAGACTCCATCTTTCAGCGTGAATGACACGTCCCTATTGGTCATCTGCCACACCTGCACGCCATCACAATGCCATATTTCTCTTTTGATAGACTTAACCGCGCCATGCAGTTCCAGCGCTTCTACAATTCGTCGTTGCGCCAGGTGCGGGGAAAACAAAAGAAGCTCCATTTTGAAATTCCTGCTGTCAGCACCAATGACCAGGCACTTGAGACCTTTAGCCACAAGTTAGCCTCGGTCTGCTAACTTTTGTTTCGCTGCACCATTGACGCACGTGACAAGCCACAAGTTCCTCATTGAATACATTCAGTAAGCCAAGATGCTGCGTTTACATGCTGTAGAGCACAAAACAGCAATTGGTGACTGACGCGATCGAATGCCTTTGCCCTAGTTGCATCAAGCGAGAATGTCCTTGGTGTCTAGAACGGCAAGCAAAGCATCACGAAAGTCCTGGGCACGGTTCAGTCGGCCAGGAAGATCGGCATACCAGAACACGGAGTTTACAACGGTGTTATCAGAAAGCAGACGGGGAAGTACTACCTTGTAGGTTCCGGAGTCATAAGATGACGCAACTTGAGTACCTCAGTCCAAGGCCGATGAGCTGTTCCAGCAGAATGTATTGCAAACGTGGCCGTAGCAGCCGCCGTCTTCTCCTAAATGGTGACCAGCAGACCTGTGACATCCATGGGCGATCTATTCAAACTAACATTCGCATGGCGAGCTCTATACTTGAGTGTGTTTCGGGTACTTCTTCCCAAGCAGCCTTGGTGCAACTAGGACAAAGGCATTCGATCTCGTCAGTCACCAATTGCTGTTTCGCGCTCTACAGCATGTAAACGCAGCATCTTGGCTTACCGAATGTATTCAAATATGTTATGCCACTGGCTCGATAAGAGTGATAGTCAGCAGTCGACGAACACAACCAGTTCACCTTCTTTTATCGGTTCGCCAAAGGATGTCCTTAATCACCACTCCTGTTTTGCTTACACCTTCAATTATTTATGCACATAATACAGGACGTTAGTGTTAGAGGGTTTACGCTATCGTCCTTGGAAGTGAAAATCTTAGCATATGCCGATGATGTCACTTCATTTTGTACTGACAAGGCAAGCGTGGGGAATGCCCATGCAATTACAAAAGGATTTGGTGAGGTTTCCAATGCGGCCCTGAATATAGAGAAAAGCTGTGGATTTTGATTGGGAGAAAGGGGGACGACTCCCGGTTGCTTTGCCTTAATCAATTGGAACAGTTGCGTAACGTATTTAGGTGTACCCCTGTCGCAGTTTCGCAATATCAAATCAAAGTTTATTAGTTTCATGATAGTGCACAAATACATTGGAGCAGTACAGAAAGAGGTCCTGAAGTGAAGCACTGGTGAGGGGACCTCTTAGTATTGAATGTATGACAAGTGATTAAAATTAGCGGTTTAGCCCTATTACAAGCGTACAAGTTACAAACAAATGTTCCAAACCGGTGGATATACATCCAAACATAATTAGCTTATACACTATTACGAACCAGCGTTTAATTCATTGTGCAGGTTATTAGCAGACAAAAAGAGGAAAACAAAGAAATAAAATATAGAATGGAAGCAAAAAAAGTAAAGGAAGAAAAGAAAAAGAAATGTTTGGCGCATCATTAATGCTCTATAGCACAGAAATACCAATGAGAAAAACACATGACTATACAGATTTCCAATACTGAATTACTTCATCAACAAGATGACCACAACAACAAAAAAGAGCGCAAAAACATTTTAAGCAGAATAAATATAACAGCATTTACTTAACGCAACATTAGTTAGAAATAAGGGAAGGTAACTGAAGTAGACAGAAAATAATTGAAAAAAAAAATGCCAGGCAGTTTTCAGCAGTTTTTTACACAAACGAGGGTACTAACTCGCATTGGTCGGAGCAGGCTGTGAGGGTACAGCGCAGCTGTCAATTCTTGTCGTGATCGGGCATGTAGCACGTTTCTTGGGACCCGACTTCTTTATGTTCTATAGGTGTTACATTCCTCTCCAATCAGTATACAGGCTTTTCACCGGATTTTCGCCACCTCCATTTGGTGTTCGCGTAGTGAGCCACTGCGTCGCGATACCCTTTTTCTTCCGGTTGTGCCAGGGGGGCTTGAGCTTGTTTATCTTTTTGATTGGCATCTTGTTTTTCGTTTATTTTACTTTCGAGATCTTACCATTCCGTTTTTGAAAGTTGTACTGCAAGCACGTCTTCCGCTTTTTCTCCCTGGTATTGTGGTGTTTTCGCTGTCTGTGGAAGCAGTTCGAAGTCCGCGGGGTTTCCTAAAAAAAGTGGTTGACACGTTTAACTTCTTACAGTCTTGTTTGAACCTTGAGTAAATATTTAATGCTTCGCGTGTCTCCATTTCCGGTGCTCTGGTTTCTGGACTTTTTCCCATGCCTTTATATAGTGTTCCGCTTCTGCTGTGTCCGCACCATGATGTCATCACTAGAGTGTGTAGAATGTGTGTTTCGCCAGCTGTTAAAACACTTTTCTTTAAATTACACACTAGCATGCTCCCTGCTAAAACTTGGATGAAATACCGGGGCCTGTTTATAGCTTGGTCGACAGACAGTCGGCTCTGTTCTCGGCCAGAGACAATTGATTACTGTTTTGTAGATTGCAGAGATGTGGTCTTTCTTTTGGACATTTTGCAGTGAACACTCAGAAAATACATGAATATTACGCCTTTCTCAATCCGATTTTTTCCATTCGGCTAACCTGGTAAGATACCCTATGACATGTTTCAGTTGTTTAGTTTACACAGTTTGTGGCGATTTCGCTTATGTGATATTCCTGCTGTGCCACGAAGATCAACAAAGTCATATTTCCGAGAAACTGTCGCATTTGTATATAGTGTGTATAACTCTTATGACTAAACGCTTGACTGGTTCACTCTTTTGAACGCTTGTGTTTGTTGTCTGAATTTTGATGTATTTGGGCTTCTCGTAACTTCAGTGTATTGTTTTGTTTGCTTGACTATGTAGTCATCGTGCTGTCATGACAGATCGTATTCTCCCTTGTAATAAAAAATACATGAGCAATGCAGGGTGGCTTATCGAGAGTGCTACTGCACACAAAAAAGCGGGCCCTGGTGACGTCACCTACTGCGCCCCATTGGTAGTGCTCGTCGAGTAGCGAAGCCTGCAGTGTTGCGTAAAGAGCGTACAGTGCTACAGCGAGGCTCTCGAAATACAGTATTCTACCGTTGATGTTCTATACAAACCAAAGTGGCGTCTCATCGTCGAGAAAATTCTAAGCAGTTCTATGAAACCGCAGCACCCCAACAGTGGAGTGCTCGTCCAGTGTATGTTTAATTTTTTTTTTTTGTTATTAGAAGGGTCGTTTGCAGCGGTAGCCTCCTTCCATTTTTTTTATATATTCTTGCTTGCGAATTATCAGTACGAGGGCTGAAAAAGAATGAATGCTGGACTGTGCATTTGTCTCCCTCACTGGCAAAAGCTGCATACGAAACGCCCGACCAAGAAATTCAGGGGCCATTGGCTTTCCTGCTCTGCATTCTTATACCATAAGCCAACAAAAGAAAAAAATAAAAAAAGTCGTGGAGGTGCGGGGTATCGATCCCCGTACCTCTCGCATGCTAAGCGAGCGCTCTACCATCTGAGCTACACTTTTTTTTTTATATTACCGGTTTCAGACATCACAAAAACGTGCTACAGATAACAAACGCTAGCTTTGCCTAAGCCAGCGTATTATGTCTAAAAACGGGGCATAGACAACACTTTCTCTACTTCCTGCAGCCACTCGGGTGTACAAGGCTGACCCTTCCACATTTCTACAATGCGATGAACGCTTTCACAGAAATACTGCCTCGCGGGCCGTCCATCAACGTCCGAGTAACGAGCTGCCAATCGAGACCTCCATATTCCGTGGAGGACCAGCAACATCAATAGGTCGTAAGGCACTCCATTATCGTTCTCAACTGCCAGAAACCATATACCATGAGGATCCAAGGGGAATTCCTTTTTCAAAGTTCTCTGAAGTACATCCCACAAAAACACCGCACCCCAACAGTCCAAAAATACATGTTCAACAGTTTCCGGCTTCTTGCATAGCCAGCAGTCTGCTCCCCAGGGCACGAACAAACCCTTCTCAAGCATCCACGTTTTAACCGGGAGCACACCAACATGAAGCTTAAAGAAAAACGTTTTAACACCCGGCGGAACAACCATTGCTTTTACACGTTTCAAAACATTTTGTCCTGGTCCACTTCGAAACATGGATCTGTATAGTGGCACAGGAAAGCAGATTTCAACGAGATCTTTGTACAACTTCTTCTTCGACACTGAAGTCAAATACTCCATGGAAAAACGCGAACATACAAATTGTGTTGCCTGTACGACTTCCTTTAGATATCCGTGAAGTCCTCCGGTATAACACAAAGATGACGTAATAACAAACTGAGGCAGAAATCTACCTAACCTAACCTGAATTACAGTGCGAAGTAGGGGGTCCTTCACCTCACGCAAAAAATAAAATCTATTGACTACTTGTCGCAGAAAAAGATGCGATAGTGACAAACCACCATCACGCACACGTCTGAAAAGATTAGTTCTACTCGTCCGTTCCCAGGTCGAGCCCCAGATAAAAACAGCACATACACGATGTAACCTTTGTACATTTGCACGCGAACAATGAATAACTTGCAAAACGTACCACAGTTTAGCGAACAGAAACACATTACACACCGTCGCCCGTGCAAACACAGACAACGTTTTACCCTTTCCCTCCCACTTTTCCCATCTGAGCTACACCCCCGACAGGCGCACGGCTCAAAATTTGCGCCGTTTGCTCGCATCAACAAGGTACAGCATTCGAACGCAAAGGAGGATAGTATTTTGACAAGTGTGGAGTTAATTATTACTTCGAAGTAATAGCTCATTCCATAACATATGACAGGTGATAAGTGTTCTCCTAGACACACAACCGCCCGTACTCATTTTTCTCTGAATCCGCCGTCCACTAACGGTACATGCCGGTGGCAGGAAAATTCCTTCATGAGTGAGTGACTGAGTAACTGAGGAAGCGATTGAGTCAGTGAGTCAGTGTTTGAGGGGGGAAGGTGGAGTTTAATAATAATAACAGTAATAATAATAATAATAATAGTAATAATAAGATCAGGCTTGCCAAAGCGGATAAGTAAGTCTTTTACAGCAGTGCCTGGCAGTGCAAACAAACTTGCTACTTCAAAGTTCTTCATCAAGCAGAAGTGTTTAGCCAACTTGCAAGCAATATAAAAAGTCCGTTTAAAGAACAGGCACTGAGGTACCAGTAGACAAAATGACGCACGCACTTATAAAATAACGTTTTAATTGTTTCGTGTTGATAAGCATGGATAAAGGTATGAAAGACATTTATTGAATTTATGAGAAAAGTAATATATTCCAGTTCATTTCAAGTAGCATATTGCCCATTTTGGCAAACAATACGGCGTTTAAGAGTTTTATAAAAACTAATTCGATAATGTTTCTGGACAATACTTTAGTGCACTAGCGGGTAAAAAGTTAGTCCAGATATTTTTTACAAGTTTCGTAACAAGTTGGCCCTTGGCGAGATGCAAGTCGTACGCATCAGCGTTACAGAAAGGAATTCAAAATTGAATTACTCTTTTGTTTCCAATGTATGGCACACAATCGCTAAGAAGTCACACTACCGGCCAAAGTATGCACAAAAGCTGTTGTCACCGAAACGGACATAACATGTCTGATAATAAAAAGCAGGTATGACGAAGTTTGTAAGACGTAGGCTAGGTGTTTTTCCTCTTACAAATGACTGTCAAAGATACCCACACACACCTGTGTGTAACATTTTATGTGATCCTACTGTTTCCGCTGTGTTGTGAGGGAGTTTAGCAACTCTATTTTTCTAAAGCTTCTAAAACCTTTTCAAGCTCCCGATCATGATTCAGCCCCTCACCCAGCTGAATAACGCATGGTACCATGGTACATGGTATCACGTGGTGTCATGATACCCCTTGAAGAAGAGCATAATGACACCACATCCCAACAGCCGATGCGGCATGTCATTTTACTCCCTTTTTACATATTCCACTAGATTGGACTTCAGTGGAGGATATCGATCCCCCTCTCATGTTTCTGATCCCAAGGGGTGACCCGGAAGTATTCTTCGTGACAAGCAGGAAGGCAATATGAACCGTTGGATGCGTTCTGGACAATGTAGTCCTTACGGAGTAAGTAAGCAAAGGATCGCGACAATAAAAGTGCTTGCGGTGGCAATGCGGCCGCGATGCACGAACGAACATATGCAAACGGACATACTCAGGTTGAAGTATACTATACGACTCAATATAAGGAGTAGGCTGGAGCAGATGCAGCACAAGACTTTATTCGGAGACAGGAGGGATCACGCTTGCAGGAAATTTGGCCAAAGGCCAAAGCGACTTAGTCCGCTATGGTGTTTGAAGGACGGGTAAGAATAAGAACACAAAATTTAGGATGCATTGGGGATGTCCGGACGGCCTTTATATGGAGATGAAGCCCGGATGGGCCAGAAATGTCTCACCACTGCCGCCTGGTCTTGCGTAGATACAAATGTTTCGGAAAATTGCCCGCTTCACCGAGCAAAGCGGACAGGTCAGACAAGAAAGAATTGATTTGGTTGCTAAGCATGCATATATTCTATATATAAGGCAATACAAGCAAACCCACCCTTTTTTCGTGCTGACTAGAAACGGTACCTTTATAGGTACTTTCTCTGAATAGGTTTCAAACTGTTGTTCTTGTTTCTGTTTTTCACTTGCTTTGAAATTAACTGCATTCGTGCCTCGATTTATCTCTTGTCAATGCTCGCGCAGTTTCGAAAGCAACTTTTTTTCGCAGCATTGGTTCTTATTGCCTCGATATTCGGGCTTTAACCAGAGGCATTACACGTACAACGCTCAGGAAAGTGGGGAATGCGCTAAATGGGATGGCAAAAAGCTGCTCCCAGTCATTGCCTTGCGCACCGCGTACATTTATGAACAAATGAAATGAGAACACGAAAATATGAACCAAAACACGCAGCATCAGAGAATATAAATAGTGAAGATAAAATAATGTCTCACTAGTGCTAAATTTCGACAGGCACATTTTCAAACGATCTTGCTGTAAGAAAGCCACGTGACAATTTCTCTTGAAATAAAGAAATCGCCCTATTTATACGTTCTGCTTCATATTTTCGCGTTGGCGTTTCATTTGTCCATGACTGTACAGCCTTAGCGGCTTTTATGATGATGATGATGATTGTAGGTTTTAACGCGCCGACGCAACGCGGGCGATGAGGCGCGCCGTAGTGGAGGGCTCCGGATTAATTTTGACCACCTGGGGATCTTTAGCGTGCGCCGAAATCTCGTACACACGGGCGTTTTTGCTTTTCGCCTCATCAGAAAAGCAGCCACTGCGGTCGGGAAACGAACCCGCGACCTCGTGCTCAGCAGAACAACGCCTTAGCCACTGAGCCACCGCGGCGGGTCTTAGCGGCTTTTAGCGGGATCAATTCGACAACTTTTCTGAACCTTAAGCTATTGCGTTAAACTCAGAAAACAGCTGCCAGTGTACGAACGCTTACCCTCATGTACAAAAAAAAGCGAATTTGAAGCCTATGTTATCCGCAGACAATGGCAGCCTTCGCCATGGGCGTCGGCAGGGGGTGAAAAAGGGGCACCTGCCATGCCCCACTGCCACACAAGTGCAATTTCCCTTCTCCCCGTCCTCAGCTCTCCTCCCACAATGCATCAGGTTTGCCCCCAGCACGACCAAATCCTGCTGACGCTCGTGGCCTTCATAGAATTATTTATTGCCAGCGGTTATGACGTCATACGGCTGTTCTTTTTAACGAAAGCTTTCTTAGTGGGAACGATGGCGTCCTGTTAAAAAACTAGTGGATTTCCCCATAGACCAGTCGGTCGACCGAAAAGTTCTGATAAGATCTCTGGACACACGGCACGTGCATGAAACCGGGCTTCCGCTGAGTCAAAACGGTTACTTGAAAACCGCAAAAGAAGAACGGTTCTAGATGAGAGAATACACGTATCGAGCATGAATAAGAAGTACAACAGAGTACCCCATACTTTACCCCATACGCGATGTATCGGTATACGTTTGGATCTTTCGTGGATACGTTTATTTAGTGCACGAAAAACCTCGCATGTGTTCTTTCCTGGTCCGCGATTTGCGGATTCGAAGGTTTGACGTTCGATAAAATGCACTTTCCTTGGATTGGACGAGGCTTTCGCGCTTCTCACAAGGGTGCAGTAGCCAACTTTCTTTAGGAAGGGGCGGTAAAGCTTTTTGCCGCTGAGGACATATAAATCCATGTGACGACATTGCCAAGTGATGTACAGGCGTTACAATGCAGTAGTATAATGCGCGTAACCGTAGCCGCGAACCGGGTAATCCATATTGTATTACTATCACGCCACAGCCAAGTCCTGTTCTCGCCCGCCTGCATAGAATTTGTCGCCTTCTTTTTCTGCCTCTTCTTTTTTCTCCGCACACTTGCGCAAGCTCTCTCGGAATACGTCACCCTCGGGCTCTCCTTCTCAGTCTCGTTAGCTCCCGTCGCTCTCATTTCTGGCACAACGCCACGGGTGCTCGACCGCTCAAGAGGGCCCGGTTGTGGTACGTGTGCGGATAGGATGCGGGAAGGGCGGCCCCGTGGAGAATGACGTTGTCGTTGCGTGGAGATCCTGCGATAGGGGCAGCGGTCCTGTTCGAGTGAACTTTTGCTCAGAGCAAACGCCCGCTGTTTCGTTTATTCATTCCTCACATCGTGAAAATGCACCTTCCCGAGTTCCTGTACCGTCGCCCGGCTAGCTCAGTCGGTAGAGCATGAGACTCTTAATCTCAGGGTCGTGGGTTCGAGCCCCACGTTGGGCGGGTGCTTTTTATTTCTTTTTCCAGGATGCGAGGTGCAGCTACTGTCGGAGTGTTTAGCTATAGCCCTTTAGGATATGGCGTGTACAATGGTACAGCTTCCCAAATCTATAATAATATAGCGGGAGCGACGACCGATAGGCGTGCTAGCGCCTTATCACGGTGTTTACCAGCAAAATAGGCGAGGGTACGCGCACGCGCATAGAACTATCTGTTGTGCGAACGTCGTCTTCTCCAGTCTTTTCAGGGCAACACACCCCCTGTTTTTCTTATCTTGTCAGGCCGTTTCGCTGCCGCCAAAGGTAGCTAAGCAGCGTGGCTCACAAAGTCATTCAGATGCAGTGGCAGGGGGTGTACCACTCTCAGGGAAAAAGCGTAGCAGACGACACTTATACAGCAGAGAGCCCTATACGCGTGCGCGTACTCTCGCCTATTTTGCTGCTGAGCACCGTAATAAGTCGCTGACATGCCGGTCGGTCGTCGCTCCCGCTATATTATTAGAAAATTTGAGAGGCTGTGCACGCGGCTTTTAAGAGCAGTTTTCTGAGTTACAATCGTCGTTATCCCCACTTGGACTGCTCAGCCAGCATTCGCATTTCCTGCTCTGCGGAACGGGGCTGCCATCTCGTGAATGCCGCGCCTTTACCATTCACCAATGCTTAACCAAAAGAGAGCAAGATGAACGCCTCGGCCTTCTACATCGCGTCAAGTAAATGTTCTTGGTGGTACCTTTTCTGCCTTGTTAAAACGTTTGTTAAAGCAAAACTGAAGCTGTTGCCGTAATATATAAGGGCTACAGATCAAAATGATGTGTATACGTTTTCGAAACGGTGGTGGCGTTTACGAGGGCACAGCCAGTTCTTTCTGGCGGCTACAGCCTAATGCATGTCACAAACGGATAATAGGCAGGGCTTCGGCATACGGAAGCTTACACAACAGTCCTTATTTCTTTCTTGACAACAAAAGTTGTTCGCGGAAGCCCATGTGCCTGTAACTTCCATCGCCCGCTCCGAACACTCCCATCAGAGTGCCTAAGAATTCGGCTTAGGCGCCAATGTTTCTAAATCGCGGAATATCTAACCATAGTTCGCATGTTTTTCCTGCGTGCGCTTATTGATTCCTTCCTTCATAATACCGGGGGGAGGGGTAAGGGTCAAGAGGAGGAGGAGGAGCAGAAGGAGGAGGATGAGGGATGCCTTTAATGATAAAGAGAAGTCCGCCTGGCAGCGAGCTCGGCTTGCAACTCCATATGAAACTGAGAGGGGCGAAAATGAGGGAAGGAAGCGAAGGCATATCTTATAGAAACACTAACAAACGCAGATAAGCTATAAAAGCCAGATAAGCTAGACAAGAAAACGCTAGACGCATGCTTCAATCGAACATCAAAAAGTGACGCTTTCAGCCGGTCGGCGAAAATGCGCGAAAGGATTTCCGAATGTGCAGGCGTACCTCCCCTCTCAAAACTGCAGGCATTTTTGCTTTCTAGAGCCTACCAAGTTATTTAACACAGTAGTGTTTCTTTGGCTACCGAAACGCAAAATTTTTAGTCCATCTGTTTCTAACATGTCCGTCAGTTTGTCCCCCATTCAGCCACCCGGCCATAAGACGAGACGTTTACATATATGCAAAACAGTTCCAGACCACTTAACTTGGAAACACACTTCACACTTGACATTGTCAAGCAAACAGAAAAAACTAGGCATATTTGAGCAAACTGTTAACACGTGAGTGGTATTCGCAGTGTACTTTTAATTAAATCTGCATGGTTGCTTGATTTCTGCGATATATAAAAAAAATACGCGTTGAACGCAATGTTTTGATCAGAAGATACCAAAAGCGCTCTATCGCGACCCCAGATCGTGGAATTCTGCGAAGTCCGACAGTAACGAAAGGTTGCAGCCCAATTGTTTTTCGACGATTTGCTCTGAAGGAAGGAAGCAGATACACGGCCAAGTTTTATTTTTGCACACTGCGGTGTTCTTTCGCTTTCCCTGGCTGAACCAGCTGATCACGGCTGACGGTAAGCCGGGCGCGTGCTGCCATCTGTTCCAATGCGACCGAACGTCCCCCACTACTTGCCATACAGTTTCGCAACATTGCCACTAGGTGGATGTGAAGTGGAATATGGGAAGAGTGGCGCGTTGATGGAGGCGGTGTGCTTTCTGCACGCTGAACGCCGCAGACAAGACGGAAAAGAAGGTTTCCCCAACAAACAGGCAAATTAATACTGTCTTTCAGTCTATTAGTTGCAAAAACACTTCCTCTGGCAATTAAGTCTCCTTGCGTTATTGCGTTCTCTTCACGTAGTATTAGCGTCTTTTTTTCGCTTTTGTTTCTTCGTATTTTTGAAAGAATTGCTTCGACAGGCTTGTTTATGCTACACCATGTGTGCGTCTCTTCGCTTTCGTTTCTTCGTCTTTCGGGGTGAAATACTTCAGCAGGCAGACTTAACGCCACAGCTTCCCCAGAACCAGAGCTCTGAGTGTCCGGGGCGCTGTTGTACTCACGGGCCGTCACGTACGCGTGTCATGCAGCGGTATAGCTTCTCTTCCCCCGCTGCCGGGCGACGGGCGGAGGCGGCGCAGTGTTCATGCACTGGCAGTTGACACCCGGGTGAATCATAGACGAAATCAAATGTCTTTCTTATTTACCCTTTGCAGCCGCCGCCATTTTCGGTACCGGACAGTGGGGCACTTAAAGCTCTCGCATTTAAACAAAACTACTACGTGGCATATTTACGTCCCACTAACGCACTTGTCCTCCCCTAGCTTTCTGATACAAAATACACCGTGAAGTTTGAGGCCCGTTCATCTGCAAATCTTCCGAGAATTCTTGTTTGCGTCAATTCTGTGTCTGGCGGCCACCTATTCGTGCGCACTAGCGGCCATATTGCCCTGCGGGGACGGTTTCATACCCACCCTGAACGTTTTTTTCCGCGATCATTAATGCACCTTTCCGCTTTCAGACCCTCTTCCTTGCCATTTCCTTGCACCCTCCTCCCGATCCTCTCCACTGCTTCCATTCCAAACTGACCATCGCGAATGTTTCTCCCATGATCCCGTTCCCCTCTAATAATAAAAACTTTCGTTTTCTATCCTTTAAATTGAGGGAGGCAAGGAAAATAAGCTGTACGAACAGCTTGACTAGCACCCCCCCCCCCCAAAAAAAAAAAAAAGAAGTACAATATTACATGTTCAAGTCTTCAGCACCATACAGCGCAAACGTGGAACGGCACCTCTATATCTCTTTTTCCTCCAATTTCTCTCACTTTTTCTGCCATTCTCTTTCCTCCATTTGCTGGGACATTTTTTTCGCCCTGTGTGCATTATCAAACACCAACTAGACGGTACCCACACCCTTTGCTGCTCTGTTTGCCGAACCTCTCCCTCCCCATTTCTTTCTCCATTATCACTGCTCTCTCCACATTTATCCTCTCCTCTTCTTCCCTTTTCCTCTACTCATCGTCGCGTCCTTCCACATCCTTCTCACGCCCTGACCTTCTGTTTTACTCCCCACTCCTCCTCCTTCTGCCCTTCCCTTTATGTTTATGTTGTTGCCATCTGCATCCCCACTCCTCACCTCCCCTTGCCACAACTCTTTTCGCCGGTTCAATGCATTTTATTTATTTATTTATTTATTTATTTATTTATTTATTTATTTATTTATTTGCTTCACCAACAGCGCTCGGCATTTTAGGGTGATGCAGTGTGTACATGACAAGTGTCCCAAGTGCCCAAGCACCCAAGTACCAAATCACGTGTTTGTGCGGTGTTAAATTAAGTGTGTGTATGTGTGCGTATGTTTTTCTGATAAACGCATTCTCATAATGCGGTTGGGGTGGCTATGTCCGCATGGTAGCGAGCAATGCAAGATTAGTGGTTGTTTTTTTAGTGTACGCTTATTGGTTAGAGCGAACGGCGTTGAAAGCATTTAGATCTAGTTGAGATGTCTATGTTCATGTCTCTATATTCATGTTGAAAAAGCGAAATATTAAGGAGGAACGTGTAATGTTGTTACTGACGGGCGAATTTTGTTGATTGACATATCGTTTGATAATGATAATGAGCACAATGTGGCTAATGTACGATTATTAAATCTAACCGACATGGTTAGTGAGCGGAGTTAGTACTCCCCAGCGGTTGGGTTTTCTTAGACTTGCGTTAATTTAAAAACGGAAACTAAAATATAAATGTAAAATATTTAAGTTTCTTCGTTTTATTGAAAGAGGCGGTTCAACATAACTCGGCAAAGTATGGCAAAAGCGTAGCGTTAGATGGATCTGACAAAGATAGAAAGAACAGGGGGGAATATTGCAGGGTCCCCACTTGGCGGTGAAGCAAAATTGTTCACGTTGAGGTTACCCGTGGTAGTTTTACTTCGAAGAATAAAAAAAATCGTGCCGTGACCAGGATTCGAACCTGGGTTATTGCGGCCACAACGCAAGGTACTAACCACTATACGATCACGGCTGTCCAGACGGGACTGCGGTGGCAGCGAAGAAAGTAGGAATGACGCTCGATGCGGACCTGGTTTCAAGAGAAACTGGGTCGGCGAGCAAGCATAAGCTCAACAATAACGGGCACGATAGCGATCGGGGAAAAACGCCCTCCACTGTAACTCGTATTCTTGCCAAAGAAACCAGCTGCAGTCAGTGCATTCTTTAAACCTTTCATTTGTTCATGGCGCTCATATCTATGGTGAAACTACATCATGTCGTTTCTATGAGTTTTCGGGCCCGTCGTCGTCCCCGACATTGCGAATGCACAAAAGATACTAAAGCCATTTCCTTTGACTTTTTATTTGTATTTGTTTTGGTGGCCATATATTTCTCGTACTTTCTCTTCTTCTTACCCTTCTGCTAAAGAAGCATCTTGTTTGGGGATCGGCCATAGTGGTCCAAAGGACTATCGCGGAGGAAGACAATGGTAACCGTTCGTAAAGACTTCTCAAGGGATCGCAACGGATCGTCCAAGGGTGCAAAAAGCTCCCAAGCGAGTCGCAACAAAAGTTTGGTTCATTCCAACAATTGCCTCGTTAGAGCCATACTGACAACATTTTTAACGTCAACCTCACTCAAAAAAGCTATATAATTAGGGAAAACGGTAATGGCCATGCGACCCACTAGCTCATTTCCCGCAACAGAACGTATGATGTCATAAGCTGAGCTGTGTGACTGGCTAGGCCGGCGAAGGAAACGCAAGTTATGCTGGGATTATAATCTTGCTGAACGAGCTAGTTGAGCTTATATTTAGGGCACATTCTTTTTATAGCAGCAAGAATGGTGGGGTAACCGCTAAAACGATAAGAAACGATTATTATGAACCCTAGTAAAAAACACGGCAGGTATAGAAATCCGGGCAGAAGCAAAGCGCTAACACTGGCACTTCCGTGGTATTGCAACGCCATCTATAAAACCGGTCCCTTAAACAATATAACCAAATAGTCGTCTTTGAGATGGCAGCAGCCCTGGTCAGCATGCTATCTTTAATTTTGAAGGAGTACCTATTGACGCTAAATTTTCGTGTTACGTTTTTTTGGCTGCTATGGGAGCCTACCAGCCCAGTAATCATAGAATGGCACATTAGACGGTACATTGGAATGGCACCATTAGCGTAAACAATCGTTTACAGCGTCGTTTATTCGTGTCAGTTTCGGTTTCGACAAAACGAACGCGCAGTAGCCGCCATGACAGGAGGGCACCTGTGACGTCACCACTGTTGTCGCAGGGCTCACAGTCTTGACGCGCGCGCCCAGACCGACCGATGTCTTCACCATCCCCATGCGCCGAAGCGCAGATGACGCATGTCCGAAAATCATGACGTGTACACAGGGCGCAGCAGCGCACGCCAACCGCAGCCAGCGCATCGGCTACGTTACGGGAGCCCCGATGTCGGCAGGTGGGACAAGGCATGGAGGAAAGAAAAGGTATTCTTTCCTCCATGGGGCAAGGAGAAGTCAGTGAGTGAGTGGAAGATGCAGACATGCTGGCCCGCTCTGGGCTTTCTTGTGCGGGCAAAGATTAAAATGGATTTAAAATTTTATACTGAACGGTTACTATTTACACTTGCTGCGAGATATCTCCTGATAAAAAAGAAGCATTTTACATAGTTATCTCAGCTTTGAAATTTCTTGTCACTGCTCCTTTAAGGCCTTGCTCTTGATACGTCGTTGTCGACGTCACGCAAACGATTTAGCGGGAGCATTGAAATTCTGGCTTACAATATTTAATTTTTTCGTGAACAAAGAATTGTTTGCTCCCGAAGAAGCGCCTAGGGTACAAGAAAACAGAAAATCTTTCGTATAAAATAAACTTGTGTAAAAATAAACTTCGCTAGCTTCAAGTCTTGCGCGTTAGTGTGAGCTTCCTTCATTTTCTGTTTCGCACCTCTTTTACACAAATGCGTTGTATTTTTTTGGCCCATTTGCTACCGGAAGAACCAATTTATTGAACATTATTTATAAAACACACACCGGTTCTCTCGGTTATGCACATAATTATGTATCTCACCGAGCCGGCTTAAACGATTCACGATGCACCTGCGGAAACAAAACGGATACACGGGAAGAAACAAGCGGGCGGGCGAACTGTAACAACGGATTTTAGACAAAACAAAAGTGTCCCCGTTTGTGGCATCATGCATAATTAATGTTTTGCTTCATGCGTGGCTGATGTTTCCTTTACGCTGAATGATGTGGACATGCATGAACTACGACAGAGCAAATTTGCAGCCAGGCAAACAGATGCGCGGTCAATTTTTCGCTCGGGAGCCAAGTGGTTCAACCGAGTGACAGACAGAAAGACGGACGTACGAAAAGGGACAAGCAGGCGGACGGACCGGCGGACAGACAGACAGACAAAGACATAAGAGTGTAAGTAAGCAAAGACTTGAGCGAAAAAAAAAAAAAACGGTCGTGGAGGTGGGGCTATCGGTCGCGGTACCTTTCGTATACTAAGCGTGCTCTAACATCTCAGTTAGACGCTAAGAGGCTCATGTTTGGCGAATCCATTAGCACAAGTACATTCAGGACCCAATTATTGCATCGTTTCAAGTGGAAAAAATTGCAGCTGCTCTGGCCCCTTTAATTCTTCACGCTAGAAAGGCCATCTTAGGTGGTCGTCCTTTTTTCTTCTTTTTTTAGCACACCATCCACCTCCTCCACCTTTACTCGCTTCCCTTAAGTCTGTCTCGCTTGCGAGTGCCATTTATTGGATACCGATTGGGTCGCAGTGGCGAACCTCCGTGGGCCGCCTTTTCGCCGTCTTTGCTACGACGTTGCCAGACCTTGTGAAAGCGCGATAAATCCTTGCGACCTTTTAGCGCACTTGTGGCAATGCGCCGGATGGATTAAGGTTAGTGTTGGGCCTTCCTTTCCGTTATGTCGCAGCGGGGACGGTATAATATCAGGTACAAGGGGAAACGAAGGCACCCAAAAAATGCATCGAGATGAAGACGAGGTTGAGGTAGGGGGGCCCCACGTGGCCTTGCGTTTTGAGATCTTCTTTTGAGAAATCCGTCTTTCACACCGGTTACGTATTTTGTGTTTTTTCTGTGATAATAATAATATAATAGTAACAAATCGCATTGGACTATGTAATCAATTTGCAACATAAATTGCCCGAAAAGATTAGCGGGCCTGACACCGAAAAGCCTGAGTGCGAGCTGATATGGTGACACTCTTCTTACTCAATGCTGATAAGCACTGGCCGGATCGACGCCTCTGTCTTGGCTTTAAGCGTGCTCCGGCACACACACCCGTTGAAAGCTATTTTGAGACTTATTGTATACTTAAATATGAAGACGCAAAAAGAAAATGTGCTGCTGAAATCAAAGTGGCAGGGGAATCGCTCATTGGGCATCGTGCGACGAAGATAGGGCAGGCGCTGCCACCGCAGGAGCAAATTACCCACTTGAGATCGACCAGTGAACGTTAGGCCTAGTTTGACAGTCGCGTTGATGCGTCTTGCGAATTACGAGCGTAGAAGACACAGCTCTGGAGGGGTAACCAAGAGAACGTTGAATTTATCGAGGGAGTGTTTGCGAGAACGTTCAGTTTGCTGCGTAGTGTTGCCGTACTAAATCACCAGCGACTTTCAAAAAGAAATTTTACGAACAATTTTTTCACGAGCTCATGCACTGAGTTAGTCCGCGTCAGAGACCTGGCGGTAATCGGTTGAAGCGAGTGACAGGCAAATATTTTCAGCAGGAAGACTGCCGTTTCTATAAAAAAAAATAAAAAAAATAAAAAACTTGCCGTGACCAGGATTCGAACCTGGGTTATTGCGGCCACAACGCAAGGTACTAACCACTATACGATCACGGCTGTCCGGGGGGACGGTCCAGAGCGCCTTAAAAGGCGGAATGACGCATGACTCGGGACTGGTTTAGAGGGAAACTGGGCCGCAGAACACGCCCTTCGATGGAACTCGTCTACTCGCGAAGAGGCCCAGCCGCAGTCACAGACTTATTAGATGCAGAGCATCTGATTCACTCGCCTTGTCCCTCCGGCGTCGTCGTCGTTGTTGTCGGCGTTGTCCACCCCTCTGCCATTCTCCTCGCCGCGCGAGCTGCGCTCTCCGCCGCTCTCCACCGCTCACCCCCTCTCCTCTCCGATAACGAACACTCTCTCGCGAGGGGCATTGGATTGGATTTGATTTGATTTGATTTGATTTGATTGGATTGGCTTGGATTGGATTGGCTTGGATTCGGTTGGATTGGATTTGGATTGGATTGGATTAAAGTGGATTGTGTTGGATTGTGTTGCGTCATAGCCGCGGCACGTTACGTCATAGCCGCGGCAGACGCGCTGGGGCCGGCGCATGTGCAGTACTCTCTCTTCCGCGGTTTCCTCTCCTTCGGGCGCGCTGCGCATATAACCGGTGTGCCGTTCTCCGGCGAAGCAACATCCACGCTTGGCTCAAACACCTAGTCCACGCCGCTTTACAAGTACGCCAACGTCGTCATCGACTGGGACCAGCTTACGCAGTCCCCTCAACGTTATGCGCGCTATACAACGCGTTCCCTTCGCCGCTCCGCCTATGCGTCGCATCTACACAGGGGTTCCCGCGAGGGGAGGTGGGAGTTTTTGTTTTGGTATTTCATGTTTTCTTGTCGTTATGTTTCATAATGTAGCTATATAAGATCAGTTCCAAGAAAGCCACCCTCTTTTGTGCTCACTATGATAAACTTTGTGCAATAAAAAAACCCAAGAGTTTTTAAATCAGTCGTCGTCCCCACCACTAAGAAAACGCGGTAACAAAAACTCGTTTATTATTTTACTTATTTTGTGATCAACTTCTATTTGTTGTACTCCGCCTCCTTCCCCTTTCATTAGGCAGCACTCATGTTAGGGGTTCAGCCATATTGGTCCGCAGCCCTATCTTCTTAGAGGAAGGCGATAGAAACGTTTACCAGTAACTTTTCATCAAACATAAAGTACACACACGGCAATATATCGCATACGGCTGCAGAGAGCTCCCGGGTATGCTGAAGTCCCATCTGCAAGTTTTAACCTGTGACCCCTGGATACCGCAAGGGCCGCTAAGACAGCACACGTCCCTCCTTCCCAATTACAAAATTGCGCAATTTCGCTCTGGCGCTTTCGGCACGGTACATTTCTGTGCCGGATACTTCTAAAGTTGGAAGACAATATGTCGTAATACTAAATCGGGTGACTCAAGTCTGAGCTTTAATTAACGTTTTGTGTGATGGGCAGATGAGATCAAGAAGTTTGCAGGGATAAATTGGTCACAGTTGGCACAGGACCGGGGTAATTGGAGAATAATGGGAGAGGCCTTTGCCCTCCAGTGGGCGTAGATAGGCTGGTGATGATGATGATAATGGTGATGAAGCTATACCCAGGCGTGTCGCACAGAAGGGGGATCGTGATTGTTTTATTAGCATTTCACTTCATCATCCTCATCCCCCCATCAATTAGTATTTCCGTTTTTTTTGTATTTTTCACTATCTTTACTGCATATATCTCTGGAGTAAATCTGACGCAGCAAGCTAGACGCCTTTGCTAGGCCAACGTCGCGCGGCCGTCTCGTTAACGTTGGTTTCCTCTCTCTGAGACAGGAACACAGAGCAAATAGCCTTTGCTGTCGAGGGCCAAGCCCTTGACCTGGTGTTCAGCATCACTTCACCTTGACCGTATTCGTCAGTAGAGCCTGCTCTATCGATATAATTTTGTTTCGAAATTTCTATCATTGTACGAGACTCTGTTCACAGAACCATACTGAGCTAATCAATTACGCGAACACTTAAACGTCACGCTCATTATTGTTTCATGAATCGTAATCGCAAGTATAGTCGATACAGAATTTCTGCTCGGTCCACATTCATTGCCTTGGTTATCTACTTTGTATCTTTGTTATAAGCACAAAAGAAAGTGTAATATAATTATCCGTGGCGGCTTTCTTTCTTTCGCAAAGTACTTTTTAGAGTCACCAGTTTGCCGCAGGGCATAGATGCGGGGGTATGAGTTGATGATGAGAAGGTTAGATGGGCATAAAATGATTAGATGATTAGAACAGGAAATGATTTGAGCATGAAATAATTAGATGAACGTGAAAATGCCCGCATTGCGGATGGGGCCTCTGTATTCATGTGGTGTAAGCGGGTGTGTCGTCTACACGGAAGCCCGTCTCCAGTGGATGTCTCATCCTCGTCGCACGCAAGGCGAGGCAAGACCACAGCTAATGGTGGCCAACTACTGCATCGCTGCAGTGACGTAATTCCTCATAATTCACCGAGTAATAAAGTGGTGAACCAATCATAAATACATTTACAGTGCCATTTTCGGATTTTGTTTCTCAGCGTATTGTTCTTTCTAATTTTCTCGGAGTTTTTTGCCATTTTGGTTCGATCTTTTCTCGGCAACGTGTAGAACTACAGACAGACGTTTTGAATGTTTTGGGAATACTGGCCTGGACGCACACATTTACGATCGTGTCTCGTCAATGTATTTTTCTCGTATTTCTTGGTTTTGTTGGCTTTTTCATCGGCTCTTCTCCTTTCTGGCAGAACACCAAGCGTTCCCCGACCTTTGAAGAGTGCTGTTTCTCAGCCGCCCGCGACACATTTACGCCGGGAACGGTGAAACGGCTGCCTCGTAAATACCGCCCCTGTTTAGAATGAAAATCAGAGGAAGAAGGGCACATAATATCAAAGTTACACTGGGTACATTCGATTTTATTTTTGACAAGCTTGCAATGTTACGTTTATAGAAATGGGAGCGTCACCCGGTTAGCTCGAACGAACCTTGTCTGCATAAGTTTGCACACACAGGCTGATGAGAAGTGGCCATAACGGAAACTTATTTTGCAACGTGGAGTCTTGCACTGCCTACTTATGTGGCCTACCCTATTGCAGCGCAAGCACAGTGCTGGACGCACAGAATTCAAGCTGAGAGGCTGTTTACCATAAACGTCTAATAGGTGCGGTAGCGAGTTAACAGAGAATCCATCTTTCAGCGTGAATGACACGTCTCTATTGGTCATCTGCCACACCTGCACGCCATTACAATGCAACATTTCTCTTTTGATAGACTTAAACTGCCATGCAGTTCCGGCGCTTCTACAATTCGTCGTTGCTTCATGTGCGGGGAAAACTAACGAAGCTTCATTTACAAATTCCTACTGTCAGGACCAATGACCAGGCACTTGAAGCCTTTACCCAAAAGTTAGGCGTGCTCTGTAGCGAAAGAGGACCAGCGTCTGGCTTCCGATGTGGTGATCGAGTCGGTTAGCGAGGCAGTGCGCCCCCACGATCCTCCTCTTCCTCTTTTCCTACCGTCGCCCCCTGCCTGCGCTTCTTTATTTCTCAACACGCTCTACTAACTTTTGTTTCGTTGCACCGTTGACGCGTGTGACAAGCCACAAGTGACTCATCTGATAATGACCACAAGCGAGAATGTCCTTGGTGTCTAGAACGGCAAGCAAAACATCACGAAAGTCCGGGGCACGGTTCAGTCTGCCAGGAAGATCAGCACAAAAGAACACGGAGTTTACAACGCTGTTACCAGAAAGCAGACGGGGAAGTACGACCTTGTAGGTTCCAGAGTCATAAGATGACGCAACTTGAGTACCTCTGCCCAAGGACGATGCGCTGTTTCAGCAGAATGGTTTCCGGTTTCCGTCAGGAGCGGTCGCAGAATGGTTGGCTCCGAAGGAGCAGCGATAGCGGCCGATTCGGCCGTGGTGTTCCGTCTTTGGCTGTACCCAAGGATTACAACGTGGCCGTAGTAGCGACCCGCCGCGGTGGCTCAGGATTCTATTTCCGGTTTCCGTCAGGAGCGGTCGCAGAATGGTTGGCTCCGAAGGAGCAGCGATAGCGGCCGATTCGGCCGTGGTGTTCCGTCTTTGGCTGTACCCAAGGATTACAGGATTATTTTGCCCCCGCTGCCAACAGGAGAAGCTATGAGTTGCGCAGTCGTTTTACACTGCGATAATACCTCTCGACCGTACCGGATTGACGATTTTCGCCAACCGCGCTGAAAGATTTCGGCGTCATACAGGAAGTGGGCGGCATCGATGCTTATCAGATGTCGCACGTTTGACTGGTGAACTTTCAGAGCGACGACGCGAAGAAGAAGCTGCTGGAAGCCGGGAGGCTGGACGTGAAGGGGCGTGTTTGGTCATCGATTCAAACAAGCAAGAGCTACGGGTGAAGCTTCATTGGGTTTCCTTCGACGTGTCAAACGAAGCGATTCGCCGGGCCTTCGCTGTGTACGGCGAAGTGAAGGATGTGGCGAGCGACCGATGGAGAGCAGCTGATTTTGAAACTGCGGACTCTACCACTCGTGTGCTCCGACTTGTGCTTCGGGAGGGCGTACCCCCGGAATGTCTACCGCACCAGGTGCCGCTTGGAAAGGGGAAAGCCCTTGTAGTGGTTCCAGGTAGGGCCCCGGTCTGTCTGCGGTGTCGCACTGCAGGCCATATCAGACGTGAATGCAGAGTGCCCAAATGCACCGAGTGCCATGCCTTCGGGCATGAGCAAGCTGACTGCACGCGAACGTACGCGCGAGCGGTCGGCCGAGGTGCTGACGCAGACCGGGACGAGCTCTTGATGGACGAAGGGGAGGTGGAGACGGCGGCGACTCCGGAAGAGGACGGGAACGCTGTGAAAGACGTGGTGAGCGACTTTGCAGAGAAGCCGTCCGAGGGCAACTCCACACAAGACGGTTTAGGGAAAGAACTAACGAAGGAGGTGATGGTTCCGGAAGCCAACCCCTCCACATCGGAGACTGCCCTCGCGGCTTCGCCGGCTGTGGCCACCGAGAGTGGCTCCAAAAAAGACGACGAGGCAACTGTAAGAGGGTCCAGTGTGGTGAAGATGAACCTGCAGGAAGGGTCGGCGAAACGCCGGAGGGAGTGCGTCGACGATGCGCCCAAAGCGCAACGTCTACCGCAACTTGAACAGCAGTGGAAGTACGTTGGGAAAAAAAAATCGTGTCGTCAACGAGCTGCCTGCGTCACCTCTTACGAGAGGCAGCACACCCAAGTCCTGATTTGAGTCTGAAACGGAATACCCTGCAATACGTGCCAACAAAGGTAAACCCTACGCCTTCCGTCTGACACTGCTATTTCATGTTTTACCTCAATAGTCCCATGCGTGTCGCTACGCTTAATGTACGGGGACTAAGTTCCCGAAGAAGGCAGATGCAAGTGTATAGGCTGGCGCTTGAGGAGAACTTGGATATATTAGCAGTTCAAGAGACAAAATTAGAAGACGAGGATCAGACAGAGGCTATGGTACGCTGTTTCCAGTCTCAGTATCATGCATGTGTTTCTCACGCGGTTGGCACGTCGGCAGGGTGCGTACTGTTTATCCGACAAAACATGGGCCTAAATATTGAGCATGTGACTTCTAGCACGGCGGACGCCTAGTTGTCTGTGATTTTGCGGTGTCTGAGTGTAAGTGGCGTGTCTTGTGCTTGTACGCTCCAACAAAGGTGCTGGATAGGAAAGATTTCTTCGGCACTGTGGCGCCTTGCTGCAACAGTGAACGAACTGTCATCATGTTAGGCGATTTCAATTGTGTTTGTGCATCACACGACAAGACAAGTGCTACACCGTTCAAAGACGCAAGCACCGAAACGTTACTGTCTATTGTAAATGAATGTGGGCGTGACGAAGTAGGAGACACTGTAAGTGGTGGAGGAGTTGAGTTTACTCATTTTCAAGGATACAGTCACTCCAGGCTTGATCGAGCGTACGTTTCATTGGAAATTGTACCAGAATACAGAAATTATCATGTGCGTCCGGTCCCATTCAGGGACCATTGTGTGGTCGCCTTTTCCATCGGGAGCAAAAAAACGCAACCGAAAGAATTCAGATGGGAACAATGGAAATTAAATTCGAACCTTCTAAGCGATGACGTCTTTGTAAAATACGTCCAGAGTGCATTGAAGGAAGAAAGCAAAAAAGAAAGATATGGGGTCAAATGGGAGCTGCTCAAGCAAAACATAAAGATGAAAGCGCTAGAACGAGCTACATTGCTGAAGCATGAGAAGGACAAGGACGAACGAATTTTGCGCAACAATCTGCAGGCGCTCGTACAGCTTGAATGTACGCAGCCGGGAGCCTTTCAGGATGACATCTGCGCGATAAAGAAAAAACTAGAAGTGATCGACACCGAGCGATATCGTGGGGCGCTCGTAAGATCAAGAGTTGAACACATTATCGCGGGAGAACAGCCAACGAAGCGAGCGTTAGGAACAGAAAGAAGCCAAGCTCGCCGCAATGATATAAAGGAGGTACAATACAAAGATACGTACGTTACAGAAACTGAAGATATCGAGCATGCCTTTTACGAGTACTACAGCGCCCTTTTCGCTCAAAGCACGGTTAACGTAGAAAAATTCAAGAAGGAGTTTCTTCCTTTGATGCCAGTGTTAGAAGCAGACAGTAAAGAATTTTTAGAACAGCCCATAACAGTTAACGACGTAGAAAAGGCTATAGAAGACTTAAACCCTGGTAAGTCGCCGGGGCCGGATGGCTTGACGGCAGCGTTTTATAAGAAATTTAAGACTGAATGTTCACCCTTGTTAGCAAACGTTCTCAATGAGGCTCTAGAGCTTAGGACCCTTGCTCCGTCATTTCTAAATTCACACACCGTACTTATCCCCAAAACTGAAGACATCACCAAACTTAAACAGGTTAATAGTTACCGTCCCATATGCTTAGCAAACGTGGATTATAAAATTTTCATGAAAATACTAGCAAGAAGGATGCAGACAGTAATGACAGAATTAGTAAGTCCCCACCAAACATGTGGAATAAAGGGAAGGACTATATTTTCTAACACACACAAGGCACGATGTGTCCTAGAGCGTTGCGATGTCACAGGAGGGGGCGTTGCCATGATCCAGTTGGATTTAGAAAAAGCATTTGATCGTGTGCCACATGACCTACTGTTCCTCATTTTAGAGTATATTAATGTAGGATCTGTGATTCTGGAAGGAGTACGCATGCCGTACAATAGGTGTACGACAAGCCTGATTATAAACAAGCATGTCGGTAAGCGAATACAAGTGGAACGATCTGTGAGTCAGGGATGTCCCTTTAGCCCGCTTTTGTTCTGTATATTTATCGAGTCTTTTTGTTGAGGTGTGATTAAGAGTGAGAACATTCAAGGTTTCCTACTCCATGCGGCTGAAGTTAGAACACTGGCTTACGCGGATGATGTTGCTGCTTTTTGTACAAATTATGAGAGTGTGTTTGAGGTTGTACAAGTGGTCAAACGTTTTTGTGAAGCCAGCGGCAGTTCAGTAAACTGGGGTAAATCTTTAGGGTTTTGGCATGGCAACTGGCCTGCAACACCAGGCATATTCGCCAACATGCAGTGGGTAACTAGCCCTGTTAAACACCTCGGAGTGCCGCTGTTGTACTACCAGGACAGCGGGCCGTATTGGCGAGAGCAAGCCGCTATGCTTCGCGATAAGGCTGACAAGTGGAAAGTGTGGGGACTGTCTGTGTTCGCGCGTGCCACTGTTTGCAATCTATTTCTTCCCGTCAAGCTTTGGTATGTGCTTCAAGTGTTGCATTGTTCAAGAGTAAACGTGCAGAAGATTCACCGGGTGTTTGCCGTGTTCGTGTGGAGTTCAACGTGGGAAAGAACAAGCAGAACAAATCTCTTTCGGCCGGTCCGAGAAGGCGGTCTCGGGTTAACTCATCTGTTTTTAGAGCAACTGGTTAATAGGTTTCTTTTTCTTAGAGATGTCACAGACCCTTTTCTTCGAACGGTCTGTCAATTGAGGCTTGGAAGTTTGCTGTCAGAGTACGTCGTGACCACCGAATATATGAGCGGTGGGGTGAAGGGCTATTTCAAAGAAGTGGTCTTGTCTTTTCGTTTCCTCACCGCACGTTTCTCTTTGAATTATTTGAGAACAGTCACAAGGAAAAGGCTGTACAAAGATATTGTAGACATAGTGCTGCCTATACCATTGTACCGAAGCATGTACACCCTGGGGATCGAGCGGAACGTTCTGAAAAGGGTAAAAAATATGCTTGTTCCATCTGGGGAGAAAAAACTTCTTTTTCAAAATGCACACGGGTACACTTGAGGTAAAGACATGGATGGAGCAGAAACAATTGTTTGTACCATGGGGACCAGACTGTTTTGTATGTAAAAAACCGGAGACAATCGAACACGTTTTTTTAGACTGTTGGGGGGCTGTATTCTTTTGGGATATTTTGCAAAGAACAATCAAAAAAGAATTTCCGCTGGATCTCAAGGGTATAAGGTTCCTCTCTGTAAAAATAGAGGATGGTATTCCGTATGACACCGTCATGCTGTTAGGACTGCACAGCATATGGCGGAACAGATTGGCGGTAAGGTACAGTGACGTTGATGTGAGAAGAATACCGGAATATTTCGAAGAGTCGGTACATCTTTTTGTAGAAATATATAAAGTGCGAGAGGTTTACCCTGAGTGGATACCTGTTTTCGAAGGGCTGTTGAAATTGAAAGAGTATTGAAGCACCAGCGTCAGTCTAAGTCAGACTGACGTTTTTTATCAATTGCCAGTTCTGCGCGCTGTTTTTGGTTCACATGTAAAAAGGCAATAAAGGAAAAAAAAAGCCGCGGTGGTTCAGTGGCTAAGGCGTTGCGCTACTGAGCACGAGGTCGCGGGTTCGATTCCCGGCCGCGGCGGTCGCTTTTCTGATGGAGGCGAAAAGCAAAAATGCCGGTGTGTACGAGATTTCGGCGCACGTTAAAGATCCCCAGGTGGTCAAAATTAATCCGGAGCCCTCCACTACCGCGCGCCTCATCACCTGCGTTGCGTCGGCGCGTTAAACCCTACAATCAATCAATCAATCCGTAGTAGCGGTCGTCTTCTTCTCCTAGTTGGTGGCCACCAGACCTGTGGCATCCGTGGGCGATCTATTCAAACTAACATTCCCATAGCGAGCTCATACTTGAGTGTATTTCGGTTACTTCTTCCCAAGCAGCCCTGGTGCAACTAGGGCAAAGGCATTCGATCGTGTCAGTCACCAATTGCTGTTCCGTGCTCTACAGTATGTGGACGCAGCATCTTGGCTTACCGAGTGTATTCAAATATGTTGTGCCACTGGCTCGGTAAGAGTGATAGTCAGCAATCGACGAATCCAACCAGTTCACCTTCTTTCATTGGTTCGTCAAGGATGTCCTTTATCACCACTCCTGTTTTGCTTACACCTGGTTTCATTATGTATGCACATAATACAGGACGTTAGTGTTAGAGGGTTTACACTATCGTCCTTCTAAGTGAAAATCTTAGCATATGCCGATGATGTCACTTCATTTTGTACTGACAAGGCAAATGTGGAGAATGCCCATGCAATTACACAAGAATTTAGTGACGTTCCCGATGCGGCCCTGAATATCGAGAAAAGCTGTGGATTTTGATTGGGACACAGGGGAACGACACTCAGTTCCTTAGCCTGAATCAATTGGAACAGAGACGTAACGTATTTAGGAGTACGCCACTCGCAGTTTCGCGATATCAAATCAAATCAAAGTTTATTAGTTTCATGATAGGTCACAAATACATTGGAGGAATAGAGAAAGAGGTCCCGAAGTGAAGTACTGGCGAGGGGACCTCTTAGTATTGAATGTATGATAAGTGATTAAAATTAGCGGTTTAGCCTTATTATAAGCGTAGAATTTACAAACAAATGTTCCAAACCAGCAGACATACATCCAAACAAAATTAGCTTACGCACTATTAAGATCCAGCATTTAATTCATTGTTCAGGTTACTAGCAGACAAAAAGAAAGAAAATATAGAAAGGAAGCAACAAAAGAAAAGGAAAGGAAGAAAATAAAAAGGAACATTTGGCGCAATAATTAGTACTTTATTGCACAGAAATACCAATGAGAAAAACACATGACTATACAAATTACCAATACACAATTACTTCATCAACAAGATGACCACAATAACAACAACGAATGCAAAAACATTTTAAGCACACTAAAAATAACAGAATTTACTTAATGCAACATTAGTTAGAAATAAGGGAAGGTAACTACCGTAAACAGGAAATCATTGTAAAAAAAGGCCAGGCAGTTTTCAGCCGTTATATACACACTATGAGGGTACTGCCTTGCATTGGTCGGAGCAGGCGGTGAGGGTACAGCGCAGCTGTCAATTTTTGTCGTGATCGGGCATGTAACACGTTTTTTCGGACCCGACTTCTTTATGTTCTACAGGTGTTACATTCCTCTCCACTCAGGATACAGGCTGTTCACCGGATTTTTGCAACCTTCATTTGGTGTTCGCATAGTGAGCCACTGCGTCTCAATACCCTTTTTCTTCCGGTTGTGCCAGGGAGGCTAGGGCTTGTTCATCTTTTTGTTTGGCAGCTTGTTTTTCGTTTATTTTACTTTCGAGATCTTGAACATCTGTTTTTGAAAGTTGTACTGCAAACAGGTCTTCCTAATTTGCTCCCTGATATTGTGGTGTTTTCGCTGTCTGTGGCAGCAGTTCGAAGTCCGCGGGGTTTCCTCAAAGAAGTGGTTGACACGTTTTGCTTCTTACAGGGTTGGTTTAACCTTGAGTACATATTTAATGCTTCGCGTGTCTCTATTTCTGATGCCCTGTTTTCTGGGCTTTTCCCATGCCTTTATATAGTGTTTCGTACCTGGTGTGTCCGTACCATGATGTCCTGAATAGGTGTGTAGAATGTCTGCTTCGCCAGCTGTTAAAACACTTCTCTTTAAATTACACACTAGCATGCTCCCTGTTAAAACTTGGATGAAAGACCGGGGTCTCTTTATAGCTTGGTGGACAGACTGTCGGCTCTGTTCTCGCCCAGAGACAATTGACCACTTTTTTTTAGATTGCAGAGATGCTGTCTTTTTTTGGGACATTTTGCAGCGAACACTCAGAAAATACATGGATATTACGCCCTCTCAATCCGATTTTTTCCGTTCGGCTAACCTGGTGAAGTACTTTATCACATGTTTGAGTTGATTAGTTTAGTTTGTGGCGATTTCGCTTATGTGATATTGTGACACTGTGATATTGTGAAACTGCTTATGTGAAACTGTGGCATTTGTATATAGTGTGTATAATTCTTGTGACCAACCACCTGACTGGTTCACTCTTTCGAACGCTTGTGTGTGTTGCCTGAATTTTGATGTATTTGGGCTTCTCGTAACTTCAGTATATTGTTTTTTTTTCTTGACTATATATGTAGTCATCGTGCTGTCACGACTGATCGTATTCTCCCTTGTAATACAAAATACATGAACAATGCAGGGTGGCTTACCGGGAGTGCTACTGCACACAAAAATGCGGGCCCTGGTGCCATCACCTACTGCGTCCCGTTGGTAGTGCTCGTCGAGTATCGAAGCCTGCAGTGTTGCGTAAAGAGCGTAGAGTGCTACAGCGAGGCTCTCGAAATAAAGTATTCTACGGTTGATGTTCTATAGAAACCAAACTGGCTTCTCATCGCCGAGAAAATTCTAAGCAGTTGCATGAAACCGCAGCACCCCAACAGTGGAGTGCTCGTCCAGTGTATGGTTTTTTTTGTTATTACAAGGGTCGTTTGCAGCGGTAGTCTCCTTCCCTTTATTATATATTTGTTCCTGCGAATAGCTCTTCAGTACGGTGGCTCAAGAATAAATGCGGGACTGTCCGCTTCTTTACTCATTGGCAAAAGCAGCATGTTCTGCTCTGCATTTTTATACCACAAGCCAACAAAATAAAAAAAATGTAGTGGAGGTGCGGGGTATCGATCCCCGTACCTCTCGCATGCTAAGCGAGCGCTCTACCATCTGAGCTACACCCCCGACAGTGGATCGGCTCAAAATTTGCGCCAGTTGCTCGCATCGACAAAGTACAACATTCGATCGCAAAGGAGGATAGTATTTTGAAAATTGCGGAGTTAATTATGACTTCGAAGTAATAGCTCATTCCATAAAATATGGCAGGTGAAAGGTGTTCTCCTAGACACACAACCACCCGTACACATTTTTCCCTGAATCCATGCACCGTCTACTAACGGCACATGCAGATGACAGGCCAATGTTCTTAGTGAGTAACTGAGTGACTGTGTGAGCGAGTGGGTGAGTGAGTGAGTGAGTGAGTGAGTGAGTGAGTGAGTGAGTGAGTGAGTGAGTGAGTGAGTGAGTGAGTGAGTGAGTGAGTGAGTGAGTGAGTGAGTGAGTGAGTGAGTGAGTGAGTGAGTGAGAGGGAGAAGATGAAGTTTACTGATAATAATGATGACCATGACCATAAAAATAGCACCTAATTCTAAGTGAAACGAAAACCGTACAGATATAGGGCGTACCCAAGCGCATAAGGTTGCTACAGCACTGCCTGGCACTGCAAACAAACATGCTATTTCAAAAAACTTCATCAAGCAGAAGTGTTTAGCCAACATGGAAGCAATATCAAAACTCTGTTTAAAAAACAGGCACTGAGCAGCAAATAGGTAGAACGAAGCGCTAACTTATAAAAACACGTCTTTCAATTTTCCATTTATAATAAGCTTCGACACAGGTATGAAGGACATTTATTGAATGTATGAGGAAAGTAATATACCCGAGTTCATTGCAGGTCTCATGTTGCCCAGCAATCGATACGGCGCTTAGGAGTTTTGTAAGGACTAATGCATATAACTTTTCTGGACAATAGTTCAGTGTAACATCAGGTCAAAAGTTGGCCCAGATATTATAACACCCTTTGCGAGATACAAGTCGTACGCAACAACGTTACAGCAATGAATTCAAAGCAGAATTATTCAAGTTTCCAACGGATGGCACACAATCGTTAAGCAGTCACACGACATGCCAAAGCGTGTACAACAGTTGTTGCCACCTAAAGCGGCAGAATATATCTCACAATACAAAGAAGGTATGACGAAGATGCAAGATGTAGGCTAAGTGCTTCTCCTGTTATAAATCACTGTCAGAAATAAATGTAAGTTTTTATTTGATCTTCCTCTTTTCGCGGTGTTTTGAGTGATTGAAGCAGCTCTATTTTTCGGAAACTTCTAAACTATTTTCAACCTCCGACCTTGATTTAGCCCCTCACTCACCTGAATAACACATTGTACCATGGTACATGGTAGCATGTAGTGACATGATATCCCTTGACGAAGGGTATGATGACACCACATCCCAAGAGCGGATGCTGCATGTCATTTTACTACCTTTCTACAAATTCCACTAGATTGGACATCAGAGGAGGATTCCGATCCTCTTCTCATGTTGCTCATTCCAAGAGGTGACCCGGCACTATTCTTCGCGAGGAGCAGGGCGGAGATACGACCCGTTGGGTGCGTTAGGGACGATGTAGTATTTCCCGGGTAAGTAAGCAGAGGATCGCGACCTTAACAGTGCTTGTGATGGGAATGCAGCCGCGATGCCCCAACAAACATATGCAAACGGACATACTCAGTTTGAAGTATACTATATGACTCAATTTAACAAGTATTCTGCAAAAGATACAACAAAAGAATTTATTTAGAGACAGGAGGGATCACTCTTGCAGGAAATGTGGCCACAGGACATTGCGATTTACTTTACTGTAGGGTCTGAAGGATGGGTACGAAGAACAACACAAAATCTAGGATGCTTTAGGGGTTTGCGGATGGCGTTTATATTGAGATGAATGCCGAACGGGCCAGAAATGTCTCACCATTGCCGCGTGGACTTGCGTGGATAAAAATATTTGGGAAAATTGCCCCCTTCACCGAGAAAACAAAAGAGGTCGTACAAGAAAGAATTGATTTGGTTGCTGTGCATATACTGTATGTAAAAGGCAGTACAAGCAAACCGTCCCTCTTTTCTTGTTGTCAAGAAAAGTTACCCTTAAAACTACTTCCGCTGAAAAGGTTTGAAACTGTTGTTTTTGTTTTTGTTTTTATTTGCTTTGAAACTAACTGCATTCGTGCGTGGGTTTATCCCTTGGCAATGTGTGCGTAGGTCCGAAAGCAACTATTTTTCGCAGCATTCGTACTCATCGTCTCGATATCCGGGCTTTAATCCGAGGCTTTACACGTACAACGCTCAGGAAAGTGGGGAATGCGCAAAAGGCGATGACAAAAAGCTGCTTACAGTCATTGTCTTGCACAGCACGTGCAGTCAACAAATGAAAATATCAACCAGAACATACCGAATCAAAGAATATGGATAGTGAAGATAAATTAATGGAACACTAGTGGCACATTTATAAAAACATCTCCAACGTTTTCCACTGCAGTAAAGCCACGCGGCAATTTCACTTGCAAGGAACGAAATTGCGCTTTTTTGTGTTTCCAGCTTTATCTTTTCGTGTTGTCGTTTCATTGGGTCATGACTGCACATCCCTAGCGGTTTTTAACGGATTCAGTCCACAATTTCCCAGACCCTTGAGCTATTGCGTTAGATTTAGACCGCAGCTGCCAGTGTACGCACGCTTACCATCATGTACAAAAAAGCAAAAGCGAAATTGAAGTATATGTTCTTCGCCGATCATGGCAGCCTTCGCCATGATCGTCGGCAGGGGGTGCAAAAGGGGCACTTGTCCCCCCCATCCCCCCACCGCTTCAGACAAGTTCAATTATCCTTCTCCCCGTCCTCACCCCTCCTCCCACCATGCAAAAGCTTTGCCCTCCACATGACAAAACCTTGCCGACGCTTGTGGCCTTCGTTGAATAGCTTATTGTGAGCGGTTACGGCATCATATGGCTATTCTTTTCAAGGTAAAGCTTTATTAGCGGGACCGATGGCGTCCTGTCAAAAAGCTAATGCATTTCTCCATAGACCAGTCGGTCGAACGAAAAGTTCTGATAAGATCTCTGGACACACGGCATGGGCATGAAACCCAGCTTCCATTGTGTCAAAACAGTTACTTGAAAATTTCAAAAAGGAACGGAGACAGTAAACGTATCGATCATTAATAATGAGCACAATAGTACACCTATATTGCATAAACGACGTATCGGTAGGCCCTTAGATCGTTCGTGGATGCGTTTACTTAGTTACCAAAAAATAGTCGCATGTGTTCCTTCTTAGTTTGTGATTTGGGGCTTTGAAGGTTTGACGATAGATTGGGTCACTTTCCTTGGATTGGACGACGCTTTCGCTCTTCGCACAACAGTTCAGTAGTCAAGTTTCTTTAGAAGGGGATGGTAAAGTTTTTTTTTTTCCTGACGACATATAAATCGAAGTAACGACATCGCCAAGTCATGTACAGGCGTTACAATGCAGTAGTATAATGCGCGTGACCGTAGCCGTGTATCGGGAAATCCATATTGTCTTACTATCAGGCCACAGCCAAGTCCCGTTCTCGCCCGCCTGCATAGAATCTGTAGCCTTCTTTTCCTGCTTCTTCTCTTCTCTCCGCACGTACACGCAAGCCCTCTCGGAATACGTCATACTCGGGCTCTCCTTCACACTCTCGTTAGCTCCTGTCGCTCTCATTTCTGGCGCAACGCCACAGGTGCTCGACCGCTCAAGAGGGCCCCGTTGTGGTACGTGTGCGGATAGGATGCGGGAAGGGCGGCCCCGTGGATAATGACGTTGTCGTTGCGTGGAGATCCTACGATAGGGGCCGTGGTCCTGTTCGAGTGAGCTTTTGCTCAGAGCAAACGACCGACGTTTCTTTTCTTCATTCGCTCCACCTACCGGGCAAATGCACCTTCTCGAGAGACTGCGGCATCGCCCGGCTAGCTCAGTCGGTAGAGCATGAGACTCTTAATCTCAGGGTCGTGGGTTCGAGCCCCACGTTGGGCGGGTGTTTTTTATTTCTCTTTCCCTGGTGCGAGTTGCAGCTACTGTCGGAGAGTTTAGCAGTAGCCCTTTCCTGTATGGCGTGTACAGTGGTACAGTCGACTTTTAAGAGCATTTTTGCGCGTTACAGTCGTCATCCCCAATTGGACTGCTCAGCCAGCATTCGCATTTCCTGCTCTACGTAACGGTGCTGCCATCTCGTAAATGCCGCGCCTTTACCATGCACCAATGCTTAACCGAAACAAGCGAGCAAGATGAACGCCTCGGCCTTCTACGGCGCGTCGAGTAAATGTTCTTGGCGTTGCCTTTTCTACCTAGTTCAAACGTTTATTCAAGCAAAACTGAAGCTCTTACCTTAATATATAAGGGCAACAGATCACAATAGTGTGTGTACGTTTTCTATTGTAGCAATGGTTAGGAAACGGTAGTCACGTTTACGAAGGCACAGGCAGTTACAAATTTTCCTGGCGGCTACATCCTAATGCGTGTCGCAAGCGGTTAATAGGCAGGACTTCTGCATACGGAAGGTTACCCAGCAGTCCTGATTTCTGTCTTGACAATAAACGTTGTTCGCGGAAGCCCATGTGCCTGTAACTTTCACCACCCGCTCCGAAAACTCCCATTGGGGTGCCTAAGAATTCGGCTTCAGCGTCAATGTTTCTAAAGCGGTGAATATCTAACCATGGTTCGCATATTGTTTTCTGCGTGCACCTGTTGATTCCTTCCTTCATAATACCGGGGGAGGGGGTAAGTGTCAATAGTAAGAGGAGAGGAGGGGTGCCTTTAATGATAAAGAGAAGTCAGCCTGGCAGCGAGCTCGGCTTGCTACTCCATATGAACATGATAGGGGCGAAAATCATCGAAGGAAGCAATGATACAAAAACTCATACAAACACCGACGAACGCAGGTACGATAGAATAGCTAGATAAGCTAGAAAAGAACACGCTAGACGCATGTTTCAATCGAACATCAAGGAGTGACGCTTCCAGCTGGTCGGCGAAATACGCGAAAGTATTTCCGAATGTGCAGGAGTACCTACCCTGCCAAAATTGTAGGTATTTTTGCATTCTAGAGCCTATGAATTTATTTGAGACGGTAGTGTTTCTTTGGCTACAGAAATGCAAAATTTTTAATCCGTCTGTTTTTAATGTCGGTCAGTTTGTCCCCCATTCAGCCACCCGGCCACAAGACGAAATGAACTCTTGTACAAGACGTTTACATAGGCAAAACCGTTCCAAACCAGTTAAATTAGTAACATCCTTCACACGTGCCAACATTGTCAAGCAA